>NC_082681.1:101297703-101610480 GCF_025265405.1 Mesoplodon densirostris
TGAAATAAAAAATACTCTAGATGGGATCAATAGCAGAATAACTGAGGCAGAAGAACGGATAAGTGAGGTGGAAGATAAAATAGTGGAAATAACTGCTACAGAGCAAAATAAAGAAAAAAGAATGAAAAAAACAGAGGACAGTCTCAGAGACCTCTGGGACAACATTAAACACACCAACATTCAAATTATAGGGGTTCCAGAAGAAGAAGAGAAAAAGAAAGGGACTGAGAAAATATTTGAAGAGATTATAGTTGAAAACTTCCCTAATATGGGAAAGGAAATAGTTAATCAAGTCCAGGAGGCACAGAGAGTCCCATACAGAATAAATCCAAGGAGAAATACGCCAAGACACATATTAATCAAACTGTCAAAAATTAAACACAAAGAAATCATATTAAAAGCAGCAAGGCAAAAACAACAAATAACACACAAGGGAATCCCCATCAGGATAACAGCTGATCTTTCAGCAGAAACTCTACAAGCCAGAAGGGAGTGGCAGGACATAATTAAAGTGATGAAGGAGAAAAACCTGCAACCAAGATTACTCTACCCAGCAAGGATCTCATTCAGATTTGATGGAGAAATTAAAACGTTTACAGACAAGCAAAAGCTGAGAGAGTTCAGCACCACCAAACCAGCTTTACAACAAATGCTAAAGGAACTTCTCTAGGCAAGAAACACAACAGAAGGAAAAGGCCTACAATAACGAACCCAAAACAATTAAGAAAATGGGAATAGGAACATACATATCGATAATTACCTTAAATGTAAATGGACTAAATGCTCCCACCAAAAGACACAGACTGGCTGAATGGATACAAAAACAAGACCCATATATATGCTGTCTACAAGAGACCCACTTCAGACCTAGAGACACATACAGACTGAAAGTAAGGGGATGGAAAAAGATATTCCATGCAAATGGAAACCAAAAGAAAGCTGGAGTAGCAATTCTCATATCAGACAAAATAGACTTTAAAATAAAGACTACTAGAAGAGACAAAGAAGGACACTACATAATGATCAAGGGATCAATCCAAGAAGAAGATATAACAATTGTAAATATTTATGCACCCAACATAGGAGCACCTCAATACATAAGGCAAATGCTAACAGCCATAAAAGGAGAAATCGAGAGTAACACACTCATAGTAAGGGAATTTAACACCCCACTTTCACCAATGGACAGATCATCCAAAATGAAAATAAATAAGGAAACACAAGCTTTAAATGATACATTAAACAAGATGGACTTAATTGATATTTATAGGACATTCCATCCAAAAACAACAGAATACACATTTTTCTCAAGTGCTCATGGAACATTCTCCAGGATAGATCATATCTTGGGTCACAAATCAAGCCTTGGTAAATATAAGAAAATTGAAATTGTATCAAGTATCTTTTCCGACCACAATGCTATGAGACTAGATATCAATTACAGGAAAAGAACTGTAAAAAATACAAACACATGGAGGCTAAACAATACACTACTTAATAACGAAGTGATCACTGAAGAAATCAAAGAGGAAATTAAAAAATACCTAGAAACAAATGACAATGGAGACACGACGACCCAAAACCTATGGGATGCAGCAAAAGCAGTTCTAAGAGGGAAGTTTATAGCAATACAATCCCACCTTAAGAAACAGGAAACATCTCGAATAAAAAACCTAACCTTGCACCTAAAGCAATTAGAGAAAGAAGAACAAAAACATCCCAAAGTTAGCAGAAGGAAAGAAATCATAAAAATCAGATCAGAAATAAATGAAAAAGAAATGAAGGAAACGATAGCAAAGATCAACCAAACTAAAAGTTGGTTCTTTGAGAAGATAAACAAAATTGATAAACCATTAGCCAGACTCATCAAGAAAAAAAGGAAGAAGACTCAAATCAATAGAATTAGAAATGAAAAAGGGGAAGTAACAACTGACACTGCAGAAGTACAAAAGATCATGAGAGATTACTACAAGCAACTCTATGCCAATAAAATGGACAACCTGGAAGAAATGGACAAATTCTTAGAAATGCACAACCTGCCAAGACTGAATCAGGACGAAATAGAAAATATGAACAGACAAATCACAAGCACTGAAATTGAAACTGTCATTAAAAATCTTCCAACAAACAAAAGCCCAGGACCAGACGGCTTCACAGGCGAATTCTATCAAGCATTTAGAGAAGAGCTAACACCTATCCTTCTCAAACTCTTCCAAAATATAGCAGAGGGAGGAACACTCCCAAACTCATTCTACGAGGCCACCATCACCTTGATACCAAAACCAGACAAGGATGTCACAAAGAAAGAAAACTACAGGCCAATATCACTGATGAACATAGATGCAAAAATCCTCAACAAAATACTAGCAAACAGAATCCAACAGCACATTAAAAGGATCATACACCATGATCAAGTGGGGTTTATTCCAGGAATTCAAGGATTCTTCAATATACGCAAATCAATCAATGTGATACACCATATTAACAAACTGAAGGAGAAAAACCATATGATCATCTCAATAGATGCAGAGAAAGCTTTCGACAAAATTCAACACCCATTTATGATAAAAACCCTGCAGAAAGTAGGCATAGAGGGAACTTTCCTCAAGATAATAAAGGCCATATATGACAAACCCACAGCCAGCATCGTCCTCAATGGTGAAAAACTGAAACCATTTCCACTAAGATCAGGAGCAAGACAAGGTTGCCCACTCTCACCACTCTTATTCAACATAGTTTTGGAAGTTTTAGCCACAGCAATCAGAGAAGAAAAGGAAATAAAAGGAATCCAAATGGGAAAAGAAGAAGTAAAGCTGTCACTGTTTGCAGATGACATGATACTATACGTAGAGAATCCTAAAGATGCTACCAGAAAACTACTAGAGCTAATCAATGAATTTGGTAAAGTTGCAGGATACAAAATTAATGCACAGAAATCTCTGGCATTCCTATATACTAATGATGAAAAATCTGAAAGTGAAATCAAGGAAACACTCCCATTTACCATTGCAACAAAAAGAATAAAATATCTAGGAATAAACCTACCTAAGGAGACAAAAGACCTGTATGCAGAAAATTATAAGACACTGATGAAAGAAATTAAAGATGATACAAATAGATGGAGAGATGTACCATGTTCTTGGATTGGAAGAATCAACATTGTGAAAATGACTCTACTACCCAAAGCAATCTACAGATTCAATGCAATCCGTTTCAAACTACCAATGGCATTTTTCACAGAACTAGAACAAAAAATTTCACAATTTGTATGGAAACACAAAAGACCCCGAATAGCCAAAGCAATCTTGAGAACGAAAAATGGAGCTGGAGGAATCAGGCTCCCTGACTTCAGACTATACTACAAAGCTACAGTAATCAAGACAGTATGGTACTGGCACAAAAACAGAAAGATAGATCAATGGAACAGGATAGAAAGCCCAAAGATAAACCCACGGACATATGGTCACCTTATCTTTGATAAAGGAGGCAGGAATGTACAGTGGAGAAAGGACAGTCTCTTCAAGAAGTGGTGCTGGGAAAACTGGACAGGGACATGTAAAAGTATGAGATTAGATCACTCCCTAACACCATACACAAAAATAAGCTCAAAATGGATTAAAGACCTAAATGTAAGGCCAGACACTATCAAACTCTTAGAGGAAAACATAGGCAGAACACTCTATGACATAAATCATAGCAAGATCCTTTTTGACCCACCTCCTAGAGAAATGGAAATAAAGACAAAAATAAACACATGGGACCTAATGAAACTTCAAAGCTTTTGCACAGCAAAGGAAACCATAAACAAGACCAAAAGACAACCCTCAGAATGGGAGAAAATATTTGCAAATGAAGCAACTGACAAAGGATGAATCTCCAAAATTTATAAGCAGCTCATGCAGCTCAATAACAAAAAACCAAACAACCCAATCCAAAAATGGGCAGAAGACCTAAATAGACATTTCTCCACAGAAGATATACAGACTGCCAACAAACACATGAAAGGATGCTCAACATCTTTACTCATTAGAGAAATGCAAATCAAAACTACAATGAGATATCATCTCACACCAGTCAGAATGGCCATCATCAAAAAATCTAGAAACAGGGCCTCCCTGGTGGCGCAGTGGTTGGGAGTCCGCCTGCCAATGCAGGGGACACGGGTTCGTGCCCCGATCCCGGAGGATCCCACGTGCCGCGGAGCGGCTGGGCCCTCAAGCCATGGCCGCGGAGCCTGTGTGTCCTCCGCAACGGGAGAGGCCACAGCAGTGAGAGGCCCGCGTACAGCAAAAAAAAAAAAAAATCTAGAAACAATAAATGCTGGAGAGGGTGTGGAAAAAAGGGAACACTCTTGCACTGCTGGTGGGAATGTGAATTGGTACAGCCACTATGGAGAACGGTATGGAAGTTCCTTAAAAAACTACAAATAGAACTACCATATGACCCAGCAATCCCACTACTGGGCATATACCCTGAGAAAACCATAATTCAAAAAGAGACATGTACCAAAATGTTCATAGCAGCCCTATTTACAATAGCCCGGAGATGGAAACAACCTAAGTGTCCATCATCAGATGAATGGGTAAAGAAGATGTGGCACATATATACAATGGAATATTACTCAGCCATAAAAAGAAACGAAATTGAGCTATTTGTAAGGAGGTGGATGGACCTAGAGTCTGTCATACAGAGTGAAGTAAGTCAGAAAGAGAAAGACAAATACTGTATGCTGACACATATATATGGAATTTAAGAAAAAAAATGGCATGAAGAACATAGGGGTAAAACAGGAATAAAGACACAGACCTACTAGAGAATGGACTTGAGGATATGGGGAGGGGGAAGGGTAAGCTGTGACAAAGTGAAAGAGTGGCATGGACATATATACACTACCAAACGTAAGGTAGATAGCTAGTGGGAAGCAGCCGCATAGCACAGGGAGATCAGCTCGGTTCTTTGTGACCCACTGGAGGGGTGGGATAGGGAGGGTGGGAGGGAGACGCAAAAGGGAGGGGATATGGGAACATATGTATATGTATAACTGATTAAATTTGTTATAAAGCAAAAAAAAAAAAAAAAAAAGAAAGAAAAGTTAAAAAAAAAATCCCGAATTGAAATAAAGATTAGGTAAATTTAAAAAAATAAAGAAATAAAAATAAATTTATTTATTTTATTTTTATTTTTGGCTGCACTGGGTCTTCATTGCTGCATGCAGGCCCCTTCCAGTTGCACTGAGCGGGGTCCACTCCTCGCTGTGGTGCGTGGGCCCCTCATTGCAGTGGCCTCTCTCGTGGTGGAGCATGGGCTCCAGGCACGTGGGCTTCAGTAGTTGTGGCATGTGGGCTCAGTATTTATGCCTCGTGGGCTCCAGAGCGCAGGCTCAGCAGTTGTGGCACATGGGCTTTGTTGCTCCGCGGCATGTCATTTCCTCCCGGACTAGGGCTCGAACCGATGTCTCCTGCATTGGCAGGCGGACTCCCAACCACTGCACCACCAGGGAAGCCCTATATTTTCTTTTACTATACTTCCTAATTTTAATTTACTATATTGGGAATACTTACAATAGCTGTTTTATCATTCTTGTCTATTAACCCTATCCTTCTGTAATTCCTGTTTCTGGTTCTATTGACTAATCTTCCTCCCTGTGGGTTATATTTTCTATTTCTTTGCATGCTTGGTAATTTCTGATTGGATGTCAGGCATTATGAATTTTACATAGTTGAGTCCTAGATTTTGCCATATTACTTTAAATACTATTGGACTTGTTTTGACAGGTAGTTATGTTATTTGTAGGTCAGTTTGATCACTTCAGGACTTTCTTTTAAGAATTTTTAGGGTGGGTCTAAAATAGCCTTTTCTTTAGGGATTGATTAGCCATACTCCTCATGTATGACATTTCTGGGACCAAAGTCTCTCTACTCAGGCTGGTAAGAGCTTGAAGATCCCTGGTCCTGCGTGAACTCTGGGAATTGATTGACTACAACTTCCTGGAAATTCTTTCTTCAGAAGTTGTTCTTTGCCCAACCATGTAGTATTTCATTCTGTGCATGTGGGACCTCAATGCAGATTTCTGCAGCTCCTAGAATTCTGTCTACTGCATTATGGTACATACCCACAAATTTTATTTTTTTTTGCAGCTTGGTGACCTGAACAACAGTGAGGGTGAAATTCCATATATGTTCTAAATTATCTAATCTCTATTCCAATGGCTTATCCAGTAATAAAGCATTCTGTTTGTTTTTCAGTTTCATTTAAGTCTAATGTTCTAAGTATTACTAGACCCAATTATATAGTACGATGAAAATATGAACACAGACATGTAATTGGTATCACAATAGATCACTTTATTGGGAAAATTACCTTGAATAATTCAGAATGTCCATTTCACCAATGAACACACTTGTTACATTTGTTACTGATGCCCCCATTGTTGGAATGGAACAAAGCTTGCATGTACACAGAGAGCCTGCCTACCTATAGTTCACTGGTGTGTCAAGAGCATTTCTCAATGCTTTCTAATCTTGCTGGTTTTTCAGTCTAAATGATTCTGATGCCTTTGTTTGTAAAGTAAAGATAAAGCGCTGAGACAGAGGCAGATTTATAATTGGCCATTTCTTAGCTGCAAGTATGAGGAAGTCAGTTGGAATTACACGTTATAAGATACATTATATATCAATAGATAAAGGATTATCTTAAAACAAGTCATAATTATATTTTTGTGTGTTATCTGCATGGATGACTCTTTTGGTCACATGTCAGTAAAATTTAGTGATACTTTAAAGATTTTTGCTCTGCTTTATGATAGTACCATAACTCTGGCACTTTTTATAGGGGAAGGAATTGTAGTTGACTTTTGAATCATGTAATTGATAGAGTAAGTACCTGGCTAGACACATGATTTTAAGGGTAAGGACAATTTCTGACTTGTTTGCATTTCTTACTTCAGATTTTTCAAATGCATAAAGATTCCACTGTGAGAAATGCAGAAAAGGTCCCAAGGAACATTTTTAGTTCAACAGAATCATTGCTAATGAAATTATAGTTTTGCACTAAACTGTTAAAAATTCAACTAGAAACAATTTAAATCATTTGTTATTTTGCTGAGTGGAGTGGAGGCTTCTCTGAAGTGCAATGTTGACAATCACTATCCATGATTACCATATCAGAGGCTCAATAAATATTTTTCTTCTAAATTGAAAATAATTAAAACTCTTGAGGAAACATGTTTAATGGTTAATAGCATTAGAGACTATCAAGCTCCTGAAAAAATAGATGTTGCCAAAAAAATCAATACATTTAATAGTGTTAAATCACAATGATCCTTCTAAAATGATCATGTTTTGCTTTAGATTTTAAGTTTATGTTGTATTTTTTTGTTTGTTTTCACCAAAAAGGCTACAATGATGTAGTGATGGTGTGATGGTTCTAGAGTAAGAATACCTGGGTTCAAAATTCTGGTTCCACTACGCATTAGCTCTGGGACCTCGGGCAAGTCATATAATCCCTCTATACCTCAGTTTTCTCATCTTAACCTCTACACCTGGACCAGCAGTATTACCATCACCTGGGAACTTTTAAAAACTGCAAATTCTTGGCTCCACCCCAGGCACACTGAATCAGAACATCAGGAGGTGGGGCTCTCCCTCCTGATAAACACTAAAGTTTGAGAAGCAGTGTTCTAAGCCCCTGTAATGCCTTCCATAGCTTCTACTAATCTCTTGTGATGGTGAGTGATTATAGTTAATCTATTTCTTGGCATTGTCTTTAAAAGTTGAAATCTTAAGCCTCCATTAAATGTGTCTGTTGCCAATGAGTAACTGAGGGATTATAGACATTTAAACAAAACTTCAGTCAGGCTAAATTTTAGAGGACGCACAGAAGACCCTCCAGTAAGGGATGTACATTTTTAACAGTGGAGTTGCTCCCAGTATCCAGCTTGTATGGTATTGAGCAATGAGCTGAGACAGCCTGGGAGGGGATGGGCTGCACCTTGGCCCTTGTGCCCTAGCTCCAGGAGCAAAGACAAAATTCATTCCAGCAGGTCTAACACAGCATGGAAGTAATAATGGTAACAATACTAAAGAGTTTGACAGGGAAAAACAAAGATGGTCAGCATGGGAGGTCCAAACATGGGAACAGAGGTATGGGGTTTCTCAACCAGAGGGCAGAACTTGGGGACCAAGGTTCTAGGGGAAGACAATGTTCTGAGACGGAGGTGGGAGGACAGGCAGGGAGTCTATTTAAGGGACATCTGCCAGCAGATGCACGGACTGCAGTCCCTGGAACCAGTACTGACAAAAGCCTGGCAGGACCCAGTCCTATGGAGGGCAAATTATCAACAGTGAGGGTTGGATACCCAGGACAAGGAAGGTGACCACATGTCAGGAACAATGTGGGCATCCCCTTACTGGTCCTCATATAAGAGTCAAATAACAGTTGGGTCAACTTGATGCTGGGTCCCAGCATGGCACTAGGGGTCTTCTATCACCTCCTTATCCAAGGGGATTGGTGTTTGATCCTAGGGCTGGGGTCAGGCTGAGCCTGTAAATGGGCCAAAGTGGATGGAGCTGTGTGGGAAGAGGTGGGCTATCAGCTGGGTCACGCATAACCCAGAGAAGTGACTCTGATGGAGAAATTTTCCAGCCATCAAGGAGCAAAAGGGTGGCAACATGGCCAACTGGTCAGACTCCTCCACAATCTATAGGCAACTGTGCTTTAAAGGGAAATAGACAAGTACAGATGTATATATTGACTTTTTAAACATTTAAACATTTTGAATAAGTAATGAATTCATAGTTCTAAATTCAAAGTGTAGAAGGGTCTACAGTGAAAAGTCTCCTTTACATCTTTGCCCCCCAGTCATCTAGTTTTCCTCTCCACAGCAATATTATTTGCTTTTTGTGTATATATATATATATTTTTTTTTTCTTTATGTATGCATATTTTCTCTTTTGTGTTTGTGTATGTACATATAATGTTCTCCTTTTACCTAAATGGTAGCATACTATATTGTTCTGCTCCTTGCTTTTTTCCATTAACAATGTATCTTGGATATATTTCTAAACCACTATGAAGAAGGCTTCTTCCTATTTTTTTCACAGTTGCATGGTATTCTATGGATGTACCGTAATTTATGTAACTAGTCTCCCATTGATGGGTATTTAGGTTGTTTTTAATCTTTGCTGTTCAAAATAACCTTGTACATACATTATTTCACACATGTGTAAATATTTCTGTAGGATAAATCTCTAGAACTAGAATTCTAGAACTATTCCATGAAATAGTTCCTACGAGCATAGGTCACCAGGTGAGGCAAAGTCAGGCTGATTATGCCTTCCATGAAGTTGTGGAAAGCTGCTACTTTATTTAGGGAGGTTCATTAACCAAGTAATCTTCCTTATTTGGAATATTAGGTTTCTTCATTATTTGGAATTATATGAAATGTGAACCATAATCCCACTACAATAACCAAAATAAAGTTGCTGCTTTATAGTTTATGAAGTGTTTTCCCATACACATTTTTTTAAAACATTTCTCTGAACCTAAAATCTAGGTTTAAAATGATATACTAAAATTTAAGAACTTTGCTTCAGAAATACTACAAAAGTTAAAAGATAAGTAGAGCAAGAAATCATTTGTCAAACTGATACCGGCCTGTTCCTGATGTCCACAGGCCCAGTTCTGGACTTCAAAGTGGTTATTTTTCTCTCTAATAGCGTTTAGAACTCTGGGTGGCTCTTGAATCCAAGCTCATGTATTAAAAATGAATGATAGCACCATATTATCATGGCTGATTCCTGCTTTAATCATTCCTGTAAAACCTTTTTGCATTCCAAGACAATGAAAAATGCAAAAAGCTGTTATAAACAGCTGAGTCAAGATCTAATTCTCCAGTGTGTTCATTCTTTTTTTTTTTTTTTTTTTTTTTTTTTTTGGTATGCGGGCCTCTCACTGTTGTGGCCTCCCCCGTCGCGGAGCACAGGCTCCGGACGCGCAGGCTCCGGATGCGCAGGCTCAGCGGCCATGGCTCACGGGCCCAGCCGCTCCGCGGCATATGGGATCCTCCCAGACCGGGGCACGAACCCGTATCCCCTACATCGGCAGGCGGACTCTCAACCACTTGCGCCACCAGGGAGGCCCCAGTGTGTTCATTCTTATTGAGTAAATTCTACATAACCCATTGGCAAAGGAGATTGAATAACACATTCTGGCAGAAATGAAAATTACTGACAAACAGCTACATGGTGCTAGATGCAAAGGCACGACAAGAATCTTTCTATGGAATCTTTTACCCACCCATTTAGTTAGTGTAGGTCACGTGACCATCTTTGCAGCTTGTGGGAGAGGAATAGAATTTGCTGGTGCAGTACAGCAAGACTTGAAGAGGTTTATTTTTTCCTCTGCAAAGTCCATGGTCATGAGAATTGTGAAAAGCTTAACAGCAGGAGACAGTGCTATTCATTTGGAAAATAACCAAAGCCCACTTTTCACTAGTATATTGTCCACAGATGTTTCATAAAATGATGAATTGATAAATCAGTGGAATAATCCTAGCACTGCAAAAGGTATATTTTTAAAGACCATTTTAATAAAAGATTTCCATTTCTGTATTTAATAATATTCGTTGTCTAGATAGCCTTCCATTTATAGCCTTTGCTGGTGTTGGTTTCATTTCTTCATTGTTTTTTCTCAGCAGCTGTGGATAAGCACTCACCAATAACTTCCAATTAAGAACCATTCATCCACCTCACCAGTTCTAGAAGAAAATGTGGGTGAAATTCTCTAGAACCGTGCCTCTCAAATTTGAATGTGCAAATTTACAACCTAGGGAGATCTTGTTAAAATGCAGAGTCTGATTCAATAGATCTGGAAGGAGCCAGAGATTCTGCATTTCTAACAGAATACAGGTGACACATTTGCTACTGATCTGGGGATCACACTTAAAAGTAACAATGCTGCCTTACAATCTGAGAGAGGGAAAAACTTTTACAACTATGACTCAAAATACAAAAGCCATAAAGAAAAAATAGATAAATGTGGCTACATTAATATAACTGTTGTTGACATAAAAGACAAATTTATGGTCACCAAAGGGGATGGGGGGCCGGTGGGGAGAGATAAATTAGGAGTTTGGGATTAACATATACACCCTACTATATATAAAATAGGGAAACAACAGGGACCTACTGTATAGAACAGGGAACTATACTTAGTATCTTGTAATAAGCTACAATGGAAAAGAATCTGAAAAAGAATACATATATATGTATAACTGAATCACTTTGCTGCACACTTGAAACTAACACATTGTAAATTAACTATACTTCAATTAAAAAAATAACTGTTGCATGCAAAACCAAACAACCAACCCCAAAACACCTTAGATAGAATAAAAAGATAAATGACAAAATGGGAAAAAATATTTGCAACTTGTAATACAGATAAAGTGTTATTATCCCTAATATATAATACGATAAGCTTTTAAAAATAGGGAAGAAAAAAACTTAACAATTCTAGAAAACAGGCTAAAGATATAAACGATCAATTTACCTTGTTCTTCTTGCTCATAATAGAAATGCAAATTAAAACTACATTGAGGTACCTTTTCTCTCCTACCAGGTGAGCAAAAATCCAAAAGTTTGGCAACATTTTCTGCTGGTATTCCCTCTTATAGGAATCTATCCCAAGAGTATACTACAAAAAGATGAAAGCACAAATATTTATTGCAACAGTAATTATAGTAGCAAGAGACTGGAAACAACACAGATGCCTATTGGGGGCCTAGCGGAATAAATTCTGATACATCTATACAATGAATACTATTTAAATGCAAAGGAAAACAAAGAATACCTCTATGCACTGCTATAAAGTATTCTCCAGGATTTAATATTAAGTAAAAAAAAAGCAAGGTGGAAAAATAAAAGGACATAGTTTACCACAGTTTATCCAAGAAGGGGGAAGGATGCAAATATGTATGTACCTATATTTTTAAAAGATGATGTAATGATAGATCATAAAATAAATAAAATGTTTTAAAAGACAATGTGATGATAGGTCATAAAATAAATAAAATGGAAGGAGGAAGGAAATAGAGTAGAGAGACAGAACCTAGATTTTTTTCTGAAGATACTTTGAATTAGAGATGTAACTTTAGAACCATGTCAATGTCTCACATAATTAAAAAACAGAATTAAATTTAAAAATTTAAAAAGCAATATCTAAAAATCAAAAGCAACATGAAATAAATGGATCTGTGTACTGAGTTAATGGCTTAATCTCATGGAGACAAATGATTTCAAGTGAACTTCAAAAGAGAGTAAATTTGACTCTAAGTTTCTAATGGGATATACCCTAAGGATAAAAAAAAGAAATACATTAATAAAAAAAAATCTTAAACTGAGAGTAATAGATTGTTTTTCTGATAATATTACATATTTATATATTATAGTTATTAAATATAATTTAATTTAAATATTTTATATTTACCTATATATAACTATATAAATTTAAATATATATTAAATATATAAATACATTTAGTAGGATAAGGCTTATAATTAATTGTTGCAATATCATTAGGAACAAAGATTTTCGGTATACAAGAGAAAAAGTATAAAATCAAGGTCTTTATTTTTTTATTATTTTTTAAAAGATATTACATAGTTATTGAGTATATTCCCCACAGTGTATATTTCATACCTGTGTCTCATTTATTTTGCAACTGGAAGTTTGTACCTCTTAAAGTCCCTTGTCTATTTCTTTCTTTCCCCCACCCTCCTCCCCTCTGGCAACCACCTGTTCTCTGTATATATAACTTTGTTTCTGTTATGTTTATTCACTTGTTTTGTTTTTCAGATTCCCCCATAAGTGAAATCAACCAGTGTTTGTCTTTTCCTGTCTGACTTATTTCACTTAGCATAATACCTCCTAGGTCTATCCATGTTGTCACAAATGGCAAGATTTTGTTCTTTTTTATGGTGGAGTAATATTCAATTCTGTGTATATACCACATCTTCTTTATCCATTCATCTGTTGCTTCCTATCTTGGCTATTGTAAATAATGCTGCAATGAACATAGGGATACAGCATTTCTTTTAAAAAATATTTATTTATTTATTTTTGGCCGCATTGGGTCTTTGTTGCTGTGCGTGGGCTTCCTCTAGTTGAGGTGAGTGGGGGCTACTCTTCATTGTGGTGCGCGGGCTTCTCATTGCGGTGGCTTCTCTTGTTGCAGGGCACAGGCTCTAGGTGTGCAGGCTTCAGTAGTTGTGGCACATGGGCTCATTAGTTGTGGCTCACAGGCTTAGCTGCTCCACAGCATGTGGGATCTTCCCAGATCAGGGCTCGAACCTGCATTGGCAGATGGCTTCTTAACCACTGAGCCACCAGGGAAGTCCGGGATACAGCATTTCTAATTAGCGTTTTTGTTTTCTTTGGATAAATACCCAGGGGTGGAATTGCTGGATCATATGGTAGTTCTATTTTAATTTTTTGAGGAATCTTCATACTTTTTTCTATAGTGGCTACACCAGTTTACATTTCCAGCAGCAGTGCGTGAAGGTTTCCTTTTCTCCACATCTTCACCAACACTTGTTATTTGTTGTATTTTTGATAAGAGCCATTCTGACAGGCATGAGGTTATATCTCGCTGTGGTTTTGATTTGCATTTCCCTGATGATTAGTGATGTTGAGCATTTTTTCATGTGTCTGTTAGCCATCTGTATGTTCTATGGAAAAACGTCTATTCAGGTCTTCTGCTCATTTTTTAATTGGGCTGTTTGGGTTTTTTTGATGTTGAGTTGTATGAGCTGTTTGTATTTTGGATACTAACCTCTTATGTTTGTATTTTGGATACTAACCCCTTATCAGTCGTATCATTCACAAATATTTTTTCCCACTCAGTAGGTTGTCTTTTCATTTTATTGATGGTTTCCTTTGCTATGCAAAAGCTTTTAAGTTTAATTAGGTCCGATTAGTTTATTTTTGCTTTTGTTTCCTTTGCCTTAGGAGACAGATCCAAAAAAATATTGCTATGATTTGTGTCTGAGAGTGTTCTGCCTATGTTTTCTTCTAGGAGTTTTATGGTTTCTTGTCTTACATTTAGGTTTTTTTATTTTTAATTTTTAAAAAATATTTATTTATTTTTGTCTGCCTTGGGTCTTCATTGTTGTGCACGGGCTTTCTCTAGTTGCAGTGAGCAGGGGCTACTCTTCGTTGCAGTGCATGGGCTTCTCATTACAGTGGCTTCTCTTGTTGCGGAGCACAGGCTCTAGCTGTGTGGGCTTCAGTAGTTGTGGCACGCAGGCTCAGTAGTTGTGGCTCACAGGCTCTAGAGTGCGGGTGGAGTAGTTGTGGCACAGGGGCTTTGTTGCTCTGTAGTATGTGGGATCTTTCTGGACCAGGGCTCGTACCCGTGTTCCCTGTATTGGTGGGCAGATTCTTAACCACTGCACCACCAGGGAAGTCCCTATATGTAGGTGTTTAATCCATTTTGAGTTTATTTTTGTATATGGTATGAGGAAATGTTCTAATTTCATTCTTTTACATGTAGCTGACCAGTTTTCCCAGCAATACTTATTGAAGCGAGTTTCTTTTCTCCATTGTATATTCTTGCCTCCTTTGTTCTATATTAATTGACCATAACTGTGTGGGTTTATTTCTGGGCTCTCTATTCTGTTCCAATGATCTATGTGTCTGTTTTTGTGTCAGTACCATACTGTTTTGATTACTGTAGCTTTGTAGTATAGTCTGAAGCCAGGGAGTGTGATACATCCAGCTTTGTTCTTCTTTCTCAAGATTTTCTTGGCTATTCAGGGTCTTTGTGTTTCCATACAAATTTTAGAATTATTTGTTCTTGCTCTGTGAAAAATGCCATTGTTTTTTTTTTTTTTTTTTTTTTTTTTGTGGTATGCAGGCCTCTCACTGTTGTGGCCTCTCCCATTGCGGAGCACAGGCTCCAGACATGCAGGCTCAGCGGCCATGGCTCACGGGCCCAGCTGCTCTGTGGCATGTGGGATCTTCCTGGACCGGGGCACGAACCTGTGTCCCCTGCATCAGCAGGTGGACTCTCAACCACTGCACCACCAGGGAAGCCCCATTGATATTTTTATAGGGATTTCATTGAATCTGTAGATTGCCTTGGGTAGTATGGTCATTTAAGCAATATCAGTTCTTCTAATCCATGAACACAGTATGTTTCCAACTGTTTGTGTCTTCTTCAATTTCTTTCATCAGTATCTTAGAGTTTTCTGAGTACAGGTCGTTTACCAACTTAGATTTATTCCTAGGTATTTAATTATTTTTGAAGCAATTTAAATGGGATTATTTTCTTAATTTCTCTTTCTGATAGTTCATTGTTAGTGTATGGAAATGATATAGATTTCTGCATATTAATTTTTTTTTTTTTTTTTTTTTGCGTTACACGGGCCTCTCACAGTTGTGGCCTCTCCCTTGCGGAGCACAGGCTCCGGACGCACAGGCTCAGCGGCCATGGCTCACGGGCCCAGCCACTCCGCGGCATATGGGATCTTCCCGGACCGGGGCACGAACCCGTGTCCCCTGCATCGGCAGGTGGACTCTCAACCACTGTGCCACCAGGGAAGCCCTGTATGTTAATCTTGTATCCTGCAACTTTACCAAATTCATTGACGAGCTCTAGTAGTTTTTTGGTGGCGTCGTGAAGATTTTCTATGTGGAAATCACTGATGCAGAACAGAAAAAAGAACAAAGAATAAAAAGAAATGAGGATAGTTTAAGAGACTTTTATTACAACATCAAATGTACTAACATTCCCATTATTGGGATCTCAGAAGAAGAGAGAAAGGGGCAGAGAATAAATTTAAGACATAATAGCTGTAAACCTCCTTAACCTGGGAACAGAAACAGACATCCAGGTCCAGGAAGCACAGAATCACAAACAGGATTAACCCAAAGAGGACCACACCAAGACACATTGTCATTAAAGTGGCAAAAATTAAAGATAGAGAATACTAAAAGCAACAAGGGAACAGCAACATGTTAAGTGCAAGGGAACTCCCATAAGGCTATCAGCTGACTTTTCAGCAGAAACTCTTCAGGCCAGAAGGGAGTGGCACAATATATTTAAAGTGATGAAAGGGGAAAGCCCACAACCAAGAATTCTCTACACACCAAGGTTTTCCTTCAGGTTTGATGAAGAGATCAAAAGATTTACAGACAAGCAAAAGCTAAAAGAGTTCAGCACCACCAAACCAGCTCTATAAGAAATGTTAAAGGGACTTCTCTAAGAGAAAAAGAAAAGGTCACAACTAGAGATATGAAATTATGAAAGGAAAATCTCACTGGTAAAGGCAAATATACAGTAAAGGTAGTAAATCAACCATGTATAAAACTGGTAGGAAGGTTAAAAGACAAAAGTAAAATCTATAACCACAATAAGTAGTTAAGGGGTATATAAAACAAAAAGATGTAAAACATGGTGTCCAAAACAGTAAATGTGGGGGAGGGTGAGAAATAATGCAGGGTTGTTAAAATGTGTTTGAATTTAAGAGATCAGCAGCTTAAATATATATATATATATACATATGTATAAATTGCAATATATAAACAAAAATGGAGAAGGAATGATAGGATTAGAACAGTGATTCTCAAAGTGTGGAACCCTGGATTCTTTCAGGGGTCCATGAAGTCAAAACAATTTTCATAATATTAGTAAGATGTTATTTACCTTTTTCACTAGGTTGACATCATGTTGATGGTGTAAAAGCTAAAACTGCTGGTGCCTTAGCATGAGTTAAGGCAGTGGTACTCACTGTACTAGTGGTCACTTTATTCTTTGCTGCCATGTTCGCAGTAAAAAAAAAAATTGCCAGTTTTACTTAAGAATGTCCCTGTTGAAGCAGTAAAAATGATTAATTTTATTAAATCAACTCTTGAGTACATGTCTTTATAATATTCTGTGCGATGAAATGGGAACTATGCAGCAGGCACTTCCGCTGCACACTGAAGTATGATGGTTGTCTCAAGGAAAAGCGATTGTGCAATTATTTGAGTGGAGAGCTGAACTAGCCACTTTTTTTTTTGTGGAAAGCTATTTTTACTGACAAGCAAACTATGGTTATTCAGACAGAGGTATTTGGCAGACATTTTCTTGAAATTAAGATGTGAACCTTGTCAGTTCAAGGAAAACAACTTGACAGTATTTATTGCCAATGATAAAATTCAAGCTTTCAAGTGAAAATTGGAATTTTGGAAACTTGTATCCACCACTGTGAGTTTAATATCTTCTCAGTATTTAAAGACTTTTCTGATGGGATGGCTGGTAATATTAACAAATGTGATTTGGGAGGATATTGTGTAATGAAATGTGTCAACATTTGTAATATTTGCATAACTCAGCGAACCAATATTTTTGAAATGACTAATGCATCATTTTACAAAATCATGCGTGGGTAAGAATCCATTCAAAGTACAAGATAGATTTTTAACGAAACAGATTATAAAAAGTACATTGATGTGGTTTCAGATGCCACATCACAATTAACCTTGAAGAAACTACTGCTTCTTTCTGAAAAGAATGTCCACAGTTATCTGTAGAGGCTATTAAAATGCTCCTCCCTTTTCTAACTACAGATCTGTATGAAGCTGGATGTTCTTCATATACTTCAACCAAAGCAACATATTACAACAGATTGAATATAGGAGATGTGAGAATCCAGCTATCTTTTAGTAAGCCAGACATTAAAGCAATTTGCACAAGTGTACAGTGCCACTTTTCTCACTAATTGTCTTTGTTTTGGAAAATATAGTTATTTTTCATAAAATATGTTATTTATGCTATGCTTACTGCTGTTATATTTAAATGAACCAATACATACATTCTAAAATTTCTCAGTTTTAATATTGTATATGGTAAATATCAATAGCTATAACCTACATAATCAAAAGCTCTTTGGGATCCTCAATAACTATTAAGAATTCTGAGTCTAAAATTTGAGAACTTTAAAAAAAATTTTTTATTGGAGTATAGTTGATTTACAATGTTGTGTTAGTTTCAGGTGTACAGCAAAGTGAATCAGTTATACATGTACGTATATCCACTCTTTTTTAGATTCTATTCCCATATAGGTCATTACAGAGCATTGATTTCCCTGTGCTGTATAGTAGGTTCTTATTACTTATTTATTTTATATATAGTAGTGTGTTTACATCAATCCCTATCTCCCAATTTATCCCACACCCCCTAAAATTTGAGAACTTTTGAATATCATTGTTTTCCAAATAGTTAATAAAGTAATAACGGATCTGGGCATTGATCATCAATGGCCGCCATATCACAAAAAAGGATCTATTATGTACTTCCTGATGGAGATTTACAGCATCACCTATGAAGTATTCTTTCCAAAAAATCAAACCTGTCTCTGATAAAGCTTCTAGATTCCACCACTAGTTTATATAAAATACAGGGGCAAGATGAACCTGTTAAGGACACTCTGGGGATACAGTAAGCAAAACCCAGCATAACAGGTCATTCCATAGGAGAAATGACTCCATTTCTTCAGTGAATAAATTGCAAGGAAAAGAAAAAGAGGGAGGAGCAACCCATGGACTTCTGTTCCTATTGTTTGGAATGCTTTAGCCTGCTTTTTCATTTGATGAACTCTTATTCATTGTTCTATTTATTTATTTATTTACTTATTTTTGGCTGCGTTGGGTCTTCGTTGCTGCACGTGGGCTTTCTCTAGTTGCGGCGAGAGGGGGTCTACTCTTTGTTGCACTGTGCGGGTTTATTGCGGTGGCTTCTCTTGTTGCAGAGCACGGGCTCTAGGCGCGCGGGCTTCAGTAGTCGTGGCACAGGGGCTCAGTAGTTGTGGCTCTCGGGCTCTAGAGCACAGGCTCAGTAGTTGTGGCTCACCGGCTTAGTTGCTCCGCGGCATGTGGGATCTTCCTGGACCAGGGTTCGAACCCGTGTTCCCTGCATTGGCAGATGGATTCTTAACCACTGCGCCACCAGGGAAGTCCCTTATTCATTGTTCTTTAAAAAAATTTTTTTCTTCAGGTTTTATTGAGATATAATTGACACACAGCACTGTATAAGTTTAAGGTGTATAGCTTAATGATTTGACTTACATACATCATAGAATGCTTACCACAATGAGTGTAGTGAACATCCATCCTTTCAAATAGATACAAAATTAAAGCAATAGAAAAAAATTTTTTCTTGTAATGAGAATTCTTAGGATTTCCTCTCTTAACAACTTTCACATATAACATACAGCAGTGTTAATTATATTTATCATGTTGTGCATTACATCCCTGGTACTCATTTATCTTGTAACTGGAAGTTTGTACCTTTTGACTGCCTTCATCCAATTCCCCCTCTCCCCAGCCCCTGTCTCTGGTAACCACAAATCCTATCTCTTTTTCTATGAGTTTGTTTGTTTGTTTGTGTTTGAAGGATAATTGACCTTCAACACTATGTTAGTTCCTATTACACAACATAGTGATTTGGTATTTCTTTACATTTCAAAATGATCACCACGATAAGTGTAGTTACAGTATGAGTTTTACTCATTTTTCAAGTTAAAGTTACCTCCTCCGTGAAGAGTTTCCTGCCTCCCCAGATAGAACCCATTACTTCTTCTTTTGTACTCCAATGGCATTTTGTACAAGTCTCCAGTTTACTGCTCACCATACTTTATTATAGTGTCTGCTTATAAGTTTAATCTCTCCTTGAGTGCCAGCACCATCTTCTCTATGCTTACATAGAAAAGGTGTAGAGAAGGCTCAACACCATAACTTTGGTTCATAGTAGATAGTCAACAGATGTTTGTTAAATGAATGAATGGGATGGTGGTTGGGTCCATGCTCAAAGTCCACGAATTCATTCCTTTTCTAATGAATTCTACTACTGCTATGGACTGAATTGTATCCCCCCCAAATTCATATGTTGAAGCCCTAACCCCCAATGTGATGGTATTTGGAGATGGAGTCTTTGGGAGGTCATTAGGATTAGATGGGGTCATGAGGGTGGGGCCCTCATGATGGGTTTGGTGCCCTTATAAGAGTAGAGGTGAAATCTTTCTCTCTCTCTGTCACTCTTGCTCTCTGTCTCTGCCATGTGAGGACACAGAGAGAAAGCAGTCATCTGCAAGCCAGGGAGAGAGCTCTTACCAGAACCTGACCATATTGGCACCTTGATCTCAGACTTCCAGTTTCCAGAGCTGTGAGAAAATAAATGTCTGTTGTTTAAGCTACTCAGTCTATGGTATTTTGTTATGGCAGCCCAAGTTGACTAATACATCTACCTTTGCTCCTCCTACATCTTCAGGTTCTTCACCATTTTCCTTTATCCAGGAAACCAGACTTGACACAAGGTCCTAAGGGTTCAATCAGGACTAATCTTGACAGAAGGCAAGTTTAACAATAAGCACAAATAGTTACTGAGTGCCTACTCTACGGCAGGCACTTCTCTGGGTGTACGATGGTAGCAGGGTTAAGAAATCTGGGGCCTGCTGTTTTGAGCTTATAGCCTACTTGGGAGATGGCCAATGATCAAGTGAATCCGTAAAAATAATTCCAGCTATGGTAAGTGTTGTGAAGAAAATAAACAGAACATTGTGATGTAGAATCAGGGTGTACGGAGTGGAGGTGGGGTGGGAGGGTGGGGGGGAGTGGAGGGTACTCTGACTAGGGTGGTAAGGGAAGAGGTGATATATAAGTTGAGATATAAGGGAGCCAGCTGTGTATGAAATAGGGGGAAAACTTGACTTATAGGCTTGGGAGACAGTAAGTGCAAAGGACCTGAAGCAGGGAAGAGCTTGGTGTGTTTTAATTGTTGGAAGGTGAAGGGGAGCAGAATTTGTCACCTCAAAATATGCCTCTTGGGCATAAGAATTATTTTGAGCTGGTTATTTATTTATTTATTTTTGTGGTACACGGGCCTCTCACTGTTGTGGCCTCTCCCGTTGCAGAGCACAGGCTCCAGACGTGCAAGCTCAGCGGCCATGGCTCACAGGCCCAGCTGCTCCGCGGCATGTGGGATCTTCCCGGACCGGGGCACAAACCCGTGTCCCCTGCATTGGCAGGTGGACTCTCAACCACTGCGCCACCAGGGAAGCCCTTGAGCTGGTTATTTTTAAGAAACAACAGGCATAGGAAAAGCTCTGAAAATCTACTAGAAGTTACCCTTTTGTAAGAGACATTTACATTTATAAGGGAAATCTCCATTTGTAAGGGTGTCTCCCTCTCTGTACCCCGGAGGGGAGAATAACTAAACCTCTAGAAACTCTTAACAATGGAGATGGCAGTGATTATGTCAGCATAAACAACCATACCTCTGCTTTTCCTGACAACCTCCCATAAATGGCCCCACCGCCCGCCCCCAGCATCTTCCTTTGTCTTTAGCTGGAGATGGGATTTAAGGTGATGGTTTGCGCCAGTTTGGGGAGTAACTCAGTTTTCCTGAGTCTCTCTCATGTATACGAGAGGTATGCATGTTATTAATAGTTCATTTTTCTCCGGTTAATCTTTTTTTTTTTTTTTTACGGGGGGTAGGGGGTGTCTCAGCCAAGAACCTAGAAGGGTAGAGGGAAAATTGTTTCCTCCCCTACAAAAGCCAAGATGACTGGAGAGTAGTGAGAGCAGGTGAAAGCAATGTGAGATGAAAGCAGAGGGGTGGAGAAGCTCTCAGTGCCCTGCACTCTGGGGCACACTGGGGTAAGGGCTTTAGATTTCACTCATAGAGCAATGGGAACTCTTAACAGGACTTCAAGCCAGTAAATGACATGGCCTGACTGTAGGGTGGGCAAGAGCGGAGCCCTAGTCTCCCTAGAACAGTTAGTGTTACTGAACCAGGATCATTTTGCCCAGGTTTGCAGCGAAGAGAGGGTTTATTCTCAAGGCAGCCAAGCGAGGAGACGGGAGAACAAGGAACAAGGAGCTCAGGGTATTTATGGGATAAAGAATAAAGCAGCAGGGCGTGGCTGAGGTGTGGGGAAAGGTGATTGGAAAAAGGTGCTGTAATCTTAGTTCTGCGCCGGTGTAACTAAGCCACAGGCCTCTGCATGTTCAAAAATGGAGGCTCGGGCTTCCCTGGTGGCACAGTGGTTGAGAGTCCGCCTGCCGATGCAGGGGACACAGGTTTGTGCCCCGGTCCGGGAAGATCCCACATGCCACGGAGCAGCTAGGCCCATGAGCCATGGCCGCTGAGCCTGCACGTCCAGAGCCTGTGCTCCGTGACGGGAGAGGCCACAACAGTGAGAGGCCCACGTACCGCAAAAAAAAAAAAAAAAAAAAATGGAGGCTCTTGGGCTTCCCTGGTGGAGCAGTGGTTGGGAGTCCAACTGCCGATGCAGGGGACGCGGGTTCGTGCCCCGGTCCGGGAGGATTCCACGTGCCGCAGAGCGGCTGGGCCCGTGAGCCGTGGCCGCTGGGCCTGCGCGTCCGGATTCTGTGCTCTGCAACGGGAGAGGTCACAGCAGTAAGAGGCCTGCGTACCGCAAAAAAAAAAAAAAAAAAAAAAAAAAAAAAAGGGGGCTCTTAACATGATCTGGGGGTGGAGCTTTTGGCCCTCTGCTGTCAAAAAGTCACCGAGCCGGACATTTCTGCATGCCCAGTTGGAGGGTCTCAGTGGTCCTATAAAGTCTTTTTTTTTCTTTTTTAACAGGAAGAAAATCCAGCAAACATTTAATAATATATACATGGGAGGGACTCAGGAAAACTAAGTAACTCTGGCCCTGTTCAGTCTTACCGAGCCCTGCTCAAACTAGACACAGCTGATTCCAAGTTCCTGGAAAACAACTCTGGCGAACACCTTATTGTTTAGCCTACTTGCTACTTGGAGGATTTGCAAGTCTTAAAACGACCTTGATTAGTGAAGGCAGGTGAAATGGATTTGACTAATGATTACCCAGGGTTTCATTAGGAGGCTTTATAGGAGTCCAGGCAGGAGATGATGGTGGCAGCAAAGAAAGAGAAGGCGAGCTGCTGGAGATTTATTTGGAGGGTCAGCAGAACTTGCGGATGAATTGTATGGGAGCGTGGTCTCCACATACTGTAATGCCGCTGCATCCTTGCAGCCCAGGCCTCCTAACCTGGGATCTGTGTGTCCCAGGAGATCCATGAATGCACCTCAGGAGTCCACAGCCCCTCTGAAAATGTACGAACGACTGTGTGTCTGAGCATTATCTTGGCGGAGGTGGTGGCCCATGGCTTTCATCAGGTTCTCAAAGGTCATAGAAACACCGACAAATGTTAAAGGCAAGTGAAGCTGGGTGAGGGGCACCTCGGGGTTTGTCATGCTCTTTATTTTTGCGTTTGCTTGGAAATTTTCATAATAAACTGTTCAAAATATTGGTGTGCCAACTGTGCAATAAAAGCAAAGAGGGATTGTTGTGGCAGACCTTTTGAAAGCCACGTTGCTGCATTTTATGTCTCGTGGTCGGTCTGTTGTCACTTAAGATCCTGAGGTGTTCTTGCCAGATTGGTACAGCACCTGCCCTCCCCTACATGGCTTTAGTGGCCACTGTGTTTCTTCTCCAAGTGGAACGCCCTCCACTGAGTTTCATGTTCTGAATTTCACAGAGTATATTAAGGTCACTTGAAACAAAGAGCACAGGTGCTGGGGTCTGAGGGTCCTGACTTGGAAACTCAGCTTCCTCAGTGACTGTGTGACCTTGCGAAACAACCTGAATTCTGAGCCTCGAATTCTTCTGTGTAAAAGAGGATTTGTATTTTCTCATCAGGTGATTGGTGTTTAAATAAGAAGATGTGTGTAAAACACACATCCCAGCCCTGCGTAAATAAACATGAGCCTGGCACTGCTCCCCTTTTCAAGTTGTGGGAAAATCAACACAAAATTGACGAGCACCGTTTTCGCTTCCATCATTCAACTGGTTGAGGTAGGATTTTACTTTTATTTTATCTTTAAAAAATTACTATTGAAATGTAGTCGAGTTACAATGTTGTATTATTTTCAAGTGTATAGCAAAGTGATTCAGTTATATATACATCTATTCTTTCTCAGATTCTTTTCTATTATAGGTTACTATAAGATATTGAGTAGAGTTCCCTGTGCTATACAGTAGGTCCTTGTTGGTTATCTGTTTTATATATAGTAGTGTGTATCTGTTAATCCCAAACTTTTACTTTGTCCCTCCCCCACCTGTCCCCTTTAGTAAGCATAAGTTTGTTTTCCATGTTTGTGAGTCAAAGTAGGATTTTAATGTGAGCATAATGAGAGGACTGTGGAAAGCCATTTGTTACATTGAATCTCTCTCACCCTCAACTGGCAATAAGCACTGCCAAGGTCAAGCAGCTCTGTCGAGTTGGGCTGATACCCCGATTCCCCTGACTCTGCTGAAATAACTGCAGCGTGTCTTTGAGGTATAGCTATCTCACTTATTCAGTTCTGCTTTTGACGAAGTCAGAGGTGTTCGCCTCCTGGCCCCGTGGGCAGCTTGCAAAGTCCGCACCTTGGCTGGCCTCCCCACCTCAGCCCTCTTCCCTCTGGTGACATCCCAGGCTGCTCCTGGGGAATCCCCCTGCCTCTTGTCTGCTGCTCCAGGCAGGTCAGCCTCCGGTACCTGCTTCTTCCCTTGTTCTCCGCTTGGCTTCCCTTTCCTCTCCCGCAGCTGCTCCCTCACCAAAGCCAAAAGATAAAATTAATTAATTAATTAATTAAAAAACCCCAGAAACATTTCTCTCTGCTATGCAAGTGAGATCGGGGTTTCTACAGTCTCCTCTCTCTCTCTCTCTCTTTTTAAATAAATTTATTTATTTATTTATTTTTGGCTGCGTTGGGTCTGTTGCTGCGCACGGGCTTTTCTCTAGTTGCGGCGAGCGGGGGCTACTCTTCGTTGTGGTGCGTGGACTTCTCATCGCGGTGGCTTCTCTTGTTGCGGAGCACGGGCTCTAGGCGCACGGGCTTCAGTAGTTGTGGCTCGCGGGCTCTAGAACACAGGCTTAGTAGTTGTGGCGCTCAGGCTTAGTTGCTCTGCGGCATGTGGGATCTTCCCGGACCAGGGCTCGAACCCGTGTCCCCTGCATTGGCAGGCAGATTCTTAACCACTGTGCCACCAGGGCAGCCCACCACATTGGATTTTGATTTGGGTCAAGTCAGATGGGAAGTCATTAGAAAGCTTTGAATTGGAGCATGACTTTTGCCGGCTTAAATATTGAAGGGATATTAATGCAGAATAAATTATAGATGGGCAAGAGTGGAAACAGATCATGTATGATCTGTTGCAGTGGTCCGTAAAGGAAGGAGGCTATCAGGAGGCTGGGATCAGGGCAGGTTAGTGGTGGAGGAGGTGAGAGGTAGTCAGAGCCAGCATACACTTTGAAGAAGGAGCTGACAGCATTTGCTACCAGGTCAAATGTGAGGTGTTGATAGAAATTCAAGGGTCAAGGGTGACTCCAAAGTTTTGGCCTGAGCAAGTGGATACATGGAGCTGCCACTTCCTGAGATGGGGACTACCAGGTGAGGAACAAGTTTGGGAGTAATGCAAAATTTAGCTTTGCAAAGATTAAGTTTGAGATGCATATTAACCATCCAATGAGGATGTGGAGTAGGCAGTTGGGCATGTGAGTCTGGAGGTCAGGGCAGAAGACATAAATTTGAGAGTCATTAGTGTAGAGATGGTACTTAAAGCCTTTAGAGTGGATGAGATCACTTAGGAGTAGAAAGGTAGAAAGATAGAAAATAGGTCTAAAGTCTAGGTCCTGGGACACCTCAATGTTTAGAAGTCAGGAAGAGGACAGTGAACCAGTTATGGGGATGAGGAGTGACCACTGAGGATGGAAGAAGACCAGGAGAATGTCGTGTCCTGGAAGCCAAATGAAGGAAATGTCTTGAGGAGGAAGTGGTTGCAATGGTATGGGAGGAATTAAATAATAAAGTAAAAAGCACTTGAAATTTTCAGGGCTACTGGAGTGAGGAGGTGAGGAGTTTAGGTACAGAGAGAGAGAAGACATGAAGTCAATGGAGACAGCCGAAGGTCCCAGGAACATGGCAGGACATCAAGGTCCATGAAGGAACATCATCAATGAGAAGTCCCCATGTGGTGGAGAATGGCCAGCACCTTCCTAGGGACAGTAATATCTGGTGTAAATTTGAAGTTATTTCCTGCTGTGGTGTGATTGGCTTTCATTTCCTCTAAACATCAGTATAAGTCCACTCTACGTGGCTGCCATGCATTAGTGGCACTTTGCACAGATGAAGGAACAGAGACAGTCATGTTGAAAGGCTGCAGCTGCCCAAGAAGGTGAAATGCTTAGAGGGATAAACAGGAAAACAGAGTGAGAGGTGACCAGGAGAAATGGAACCTCCCTGAGGCCCCTTGGAGACCTTGGGGGAGGCGCTGGACTTCCCTTGGTTTGTGGGATGGAGTCATTAGCATTCTACTTAGATATTAAAGGAAAAGATGAACTGTGCATGCTGGAGGACGTGGGGTCACCTGAGTAGCAAATATAAACTGAAAAGTGTGTAAGGGTATATGTGAGGGCATGTCCTTTGCAGCATTTTTGTGTGTGTGTGTGTGGTACGCGGGCCTCTCACTGTTGTGGCCTCTCCCGTTGCGGAGCACAGGCTCCGGAGGCACAGGCTCAGCAGCCATGGCTCACGGGCCCAGCCGCTCCGTGGCATGTGGCATCTTCCTGGACTGGGGCACGAACCTGTGTCCCCTGCATCGGCAGGCGGACTCTCAACCACTGTGCCACCAGGGAAGCCCAGCAGCATTTTTTTATACTAACAAAGATTGGGAGACAGCTTGGATGTCTGACAGTGAGAGACTGACTAAGTAGATTAATAATGCTTTTTTTTAATGCAGCCATTAGAAATGATGACAAGGGCACATATTTGTTGAATGAGAGAAGCAGATTTCAAAATAGCATGTTTAGTGGGATCCTAGTTTTGTAGGTAATATGTGCATATCTATGTATGTGCAAGGAGAAACATTAAAACCATATTAATGGGCTTCCCTGGTGGCACGGTGGTTAAGAATCTGCCTGCCAATGCAGGGGACACAGGTTCGAGCCCTGGTCCGGGAAGATCCCACATGCCGCAGAGCAATTAAGCCCATGCACCACAACTACTGAACCTGTGCTCTAGACGCCGCGAGCCACAACTACTGAGCCCGCGTGCCACAACTGCTGAAGCCTGCGTGCCTAGAGCCCATGTTCCACAGCAAGAGGAGACACTGCAATGAGAAGCCTGTGCACCACATTGAAGAGTAACGCCTGCTCACTGCAACTAGAGAAAGCCTGCGCACAGCAACGAAGACCCAATGCAGCCAAAAATAAATTTATTAAAAAAACCATATTAACCAATATATTTGAAATGATCCCTGAGTGGTGGAATTATGGGTGACTTTTTTTTCTCCTTTGTACTTTTCTGTGTTTTCTAGGATTTTTTTTTACAGTGAATTTTACTTTTATGATTAGAGAAAGTAATAAACGTTTAAGGAAGAATTCGTTGATTTATGACTTGGCTATTCATGAGCACTCTCCCTACTTTTCTTGATTATACATTAGTTAACAGCAAAGAGATTAAAAAAGCTTCTAGGGGGCTTCCCCAGTGGCACAGTGGTTAAGAATCCATCTGCCAATGCAGGGGACACGGGTTCAAGCTGTGGTCTGGGAAGATCCCACTTGCCGTGGAGCAACTAAGCCCGTGCGCCACAACTCCTGAGCCTGCGTGACACAACTACTGAAGCCCACGTGCCTAGAGCCCGTGCTCCACAAGAGAAAACACTGCAATGAGAAGCCCGCGCACTGCAACTAGAGAAAGCCCGTGCGCAGCAACAAAGACCCAATGCAGCCAAAAAAACCCAAAAATAAATAAAATAAATAAATTTTAAAAAAAGCTTCTAGGTTCAAATTTTACCTGTGGATAATACAGACATGTGTAACAGATGATTCTGGGACAGTTGGATGTGTTCCGAGCTCTTGTGGTAGATCTGTTCTAGGAGAAAAAATGATTGCCAAGGCAGAGATATTAGTCTCCAGGTTTCCATTTACTATTCTCTGGTCTGGATCTAAGATCAAAAGACTGTAGGAGACTTGCTGGCTTCACTATGGAGCTTGGAGAAGGCAGATGCACAGTCGTCTTGATGGTAGATGGCGTGCTTTAGAGATGGAAATTCCTGCTCCCTTCATCTCCTCACAGAGCCCAGCTGGACAGCTGTTTCCCTTTAGGTGCGTATCATCAATCCTGATGTTTGTGCAAAGCAATCCTGACAGGCTGGTACAGCATGGTTCATTGCTTCAGGTGTACACAACGAAATCATCAGTCATTAACATAAAAAATCTACGTTCCCCGGTGCTGGGCAATGCTTGACATCTCCAAGGTTCCCTTGGAGACATGCAAGGAGTGAGCAACCAGACATACTGTGTTAGTCCTTTTATTTAAAAATTTATTTATTTTTGGCTACATTGGGTCTTCATTGCTATGCGTAGGCTTTCTCTAGTTGCGGCGAGCAGGGGCTACTATTCCTTGCGGTGCATGGGCTTCTCATTGCAGTGTTTTCTCTTGTGGAGCATGGGCTCTAGGCACGTGGGCTTCAGTAGTTGTGGCACATGGGCTCAGTAGTTGTGGCTTGCAGGCTCTAGAGTGCAGGCTCAGCAGTTGTGGTGCACAGGCTTAGTTGCTCCGCAACATGTGGAATCTTCCCGGACCAGGACTTGAACCTGTGTCCCCTGCATTGGCAGGCAGATTCTTAACCACTGAGTCACCAGGGAAGTCCCTGTGTTACTCTTTCCTACCTTCCTATTTTCCAGGTTTGCACCAGAGAAGGGCAGCAACTTAGTCTCTTAGATTCCCAAGTTCAGTACTCCCAGGGAAGGGCTCTGATTCATCCATCTTGTGTTGGGTGCTCACTTCTGGGCCAATCAAGTGATAGTATGTGTGCATGGGTATGTGTGTGCATGTGCCAATCTCTGAGGAGTTGAAATGAAAGCTGCCTGTTGGAGGTTGGCTCCAGGGAGCTGATTCTGAGATGGAGTTTAGTGTGTAGGATGTTAATTAAGAAGTGCTCTTGGCAATTAGGCAAGCAAAAGAGATAAAAGGTATCCAAAACAAAAAGGAAGAAGTAAAATTGTCTTTGTGTGCAGATGATATTATCTTATATATAGAAAATCCTAAAGACCCCACAAAAAACTGCTGGCACTAATCAACAGATTCAGGAAAGTTGCAGGATAAAAAGTCAACACACAGAAAACAGTTGGGTTTTTATATACTAACAACAAAACATCTGAAAAAGAAAAAAAAATCCTGTTCATAATAGCATCAAAACTGTAAAATACTTAGGAATAAATTTAACCAAGGGGTTGAAAGATCTGTATACTGAAATCTATAAGACTTTGATGAAAGAAACTGAAGAAGACACAAATAAATAGAAAGATTCTGTGCTCATGGATTGGAAGAATTAATATTGTTAAAATGTCCATACTACCCAAAGCAATCTGTAGATTCAGTGCAATCTCTATCAAAATTCCAATGGCATTTTTCACAGAAATAGAAAAAAACAATCCTGGGACTTCCCTGGCAGTCCAGTGGTGAAGACTGTATGCTTTCAATGCAGGGGGTGTGGGTTTGATCCTTGGTCGGGGAACTAAGATTGCACATGCCGTGTAGCATGGCCAAAAAAAAAAAAAAATCCTAAAATTTGTATGAAAGATGGAGCCACAAAAGATCCCCAATAGCCAAAGCAATTGTGAGAGAGAAGAACAAAGTTGGAGGCATCGTATTCCCTGATTTCAAATTATACTATAAAGCTATAGT
The DNA here is from genome assembly GCF_025265405.1 of Mesoplodon densirostris. Classification (NCBI taxonomy): domain Eukaryota; kingdom Metazoa; phylum Chordata; class Mammalia; order Artiodactyla; family Ziphiidae; genus Mesoplodon; species Mesoplodon densirostris. Next base: position 101,327,461 of record NC_082681.1, read on the forward strand.
AATCAAAACAGTATGGTACTGCTGTAAAAATAGACACATAGACCAATGCAACAAAATTGAGAGCCTGGAAATAAACTCACACATGTATGGTCAACTAATATTTGACAAGGGAGCCAAGAATACTCTATGGGGAAAGAATAGTTTTTCAACAAATGGTATTGGGAAAACTGGATAACCACATGTAGAAGAATGAAATTGGATCCCCATCTTACACCACTAACAAAAATTAACTCAAAATGGATTAAAGACTTAAACATAAGACCTAAAACTGTAAAACTCCTGGAGGAAAACTTAGGGAAAAAGCTCCTTGACATTGGTCTTGGCAGTGATTTCCTGGATATGATACCAAAAGCTCAAGCAACAAAATAAAAAGTAAATAAGTGGGACTACAGCAACCTAAAAAGCTTCTACACAGCCAAAGAAACAATCAACAAAATGAGAAGGCAACCTATGGAATGGAAGAAAATATTTGCAAATCATAGATCTGATAGGGGTTAATATCAAAAATACATAAAGAACTCACACAACTCAGTAGCAAAAACCAAAAAAGTCCAATTAAAAAATGGGCAAAGGACCTGAATAGACATTTTTTGAAAGAAGACATAAAAAAGGCCAACAGACATATGAAAAGGTGCTTGACATCATTAATTATCAGGGAAATGTAAATCAAAATCACAGTGAGATATCACCTCACACCCATTAGAATGGCTTTTATCAAGAAAACAAGAGATAAGAGTTGGTGAGGATGTGGAGCAAAGGAAACCCTCGTGTACTGTTGGTGGGAATGTAAATTGGTATAGCAGTTTTGAAAAGCAGTATGGAGGTTCTTCAAAAAACTAAAAATAGAACTACCATATGAACCAGCAATCCTACTTCTGCATATCCCCTAAGGAGATGAAATCTGTATCTCAAAAAGATATCTCCACTCCTATGTTCATTGCAGCATTATTCACATTAGCCAAGATATGGAAACAACCTAAGTATCCCTTAATGGATGAATGGATAAAGATGTGATACACGCACGCATACACACACATATTATTCAGCCATGAGAAAGAAGGAAATCCTGTCATTTGTGAAACTTGGATTAACCTTGAGGGCATTATGCTAAGTGAAATAAGTCAGACAGAGAAAGACAAATACTGTGTGATATCACTTATCGGTGGAATCTGAGAAAGCTGAAGAGATGAAAGAGGGAAGAGATGTGGGGATATATGTATATGTATAACTGATTCACTTTGTTATAAAGCAGAAACTAACACACCATCGTAAAGCAATTATACTGCAATAAAAATGTTAAAAAAAAAAAAAAGGCTGAACTCAGAGAAACAGAGAGTAGAATGGTGGTTACCAGGGGCTGGGGATGGGAGAAATGGGGAGATGTTAGTCAAAGGGTATAAACTTCCAGTTATAAGATTAACAAGTTCTGGGGATCTAATGTACAGCATGATGATTAGAGCTAATAATACTGTATTATATATTTGAATGTTGCTAGGAGAGTAGATCTTAAATGTTTTCACCACAACAAAGAAGTAGTAATTATGTGATAGATTGGAGGTGTTGGCTAATGCTAAAATATGCATTTTGCAATATTCAAATATATCAAGTCAACACATCGTACACCTTCAATTACACAATGTTATATGTCAGTTATATCTCAGTGAAGCTGGGAAAAGTGCTCTTGAAATCAACACTTGTGGAGGGGAGGGGAAGAAAGCAGGACTGGGAAGAGGGAGAAGTTAAGCTTTGATGCAAGCCTGGTGACAGACTTGGCTGACCCTACAGGGAGTGCTGGAGTTAGAATAGCCCTGCAGAGTTGTCCAGAGCTGGGTGGATATGGCCAGATCTTTATACCCCTGCATTGATCAGTCATTGGATGTGGGCTACCCTGGTGGTTCTCTGCAGCTGAGGCAGACCCTGGAGGGCTGATATATAAGGGCTGTCTGCTGACCATACTCTTGAAGTTGGAAAAGAAGAAGAAAGATCTAGGTGGTGCATCACAGTATCCACCATGATGCCCACTTGGATGGATAAACAAAAAGTTCTAGGGCATTTGGAACATAATATCATATTGTACTCTAGAAGGGTGGTTATTGATTAGATTCAATTTCAACCCAGAATAAAGAACTCTTACAACTCAATTTTTAAAAAAATAATTTTATTTATTTATTTATTTTTGGCTGCGTTGGGTCTTTGTTGTGTGCATGGGCTTGACTAGTTGTGGTGAGCGGGGGCTACTCTTTGTTGTGGTGTGTGGGCTTCTCATTGTGGCGGCTTCTCTTGTAGTGGAGCACAGGCTCTAGGTGCGTGGGCTTCAGTAGTAGTGGCATGTGGGCTTAGTTGCTCTGCAGCATGTGGGATCTTCCCAGACCAGGGCTCGAACCCATGTCCCCTGCATTGGCAGGCAGATTCTTAACCACTGAACCACCAGGGAAGCCCACAACTCAGTTTTTAAAAGACAAACAACCCAATTAAAAACGAGCAAAGGATTTGAATAGATATTTCACCAGAGACAATGTACAAATGGCTAATTAAACACATGAAAAAATGCTTAACATCATTGTTATGACGGAAATGTGAATCAAAACCATGAGATACAATTTCATGCCCACTAGGATGGCTAGAATAAAAATGACAGATGGTAACAAATGCTGGCAAGAATGTGGTGGAGAAATAGGAACCCTACTGGGGGTAGGTAAGAAAAAATGGTACAATAACTTTGGAAAATTGTTTCGTAGTTTCTTAAAAAGTTAAATATAAATTTACCATATGACCCAGCCATTCCACTCTTAGATATCTACACAAGAGAAATGAAAGCTTATGTCCACACAAAGACTTACATGTAGATATTCACAGCAGCTATTATTATTCATAATAGCTCAAAGGTGGAAACAACCCAAACATCCACCCACTGATGAATAGATAAACAAAATGTGGTATATCCATACAGTGGAATATTATTTTGCTATAAAAAATAATGAAGTATTGATGCATGCTATAACATGCATGAACCTTGACAGCACCATGCTAAGTGAAAGAAGCCAGACTCAAAAGAACATATATATTGTGTAATTCCATTTATATGAAAAGTCCAGAAAAGGGAAATCTGTAGAGGCAGTGGTTGCCTGGGGCTGGGATTATACAAATATTCTAAAACTGTATGTGGTGATGGCTGCACAACTCAATAAATTTACTACAGATCACTGCGTTGCACACTTAAAAATAGGGTGAACTTTATGGTAGTAAGTTATGACTCAATAAAGTTATTTTTAAAATTTCAACTAGATCTAGAATACTTAATAAAATCCAATAAAACTACAATCAAAGGGAAATCTAAAATTAATTTAAAAGATAGGTAATTCAACCAAGTTCTACTTATTTTTTATATATATGTAACATCTTTATTGGAGTATAATTGCTTTACAATTTTGTGTTAGTTTCTGCTGTACAACAAAGTGAATCAGCTGTATGTATACATATATCCCCATATCCCCTCCCTCTTGCGTCTCCCTGCCACCCTCCCTATCCCACCCCTCTAGGTGGTCACAGAGCACCGAGCTGATCTCCCTGTGCTATGTGGCCGCTTCCCACTAGCCATCCATTTTACATTCAACCAAGTTCTACTTTTAAAACATGTTAGACATTTCATACTGTAACTCAGAATGCTTTCTGAGCACTGGAGAGGTATACACAGTAGATAATTTTCTTTTAGGGCAATGAAGTAGGCTCTAAAATTAATCAGTGTCAGTAGATAAAAATGGTGCTGAATTTAAAAAACGTTCAGTAGGTAATATGCAGAAATGTTTGCTTTCATTAGCCATTTAATAATTCTTATGTGAAGAATTAATTTCCTGTTACCAACACAAAATTAATACAGTGCATCATTATACAGAGTGACAACAGCTGTGTGAGTCCAGTTGTTCTCAGATTTGTGAGCAAAATATTTTATTGGTTTTAGGTCACCATTTTTGGGTGGTTTGTTACACATCAATTGATAACCTGAACATGCCCCAAGCTCCTCAACCAGAGGAGCCCCCAGGGAGAGTCATCTTCTCTCTCCCAATCCCTTCATTTCTCTCAGTGGCTTCACCATCCTCCTGGTTGCCTAGGTTTAAAACTACAAAGTCATTCTCTGCATACTTTCCCTCATCCCCAGGACTGGTCACTTGCCAAGTCTTGTCAGTTCCATATTGCTTGCCTCTGTTTCTTCCCTTCAGGCTCACTGTCATTATCCTGTTTTCCCTCTTGCCTAAATGGTCACAGTAGTCTCCTAAGTTCTCTCTCTGCCTCTAGGCTCTCATTCCAGTCCTCTGGCCTCTAAACCTTTAGAAGTTCCCACAGCCTAATCTCTAGCATTCAAGGTCTTACTGACCTGCAGGCTCACTGTCATTATCCTGTTTTCCCTCTTGCCTAGATGGTCACAGTAGTCTCCTAAGTTCTCTCTCTGCCTCTAGGCTCTCTCATTCCAGTCCTCTAGCCTCTAAACCTTTAGAAGTTCCCACAGCCTAAACTCTGGCAGTCAAGGTCTTTCCTCAGCTGGCCCATACCTTCCTGTGATGGTTAACTGTACATGTCAACTTGGCTGGTCCATGGGGTGCCAAGATCTTTGGTCAAACTATCCTGAGTGTTTCTGTGAGGATGTTTTTGGATAAGGTTAACATTTACATTGGTGGACTTTGAGTAAAGCAGATTGCCCTCTCTAATTTGGTGGGCCTCATCTAATCACTAGAAGGCATGAATAGAACAACAAAACCAGCCTCCCCCAAGCAACAGAGGATTCTCTAGTAGACTGCTTTCAGACTTCATCTGCAACATTGGTCTTCCTGGCTCTACAGTAGCTGGTCTTCAGACTAGAACTGCACTACCAGCTCTCCTGGGTCTCTAGCCTACTGGCCTTTGGACTTGAACTGCAGCATCAGCTCTCCTGGGTCTCCAGCCTGCCAGCCCACCCTGTAGATTTTGGAATTGCCAGCCTCCATAATCATATGAGCCAACTCCTTGTACCAGATCTCTTGCAATACATATACATATCCTATTGGTTCTGTTTCTCTGGAGAACCCTGGTTAATACACTTCCTAACCTTGTGTCCTTCTAAGCCCCTTTGTGCACCTGACGTCCATTCAAACTGAACTGCCTACAGCTCCCTGTGTTTGCTCTGAGTGTTTTATCTTCAGGCCTAGCTCACATTGCTCTGCCTCTGCTCCCATCTTCACTGATCACATTAAAAAAAATGTCACCTTTGCCAGGAAATCTTTCCTGACCATCTCTGAACCCCTCTAGTACGTCATCTGTAATCTTATGTAATATAATACCTCATATTATGGATTTTTTTGGAGCACGTGTCTTCTTGATTATATCATGAACAGCTTGAGGGAAAAAATCTATTCTTTTTCTCATATATGCAACTGCCTGTTTGACATTTCTTAGATATGGCAAAGTTGCTTCAAAGGGAACATGTCCAAATCTGAACTCATGACTCTTCCCCAGTACCTGATCCTGCCTTGTTCTCTGTTTCAGGGAATGACAGTGTTACAGTTCAGGTACTGCAGGAAACAGACTTTTGAGGCTATGATTCACATGCAGGAAACTTACTGGGAAGTTCTGTAGAAATCAGTACCTTTGGAGAGTGAGTGAAGCCTGATTGGGCACAGGGAAAAGTTGAGTTTGGATGTGGTTGTAACAAAGGCCTCAGTGGATCCCATGGGGAGCTCTGGAGTGGGGATAAGCCTATCGTGATGCCCTGAACTGGGGCAAGTGGGCTGGGTCTTTATACTCCCCACAAAGACTCGTCACTGGATGTGGAGCTTACATTCTAGCGAGGGGACTAGGTAGTAAGCCAAAAATATAATAACTAAATTCTAGAGTATTTTAGAAGGTAAAAGGTAAAATAGAAAAAGTAAGAAAGTATGGTACAAAGGATCAGGAGTGGAGGGGTGTGGATTGCAGTTTATATTAGGGTGGTCAGGCTAGGCCTTGCTGACTCAGTGACATTTGAACAAAGACTTAAAGGTGAGAAGTTAGTTTTGCAGATACATGGGGGAAGAGAGGCCCTGGCAGCACTGTTTGTGTTTTACAATGAGCCTTTATTGCTTTTGTTAATAACAACACCTCCAAGAGGTAATCATTATTTTGACTTATCACAATCTCTCAGTTTTCCCTGTTCTTGAACTTGATATAGATGGAATCATACAGTATGTACTGTTTTGTGTCTGGTTTCTTTCATTCATCATGGGATCTGTGATATTCACCCATGTTATTGTGTATCTTAGTCATTGTTCTTTTTCGTGGCTGTGTATTATTCTATTGTATGAATATACCACCAATGTATTTATCCATTCTCCTGTTGATGGACATTTTCGTTGTTGCCAATGTTGACTAGTATGAATAGTGCTGCTATGAATGTTCTTATACATGTATTTTGGTGAACATATGCACTAATTTCTCTTGGGTATATACTCAGGAGTGGAATTGCTGGTAAGAATATGTTTAACTTTAGTACATATTGTAAAACTATTTTCCAAAGTGGTTGTATCAGTTTATATTCCCACCAATTACATATATATAAATTTATTTATTGAGATATATTTGACATATAACATTGTATAAGTTCAATATATAGATTGATATATTTATATTGTGGTATGATTGCCATTGTAGCATTAGTTAACACCTCTAACATGTCACATAAGTATCATTTCTTCTAGTGTTGGGAACAATTAAGATCTAGTCTCTAGGCAAGTTTAATGTTTATAATACAATTTTAGTATCTATAATCACTGTACTGTGTATAGTGTCCAGGACTTATTTATCTACTAGTTGCAAGTTTGTACCCTTAAACAACATCTCTCCCATTCCCCCACCCCCAGCTCCTGGTAAGCGCCATTCTACCCTCTGCTTCTACAAGTATTTTTTTTTTTTTTTTTTTTTTTAGATTCCACATATAAGTGAAAATCAACTTTAGGAGTAGTGCACTTTATATACTTTATGTATGCTATACCTCAATTTAAAAAGTTCAGAAAAGTGGGGTTCTGAATGTGAAGAAGCCTCAGGAATACCTTCACCAATTTATTTTGTAATATAATTTTCCTTTTTATGTATATCCAAAGTGATAGATGATAAAAACAAACATCTAAGTCCAAAAGAACTCTTTCAATATATTTGAAATAAAAATTCTCAGTACTGAAAAAACACATATTTGTGTCCACACATATTCAAATTCAAGGGGACTGCACATGATCCTTCATTTCCCAATAAGACAGAAAAATGCCCAACCAACTCATCATTGAAATCCATCCCAGAGAGTATAATGCTGAAGCTTCATCTGTGGGGCCTTTAAGGCACTGCCCAGAGAGTGGCTGGCAGGTAGATGGCTGGGCCTGTAAAGGCTGACCAAGGTCACTGACAAGTGCTTGGTGAAGGTCAGTGGTCAAGTTACCTTGCCAGTTCCTAATCTAGTTTATTTCTAGGCTTCAGGCTCCTGGTTCCACCCTGGAAGAGCTTCTGTTGTGAATTTATGACAATGTCCAGCTTGACCTTACCCCCTGCCAGTGCTCCACCCCCAGGATCTGGGGTAGCCCAGTGCTCTGTCTCACCTTCTCACCACCAAGTAAGACCAGCCCCCCCGTATCTCTTTCTGCCGTGTTCTTTCTTCAAGAATCAGATACCTCAGCAAACTCTCAAAAACCCCTAAAGCATTGACCATATTGCACAAACTCAGGGCCCAGTGTGTAAAGTCACTATTTGGTCAGAATCCGATAAGGGAGTCTTACCTCAAAGTCTTACCCAAAGACAGGGCATTGGATGTGGAGTTCAATCCCAGTTGGTGCCACAGTCCTATGACTGGATTGTGGAGATTTAAGCTTAACTTGATCAGCCATTCTTTGTATATTAAAAAAATCAAGAATAATGTTCATTTAGTTTTACATAAGCACTAGGGACCTTTCCTGAATTTTAATCCAATTCTAAGAACTGTCATTAGGATTTAAATTGGATTCACAGACACAATGTTGGAAGAATTTTTTTCTCACTGAGATTTAGTATATTATTTATTCCTGACCCATGTGATTCCCAGGTATTTAAAATGTATAAATTATTTATGGTCCAGATGGTGATCTGATCCTGCTCTGCATCTCAAAATGTTCTGAGCTCTTGCTGCATGCACAGGCATTCAATTACAAAATTCAGGTTGGTCGTTAGGTACCAGTGTGATAGTCCAAGTCATTTTTGGTTACAAATAAATACTCCAGTTTTCAGCAACCTTTTTTCCCTTGGTTTTCATTGCTTAGAATGAAAAACTATTCTGTGGGAGCTACCAAGTTAAGGAGGAGAAAAGGGAGGGAAATTCCACTTTTTTCTCTTGTCAGAGAGGGAAATTCTTTTTAAGCCAAATTAAAAATTTCCAAGTTTCAGAATGGGAGACTGCTAATTTTTCCCCAATAGCTTTTTGTCTTTTTCTTTTTTTTTTGGTAGTAATAGAAACCTGAGTTTAATAAGGTAAAATGGCTTCCCAGAATAAAGACTACATTACTCAGCTTCCTTTATAGATAGGTATGGTCATGTGACTGCATTCTGGCCAACGATATGTGAGGAGAAGTGATATGTGCAATTTTCGGGTCATGTCCTTAAAAGGGCAGAGTTTGCTACCCCCTATCGCTTCCCTCTTCTTTTTGGCTGGAAGACGGAAGAGGGATGTGCTAATGAGCCATCTTGGACCATGAGGAAAAGCTCCACCTGGGCATGGCAATTCCATAAGACAGAGGAGCCTGGGAACCACCATGGTACTGAGAGGGCAGCCCTGGACCACATGTGCCCAGATGTTAACACGAAGGAGAAATGAACTGCTTTCTATTGTGTAAGACTATTATTTTGGCTCTCCAAGACAACAGCTAAAACTATATTCTAATGAAAAACACTGACACAAACTCCCCACATACCTGGGTAGGGCAAAAGAAAAAAGAAAACACAGAGACAAAAGAATAGGGACGGGACCTGCACCAGTGGGAGGGAGCTGTGAAGGAGGAAAGGTTTCCACACACTAGAAGCCCCTTCATGGGCGGAGACCAACATTCGAATTATAGGGGTCCCAGAAGAAGAAGAGAAAAAGAAAAGGACTGAGAAAATATTAGAAGAGATTATAGTTGAAAACTTCCCTAATAAGGGAAAGGAAATAGTTAATCAAGTCCAGGAAGCACAGAGAGTCCCATACAGGATAAATCCAAGGAGAAACACACCAAGACACATATTAATCAAACTGTCAAAAATTAAATATGTAGAAGGGTAACTGAGGACATGGGAAGAGACGTGACCCAAGAATCAGTTCACCTAGCAAGCTGGGTGCGTGTGAATGTTTCAGGACTGCAAGCAGTACTGACCGTTCTGGGCACTGACCCATGCATGTCCTTGGTATAATTGGGAACATAAGGAAATAAGGAGGTGCACTGATTAGATGTTCAAGGAAGGCACAGCCTGCGCTAAATAGAGCTCTTTGTGTTAGATAAAGTTATAAGTAAAGTACATCTAGCTCTTAAAATATGCTTTTAATTACAAAAAGTATAATAGATGTAAGATAAAGCTTAAATAAATACGCCATAGTGGACTGAGGGCTTTGCTGTTTTGCCTGAGCGAGCAACAGCCCTCTACCACTGTGCTTTAACACATACATCTCGTGTGTTGGACTCCTTTTCGTCTCTGACTGAAAAACTGCAACAAAATACAAAGAAAAAATATTCAAAGCAGCAAGGGAAAACAACAAATAACATAAAAGGGAATCCCCATAAGGTTAACAGCTGATCTTTCAGCAGAAACTTTGTAAGCCAGAAGGGAATGGCAGGACATATTTAAAGTGATGAAAGGGAAAAACCTACAACCAAGATTACTCTACCCAGCAAGGATCTCATTTAGATTTGATGGAGAAATTAAAACCTTTACAGACAAGCAAAAGCTAAGAGAATTCAGCACAACCAAACCAGCTTTACAACAAATGCTAAAGGAACTTCTCTAGGCAAGAAACACAAGAGAAGGAAAAGACCTACAATAACAAACCCAAAACAATTAAGAAAATAGTAATAGGAACATGCATATCGATAATTACCTTAAATGTAAATGGATTAAATGCTCCAACCAGTAGACATAGACTGGCTGAATGGACACAAAAACAAGACCCATATATTTGCTGTCTACAAGAGACCCACTTCAGACCTAGGGACACATACAGACTGAAAGTGAGGGGATGGAAAAAGATATTCCATGCAAATGGAAACCAAAAGAAAGCTGGAGTAGCAATTCTCATATCAGACAAAATAGACTTTAAAACAAAGACTTTTACAAGAGACAAAGAAGGACACTACATAATGATCAAGGGATCGATCCAAGAAGAAGATATAACAATTGTAAATATTTATGCACCTAACATAGGAGCATGTCAGTACATAAGGCAAATACTAACAGCCATAAAAGGGGAAATCTACAGTAACACATTCATACTAGGGGATTTTAACACCCCACTTTCACCAATGGACAGATCATCCAAAATGAAAATAAATAAGGAAACACAAGCTTTAAATGATATATTAAACAAGATGGACTTAATTGATATCTATAGGACATTCCAACCAAAAACAACAGAATACACTTTCTTCTCAAGTGCTCATGGAACATTCTCCAGGACAGAGCATATCTTGGGTCACAAATCAAGCCTTGGTAAATTGAAGAAAATTGAAATTGTATCAAGTATCTTTTCCGACCACAATGCTATGAGACTAGATATCAATTAGAGGAAAAAATCCGTAAAAAATACAAACACATGGAGGCTAAACAATACACTACTTAATAACCAAGAGATCACTGAAGAAATCAAAGAGGATATCAAAAAATACCTAGAAACAAATGACAATGAAAACACAACAACCCAAAACCTAAGGGATGCAGCAAAAGCAGTTCTAAGAGGGAAGTTTATAGCAATACAATCCTAGCTTAAGAAACAAGAAACAACTCAAATAAACAACCTAACTTTACACCTAAAGCAATTAGAAAAAGAAGAATAAAAAAACCCCAAAGTTAGCAGAAGGAAAGAAATCATAAACCTCAGAAATAAATGAAAAAGAAATGAAGGAAATGATAGCAAAGATCAATAAAACTGAAAGCTGGTTCTTTGTGAAAAACAAAATTGATAAACCATTAGCTAGACTCATCAAGAAAAAGGGAGAAGACTCAAATCAATAGAATTAGAAATGAAAAAGGGGAAGTAACAACTGACACTGCAGAAATACAAAAGATCATGAGAGATGACTACAAGCAACTCTATGCCAATAAAATGGACAACCTGGAAGAAATGGACAAATTCTTAGAAATGCACACCCTTCTGAGTCTGAACCAGGAAGAAGTAGAAAATATGAACAGACCAATGACAAGCACTGAAATTGAAACTGTGATTAAAAATCTTCCAACACACAAAAGCCCAGGACCAGATGGCTTCACAGGCCAATTCTATCTAACATTTAGAGAAGAGCTAACACCTATCCTCAAACTCTTCCAAAATGTAGCAGAGGGAGGAACACTGCCAAACTCATTCTATGAGGCCACCACCACCCTGATACCAAAACCAGACAAAGATGTCACAAAAAAAGAAAACTACAGACCAATATCACTGATGAACATGGATGCAAAAATCCTCAAGAAAATACTAGCAAACAGAGTGCAACAGCACATTAAAAGGATCATACACCATGATCAAGTGGCATTTATCACAGGAATGCAAGGATTCTTCAATATATGCAAATCAATCAATGTGATACACCATATTAACAAATTGAAGGAGAAAAACCATATGATCATCTCAATACATGCAGAGAAAGCTTTTGACAAAATTCAACTCCCATTTATGATAAAAACCCTTCAGAAAGTAGGCATAGAAGGAACTTACCTCAACATAATAAAGGCCATATATGACAAACCCACAGCCAAAATCGTCCTCAATGGTGAAAAACTGAAACCATTTCCACTAAGATCAGGAACAAGACAAGGTTGCCCACTCTCACCACTCTTATTCAACATAGTTTTGGCAGTTTTAGCCACAGCAATCAGAGACAAAAAAGAAATAAAAGGAATCCAAATCGGAAAAGAAGAAGTAAAGCTGTCACTGTTTGCAGATGACATGATACTCTACATAGAGAATCCTAAAGATGCTACCAGAAAACTACTAGAGCTAATCAATGAATTTGGTAAAGTAGCAGGATACAAAATTAATGCACAGGAATCTCTTGCATTCCTATACACTAATGATGAAAAATCTGAAAGTGAAATCAAGAAAACACTCCCATTTATCATTGCAACAAAAAGAATAAAATACCTAGGAATAAACCTACCTAAGGAGACAAGAGACCTGTATGCAGAAAATTATAAGACACTGATGAAAGAAATTAAAGATGATACAAATAGATGGAGAGATATACCATGTTCTTGGCTTGGAAGAATCAACATTGTGAAAATGACTCTACTACCCAAAGCAATCTACAGATTCAATGCAATCCCTATCAAACTACCACTGGCATTTTTCACAGAACTAGAACAAAATATTTCACAATTTGTATGGGAACACAAAAGATCCCGAAAAGCCAAAGCAATCTTGAGAAAGAAAAACGGAGCTGGAGGAATCAGGCTTCCTGACTTCAGACTATACTACAAAGCTACAGTAATCAAGACAGTATGGTACTGGCACAAAAACAGAAAGACAGATCAATGGAACAGGATAAAAAGCCCAGAGATAAACCCTCGCACATATGGTCACCTTATCTTTGATAAAGGAGGCAAGAATATACAATGGAGAAAAGACAGCCTCTTCAATAAGTGGTGCTGGCAAACCTGGACAGCTACATGTAAAAGAATGAAATTAGAACACTCCCTAACAGCACACATAAAAATCAACTCAAAATGGATTAAAGACCTAAATGTAAGGCCAGACACTATCAAACTCTTAGAGAAAAACATAGGCAGAACACTCTATGACATAAATCACAGCAAGATCCTTTTTGACCGACCTTCTAGAGAAATGGAAATAAAAACAAAAATAAACAAATGGGACCCAATTAAACTTAAAAGCTTTTGCACAGCAAAGGAAACCATAAACAAGATGAAAAGACAACTCTCAGAATGGGAGAAAATATTTGCAAATGAAGCAACTGACAAAGGATTAATCACCAAAATTTTCAAGCAGTCCATGCAGCTCAATATCAAAAAAACAAACACCGCAATCCAAAAATGTGCAGAAGACCTAAATAGACATTTCTCCAAAGAAGATATACAGATTGCCAACAAACACATGAAAGAATGCTCAACATCATTAGTCAGTAGAGAAACGCAAATCAAAACTACAATGCTGTATCATCTCACACCCATCAGAATGGCCATCATCAAAAAATCTACAAACAATAAATGCTGGAGAGGGTGTGGAGAAAAGGGAACCCTCATACACTGTTGGTGGGAATGTAAATTGGTACAGCCACTATGGAGAACAGTATGGAGGTTCCTTAAAAAACTACAAATAGAACTACCATACGACCCAGCAATCCCACTACTGGGCATATACCCTGAGAAAACCATAATTCAAGAAGAGTCATGTACCACAATGTTCATTGCAGCTCTATTTACAATAGCCAGGACATGGAAGCAACCTTAGTGTCCATTGACAGATGAATGGATAAAGAAGGTGAGGCACATATATACAATGGAATATTACTCAGCCATATAAAGAACTGAAATTGAGTTATTTGTCATGAGGTGGATGGACCTAGAGTCTGTCCTACAGAGTGAAGTAAGTCAGAAGGAGAAAAACAGATACCATATGCTGACACATATATATGGAATCTAAAAAAAAAAAAAGTCATGAAGAAACTAGGGGCAAGACGGGAATAAAGACGCAGACCTACTAGAGAATGGAGCTGAGGACACGGGGAGGGGGAAGGGTAAGCTGGGACAAAGTGATAGAGTGCTAGTGTATATATGGACATAGATATACTACCAAATGTAAAATAGATAGCTAGTGGGAAGTAGTCGCATAGCACAGGGAGATCAGCTTGGTGCTTTATGACCAGCTAGATGGGAGGGATAGGGAGAGTGGGAGGGAGGGAAATGGAAGAGGGAAGAGATATGGGGATATATATATATATCTATAACTGATTCATTTTGCTATAAAGCAGAAACTAACACAGCATTGTAAAGCAATTATACTCCAATAAAAATGTTAAAAAAAAAGATGTCAGGCAAAGTCTTAGTGTTTATATATATATATATATATATATATATATATATATATAGTTAATGATGGGTCTCAAGTAGGCCAGGAAGACAGTCACGTATGTCAGGAAGAGGGTCAGACAAGTCAGGGAGAGTCTCAAATAGGAAGGGAAGGATCAAAAACATGTCAGGATGGAGAAGTCAGAGAGAGTCTCAAAACCAAGGAAGGGCTCTGAGCAGCTCCTTGACAGTTGGCAGGAACAAGCACCTAATGAAAAGCAGCAAAAAGGGACCCAAGAAGAAAGTGGTTGATCCAATTTCTAAGGAAGACTGGTATGATGTGAAAGCACCAGCTGTGTTCAATATAAGAAATGTTGGAAAAACACTAGTCATGAGAGCTCAAGGAATCAAATGATATCATGTTTTTGAAATGAGCCTTGCTGATCTGCAGAATGATGCAGTTGCATTTAGAATACTCAAGCTAATTACTGAGGATATTCAGGGCAAAACTGCCTAACTAACTTCCATAGCATGGAGTTTACCTGCGACAAAATATGCTCCATGGTCAAAACATGGCAGCCTGTGATTGAAGCTCCTGTCAATGTCAAGACTACTGAAAGTTATTTGCTTTGTCTATTTTATTAAAAAATGCAACAATTAGATTTGGAAGAGCTCTTATACTTAGCACCAACAGGTCTGCCAAATCCAGAAGAAGATGATGGAAATCATGACCCTAGAGGTGTAGACAAATGACTTGCAAGAAGTGGTCAATAAATTGATTCCAGACAGCATTGGAAAAGACATAGAAGAGGTTTGCCAATGTATTTATCCACTCCATGATGTCTTTGTTAGAGAAGTAAGGATGCTAAAGAAGCCCACGTTTGAATTGGGAAAGCTCATGGGGCTTAACTGTGATGGTAGTAGTTCTGGAAAGTCTACTGGGATGAGACAGGTCCTAAAGTTGAACAAGCTGAAGGATATGAGCCACCAGTCCAAGACTCTGTTTAAAATTCAGACTTTTAGGGCTTCTTTGGTGGCACATTGGTTGAGAGTCTGCCTGCCGATGCAGGGGACACGGGTTCGTGCCCCGGTCCGGGAAGATCCCACGTGCCGTGGAGCAGCTGGGCCCGTAAGCCATGGCTGCTGAGCCTGCGCATCCGGAGCCTGTGCTCCGCAACGGGAGAGGCCACAACAGTGAGAGGCCTGCGTACCGAAAAAAAAAAAAAATTCAGACTTTTAGTGGTGAAAAATAAAAAGTCTTATTTGTGACCAAAAAGAAGGAAGGATCTCAAACATGTCAAAAAGTGTCTCAGTCTGACAGGAAGACTCTGAAATAGTAAGGAGAAGTCTCAAACACCTCAGAAAAGGTCTCAAGCAAGTCAGAGTGGAGTGTGTTGTTTAATTTCTTCTTATTTGTTAGTTTTCCAAATTTCTTTCACTTATTGATTTCTAATATCATTCTTTTTTTTAAAAATTTTTTTAATTTTTTAATTTTTTTTAAATTTTATTTTACAAATTTAATCAGTTATACATATACATATGTTCCCATATCCCCTCCCTTGTGCGTCTCCCTCCCACCCTCCCTATCCCACCCCTCCAGGCGGTCACAAAGAACCGAGCTGATCTCCTTGTGCTATGCGGCTGCTTCCCACTAGCTATCTACCTTACGTTTGGTAGTGTATATATGTCCATGCCGCTCTTTCACTTTGTCACAGCTTACGCTTCCCCCTCCCCATATCCTCAAGTCCATGCTCTAGTAGGTCTGTGTCTTTATTCCTGTCTTACCCCTATGTTCTTCATGACATTTTTTTTCCTTAAATTCCATATATATGTGTCAGCATACAGTATTTGTCTTTCTCTTTCTGACTTACTTCACTCTGTATGACAGACTCTAGGTCCATCCACCTCATTACAAATAGCTCAATTTCATTTCTTTTTATGGCTGAGTAATATTCCATTGTATATATGTGCCACATCTTCTTTACCCATTCATCTGATGATGGACACTTAGGTTGTTTCCATCTCCGGGCTATTGTAAATAGGGCTGCTATGAACATTTTGGTACATGTCTCTTTATGAATTATGGTTTTCTCAGGGTATATGCCCAGTAGTGGGATGGCTGGGTCATATGGTAGTTCTATTTGTAGTTTTTTAAGGAACCTCCATACCGTTCTCCATAGTGGCTGTACCAATTCACATTCCCACCAGCAGTGCAAGAGTGTTCCCTTTTTTCCACACCCTCTCCAGCATTTATTGTTTCTAGATTTTTTGATGATGGCCATTCTGACTGGTGTGAGATGATATCTCATTGTAGTTTTGATTTGCATTTCTCTAATGAGTAAAGATGTTGAGCATCCTTTCATGTGTTTGTTGGCAGTCTGTATATCTTCTGTGGAGAAATGTCTATTTAGGTCTTCTGCCCATTATTGGATTGGGATGTTTGTTTTTTTGCTATTGAGCTGCATGAGCTGCTTGTAAATTTTGGAGATTAATCCTTTGTCAGTTTCTTCATTTGCAAATATTTTCTCCCATTCTGAGGGTTGTCTTTTGGTCTTGTTTATGGTTTCCTTTGCTGTGCAAAAGCTTTGAAGTTTCATTAGGTCCCATGTGTTTATTTTTGTCTTTATTTCCATTTCTCTAGGAGGTGGGTCAAAAAGGATCTTGCTGTGATTTATGTCATAGAGTGTTCTGCCTATGTTTTCCTCTAGGAGTTTGATAGTGTCTGGCCTTACATTTAGGTCTTTAACCCATTTTGAGCTTATTTTTGTGTATGGTGTTAGGGAGTGATCTAATCTCATACTTTTACATGTCCCTGTCCAGTTTTCCCAGCACCACTTATTGAACAGACTGTCCTTTTTCCACTGTACATTCCTGCCTCCTTTATCAAAGATAAGGTGACCATATGTCCGTGGGTTTATCTCTGGGCTTTCTATCCTGTTCCGTTGATCTATCTTTCTGTTTTTGTGCCAGTACCATACTGTCTTGATTACTGTAGCTTTGTAGTATAGTCTGAAGTCAGGGAGCCTGATTCCTCCAGCTCCATTTTTCGTTCTCAAGATTGCTTTGGCTATTCGGGGTCTTTTGTGTTTCCATACAAATTGTGAAATTTTTTGTTCTAGTTCTGTGAAAAATGCCATTGGTAGTTTGATAGGGATTGCATTGAATCTGTAGATTGCTTTGGGTAGTAGAGTCATTTTCACAATGTTGATTCTTCCAATCCAAGAACATGGTACATCTCTCCATCTATTTGTATCATCTTTAATTTCTTTCATCAGTGTCTTATAATTTTCTGCATACAGGTCTTTTGTCTCCTTAGGTAGGTTTATTCCTAGATATTTTATTCTTTTTGTTGCAATGGTAAATGGGAGTGTTTCCTTGATTTCACTTTCAGATTTTTCATCATTAGTATATAGGAATGCCAGAGATTTCTGTGCATTAATTTTGTATCCTGCTACTTTACCAAATTCATTGATTAGCTCTAGTAGTTTTCTGGTAGCATCTTTAGGATTCTCTATGTATAGTATCATGTCATCTGCAAACAGTGACAGCTTTACTTCTTCTTTTCCCATTTGGATTCCTTTTATTTCCTTTTCTTCTCTGATTGCTGTGGCTAAAACTTCCAAAACTAGGTTGAATAAGAGTGGTGAGAGTGGGCAACCTTGTCTTGTTCCTGATCTTAGTGGAAATGGTTTCAGTTTTTCACCATTGAGGACGATGCTGGCTGTGGGTTTGTCATATATGGCCTTTATTATGTTGAGGAAAGTTCCCTCTATGCCTACTTTCTGCAGGGTTTTTATCATAAATGGGTGTTGAATTTTGTCAAAAGCTTTCTCTGCATCTATTGAGATGATCATATGGTTTTTCTCCTTCAGTTTGTTAATATGGTGTATCATGTTGATTGATTTGCGTATATTGAAGAATCCTTGCATTCCTGTGATAAATGCCACTTGATCATGGTGTATGATCCTTTTAATGTGCTGTTGGATTCTGTTTGCTAGTATTTTGTTGAGGATTTTTGCATCTATGTTCATCAGTGATATTGGCCTGTAGTTTTCTTTCTTTGTGACATCCTTGTCTGGTTTTGGTATCAAGGTGATGGTGGCCTCATAGAATGAGTTTGGGAGTGTTCCTCCCTCTGCTATATTTTGGAAGAGTTTGAGAAGGATAGGTGTTAGCTCTTCTCTAAATGCTTGATAGAATTCGCCTGTGAAGCCATCTGGTCCTGGGCTTTTGTTTGTTGGAAGATTTTTGATCACAGTTTCAATTTCAGTGCTTGTGATTGGTCTGTTCATATTTTCTATTTCTTCCTGATTCAGTCTTGGCAGGTTGTGCATTTCTAAGAATTTGTCCATTTCTTCCAGGTTGTCCATTTTATTGGCATAGAGTTGCTTATAGTAATCTCTCATGATCTTTTGTATTTCTGCAGTGTCAGTTGTTACTTCTCCTTTTTCATTTCTAATTCTATTGATTTGAGTCTTCTCCCTTTTTTTCTTGATGAGTCTGGCTAATGGTTTATCAATTTTATTTATCTTCTCAAAGAACCAGCTTTTAGTTTTATTGATCTTTGCTATCGTTTCCTTCATTTCTTTTTCATTTATTTCTGATCTGATTTTTATGATTTCTTTCCTTCTGCTAACTTTGGGATGTTTTTGTTCTTCTTTCTCTAATTGCTTTAGGTGCAAGGTTAGGTTGTTTATTCGAGATATTTCCTGTTTCTTAAGGTGGGATTGTATTGCCATAAACTTCCCTCTTAGAACTGCTTTTGCTGCATCCCATAGGTTTTGGGTCATCGTGTCTCCATTGTCATTTGTTTCTAGGTATTTTTTTATTTCCTCTTTGATTTCTTCAGTGATCACTTCGTTATTAAGTAGTGTATTGTTTAGCCTCCATGTGTTTGTATGTTTTACAGCTCTTTTCCTGTAATTGATATCTAGTCTCATAGCATTGTGGTCAGAAAAGATACTTGATACAATTTCAATTTTCTTAAATTTACCCAGGCTTGATTTGTGACCCAAGATATGATCTATCCTGGAGAATGTTCCATGAGCACTTGAGAAAAATGTGTATTCTGTTGTTTTTGGATGGAATGTCCTATAAATATCAGTTAAGTCCATCTTGTTTAATGTATCATTTAAAGCTTGTGTTTCCTTATTTATTTTCATTTTGGATGATCTGTCCATTGGTGTAAGTGGGGTGTTAAAGTCCCCTACTATCAGTGTGTTACTGTCAATTTCCCCTTTTATGGCTGTTAGTATTTGCCTTATGTATTGAGGTGCTCCTATGTTGGGTGCATAAATATTTACAATTGTTATATCTTCTTCTTGGATCGATCCCTTGATCATTATGTAGTGTCTTTCTTTGTCTCTTCTAGTAGTCTTTATTTTAAAGTCTATTTTGTCTGATATGAGAATTGCTACTCCAGCTTTCTTTTGGTTTCCATTTGCATGGAATATCTTTTTCCATCCCCTTACTTTCAGTCTGTATGTGTCTCTAGGTCTGAAGTGGGTCTCTTGTAGACAGCAAATATATGGGTCTTGTTCTTGTATCCATTCAGTCAATCTGTGTCTTTTGGTGGGAGCATTTAGTCCATTTACATTTAAGGTAATTATTGATATGTATGTTCCTATTCCCATTTCCTTAATTGTTTTGGGTTCGTTATTGTAGGTATTTTCCTTCTGTTGTGTTTCTTGCCTAGAGAAGTTCCCTTAGCATTTGTTGTAAAGCTGGTTTGGTGGTGCTGAACTCTCTCAGCTTTTGCTTGTCTGTAAACGTTTTAATTTCTCCATCAAATCTGAATGAGATCCTTGCTGGGTAGAGTAATCTTGGTTGCAGGTTTTTCTCCTTCATCACTTTAAATATGTCCTGCCAGTCCCTTCTGGCTTGCAGAGTTTCTGCTGAAAGATCAGCTGTTAACCTTATGGGGATTCCCTTGTGTGTTATTTGTTGTTTTTCCCTTGCTGCTTTTAATATGTTTTCTTTGTATTTAATTTTTGATAGTTTGATTAATATGTGTCTTGGCGTATTTCTCCTTGGATTTATCCTGTATGGGACTCTCTGTGCCTCCTGGACTTGACTGACTATTTCCTTTCCCATATTAGGGAAGTTTTCAACTGTAATCTCTTCAAATATTTTCTCAGTCCCTTTCTTTTCCTCTTCTTCTTCTGGAACCCATATAATTCGAATGTTGGTGCATTTAATGTTGTCCCAAAGGTCTCTGAGACTGTCCTCAGTTCTTTTCATTCTTTTTTCTTTCATCTGCTCTGCAGTAGTTACTTCCACTATTTTATCTTCCACGTCACTTATCCGTTCTTCTGCCTCAGTTATTCTGCTATTGATCCCATCTAGAGTATTTTTCATTTCATTTATTGTGTTTTTAATCATTGCTTGATTCATCTTTATTTCTTCTAGGTCCTTGTTAACTGTTTCTTGCATTTTGTCTATTCTATTTCCAAGATTTGGGATCATCTTTAGTATCATTATTCTGAATTCTTTTTCAGGTATACTGCCTATTTCCTCTTCATTTGTTAGGTCTGGTGGGTTTTTATCTTGCTTCTTCTGTTGTGTGTTTTTCTGTCTTCTCATTTTGCTTATCTTACTGTGTTTGGGGTCTCCTCTTTGCAGGCTGCAGGTTCGTAGTTCCCGTTGTTTTTGGTGTCTGTTCCCAGTGGCTAAGGTTGTTTCAGTGGGTTGTGTAGGCTTCTTGGTGGAGGGGACTAGTGCCTGTGTTCTGGTGGATGAGGCTGGATCTTGTCTTTCTGGTGGGCAGGTCCACGTCTGGTGGTGTGTTTTGGGGTGTCTGCGGACTTTTTATGAGTTTAGGCCACCTCTCTGCTAATGGGTGGCGTTGTGTTCCTGTCTTGCTAGTTGTTTGGCATAGGGTGTCCAGCACTGTAGCTTGCTGGTCGTTGAGTGAAGCTGGGTGCTGGTGTTGAGATGGAGATCTCTGGAAGATTTTCGCCGTTTGATATTATGTGGAGCTGGGAGGTCTCTTGTGGACCAGTGTCCTGAAGTTGGCTCTCCCACCTCAGAGGCACAGCACTGACTCCTGGCTCCTCAATTTGGGATGATTTGTTGTCTATCCATGTATTCCACAGATGCAGGGTACATCAAGTTGATTGTGGAGCTTTAATCCGCTGCTTCTGAGGCTGCTGGGAGAGGTTTCCCTTTCTCTTCTTTGTTCTCACAGCTCCTGGGTCTCAGCTTTGGATTTGGCCCCGCCTCTGCGTGTAGGTCGCCGGAGGGCATCTATTCTTCGCTCAGACAGGACAGGGTTAAAGGAGCAGCCTCTTCGGGGGCTCTGGCTCACTCAGGCCCGGCGGGAGGGAGGGGCACGGAGTGCGGGGCGAGCCTGCAGCGGCAGAGGTCGGCGTGACGTTGCACCAGCCCGAGGCGCGCCGTGCGTTCTCTCAGGGAAGCCGCCCCTGGATCCCGGGACCCCGGCAGTGGCAGGCTGCACAGGCTCCCGGAAGGGCGGTGTGGACAGTGACCTGTGCTCGCACACAGGCTTCTTGGCGGCGGCAGCAGCAGCCCCAGCGTCCCACGCCCGTCTCTGGGCTCCGCGCTTTCAGCCGCGACTCGCGCCCGTCTCTGGAGCTCCTTTACGCGGCGCTCTTAATCCCCTCTCCTCGCGCACCAGGAAACCAAGAGGGAAGAAAAAGTCTCCTGCCTCTTCGGCAGCTCCAGAGTTTTCCCGGACTCCTTCCCGGCCAGCTGTGGCACATTAGCCCCCTTCAGGCTGAGTTCTCGCCGCCAGCCCCAGTCCTCTCGCTGCGCTCTGACCGAAGCCCGAGCCTCAGCTCCAGCGCCGCCCGCCCCGGCGGGGGAGCAGACAAGCCTCTCAGGCTGGTGGGTGCCGCTCGGCACCGCTCTTCTGTGCGGGAATCTCTCCGCTTTGCCCTACCCAGGTATGTGGGGAGTTTCTTGCCTTTTGGGAGGTCTGGGGTCTTCTGCCAGCGTTCAGTAGGTGTTCTGTAGGAGTTGTTCCACGTGTAGCTGTATTTCTGGTGTATGTGTGGGGAGGAAGGTGATCTCCGCGTCTTACTCTTCCGCCATCTTACCCGGAAGTTCCTCTAATATCGTTCTTTCATGATTAGAGAACATACTTCCTATTATTTCAGTCCTTTTATTTACTTATTAAATTTTTTTATTGGGGTATAGTTGCTTTATAATGTTAATTTCTGCTGTACATTGAAGTGAATCAGCTATACGTATACATATATCCCCTCTTTTTTGGATTTCCATCCCATTTAGGTCACCACAGAGCATTAAGTAGAGTTCCCTATGCTATACAGCAGTTTTCATTAGTTATCTATTTTATACATATTAGTGTATATATGTCAGTCTCAATCTTGCAGCTCATCCCATCCCCCCCTTCCCCCCTTGGTGTCCATACTTTTGTTCTCTACATCTGTGTCTCTATTTCTGCCTTGCAAACAGGTTCATCTGTACCATTTTTCTAGATTCCACATATATGCGTTAATATATGATATTTGTTTTTCTCTGACGTTTATTTTATGGCCTAACATATGGTCTTATTTGGAGCATGTTTCTGTGCACTTGAGAAGAATTTATGTTCTGCTATTATTGAGTGAAGTGTTCTATGGGTGTCTGTTTAGTTCATTTATAATGCTGCTCAAGTGTCTTATTTCCTTGTTGATCATCTGCCAGTTAGGCCTTCTGTCTAATTGTTCTATACATTATTGAATGGGGGCTATTGAAGTTTCCATTATTGTTGACTTGTCTATTTCTCCCTTAATGTTTGTCAATTTTTACTTCATGTATTTTGGGTTGTTAGGTGCATATATGTTTATACTTGTTTTATCTTCCAGATGTATTAACCCTTTTATCATTATAAAATATACTTTTTAATCTCTAGTAACATTTTTTTTGTTTTAAAGTCTATTTTATTTGATATTAGTATAGCCACTCCAGCTTTCTTGTAGTTGCTGTTTGCACCATATATCTTTTTCCATCCTTTTACTTTCAATCTATTTGTATCTTTGAATCTAAATTGTGACAGCATATAGTTGGATCTTGTATTTTAATCCAGTCTAACAGTCTCTGCTTTTTTATTGGATTGTTTAATTCATTCACATTTAATGTTATTATTGATACAGTTAGAATTATGGCTACCATTCTATATTTTGTTTTCTATATGTGTCATATCTCTTTTGTTCCTCTATTCCTTGTTTACTCTATTTTGCATTAAGTGAGTATTTTCTAATGTAAATCTTAGTTAATTTAATGATATTTTTCACTATATTTTTTGAATTATTTCCTTAGTTGCTCTAGGGCTTACCCTGTACATCTTAACTTACCATAATTTACTTCAGATTTATACTAATTCCAGTGAGATACAGAAATGTTATTCCTGTATTCCCTCTTTTTTGTGCTGTTATTATTATATATATTACAGCTTATATATATTACAAACCCAACAATACATTGCTGTAATTATTACTTTTTATAATTTTATGTCTTTTAAAGAAGCAGAGAGAAGAAAAGAGAGCAAGTATATATTTATGGCATTATATCATGCTATTATATTATTATAACCAAATATATGGTTATATTAACATTCTTATTTATCATTTCTAATTCTCTTCATTTATTCCTATGGATTTTTGTTACTATGTGATGTCATTTCCTTTGTCCAATACAGCTCAGCCACCACCCATTTCCTTTGTGCTATTATTGGCAAATATATTACATTTCTATATGTTATAGGCCCATTAATACAATTATATACATATTGTTTTAATAATGGCTTTAAAAATCAGTTAAGAAATATGAATTTATATTGTCTTCTATAATTATATAATTACCTTTACTGGTACTGTCGTTTCTTGTGGATTCAAATGGCTGGGGTAACTTGCTTTCAACCTGAAGAACTTTCTTTAGTATTTCTTGTAAGGTGGGTGTGCTAGCAATACATTTTCTCAGTTTTTGTTTATCTGGTAATGTCTTTATTTCATCTTCATTTCTGAAAGACAGATTTCTAGATATAGGATTCTTGGTAGACTTTTCTTTGAGCACTTTGAATATGTTATCGCACTGCCTTTTGGCTTTTGTTATTTTGCTGAGAAGTCAAATGTTAATCTTATTGGGGTTCCTTTGTAAGTGACTAGGCGTTTTTTCTTGCTGCTTTCAAGATTTTCTTCTTGTCTTTGGCTTTCTGCCTTTTTTACTGTGATATGTCTGATTGTGGTTCTCTTTGAATTTATCCTACATGGAACTTCCTGGATGCATAGGATTTTCATCAAATTTAGGAATTTTTCAGACATTTTTTTGAATATTTTTTTCTGCTCTTTCCTCTCCTACTGGCATTCCCATTACATTGGTGTTGGTGTGCTTAATGGTGGCTGGTATTTCTGAAACTCTGTTCATTTTTCTTCATTCTATTTTCTCTGTTCTTCAGATTGCATAATCTCCATTGATCTGTCTTTAAGTTCATTAATTCTTTCTTTTCCAACTTTAAAGCTACTTTTGAGCCCCTCCAGTGAAATTTTCATTTCAGTTATTGTATTTTCTAGTATATGCATTCAATGCTACACATTTCCTTCTAAGCACTGCTTTTACTGCATCCCACAAATTTTTATAAGTTGTGTTTTTGTTTTCATTTAGTTCAAAATATTTAAAAATTTCTTTTGGGATTTCTTCTTTGATCCATGTATTATATAGAAGGATGTTGCTGAATCTCCACATATTTTATGATTTTCCAGTTATCTTTCTGTTATTGATTTCTAGTTTAACTCCATTGTTCTCTGAGAGCAGACGATGTATAATTTCTATTCTTTTAAATTTGTTAAGGTGTGTTTTTGGCCCAGAATTTGGTTTGTCTTGGTAAATGTTCCATGTGAGCTTAAGAATGTATATTCTGCTGATGTTAGATGAATAGTCTGTAGATGTCAGTTATATGCAGTTGATTAATAGTGTTGTTGAATTCAACTACTGATATAATTTACTGATTTTCTGCCACCTGAATCTGTCCGTTTCTGACAGAGTTGAAGTCTCCAACTATGATAGTGGACTCATCTACTTCTCTTTGCACTCTTGTTAGGCACACACACATTTGGGATTGTTACATCTTTTTGGAGAATTGACCCCTTTATCATTGTGTAATACCCTTCTT
The DNA here is from genome assembly GCF_025265405.1 of Mesoplodon densirostris. Classification (NCBI taxonomy): domain Eukaryota; kingdom Metazoa; phylum Chordata; class Mammalia; order Artiodactyla; family Ziphiidae; genus Mesoplodon; species Mesoplodon densirostris. The sequence goes on from NC_082681.1 coordinate 101,352,821, forward strand.
TATCCTTGATAATGTTCCTTGCTTTGAAGTTTGCTCTGTCTGAAATTAAAATAATGATTCCTGCTTTTTTTTTTTGCGGTATGCGGGCCTCTCACTGTTGTGGCCTCTCCCAATCCGGAGCACAGGCTCCGAATGCGCAGGCCCAGCGGCCATGGCTCACGGGCCCAGCCGCTCCATGGCATGTGGGATCCTCCCAGACCGGGGCACGAACCTGCGTCCCCTGCATCGGCAGGCGGACTCTCAACCACTGCGCCACCAGGGAAGCCCCTCCTGCTTTCTTTTGATTAGTGTTAGTATGGTATATTTTCTTCCATCCACTTACTTTTAATCTATATGTGTCTTTATAGTTAAAGTGGGTTACATGTAGACAACATATAGTTGGGTCTTGGTTTTTGATCCACTCTGACATTCTTTTAATTGGTGCATTTAGACCATTGACATTCGAAGTGATTATTGATATAGTTGGATTAACATCTACCATATTCATTACTATTTTCTATTTGTGGCTCTTGTTCTTTGTTCCTATTTTTGTCTTCCACTTTTTTCTTCCCTTTTCGGTTTTAATTGAGCATTTTTTATAATTTCATTTTCTTTCCTTTCACAACATATCAGTCACAATTCTTTTTAAACTTTTTTAGTGGTTGCCCTGGAGTTTGCAATATACAATTATAGTTAAACCAAGTCCACTTTCAAATAGCACTATACCACTTCATGGGTAGTGTGAGGTTATAGTAACAAAATAATACTAATTCCTTCCTCCCATCCCTTGTATCATTGCTGTCATTCATTTCACTAATATCTAAGCATACATAAGCATATACCTATATATATGATATATACATTAAGCATATATAATCAAATACATTGGTATTATTTTGAACAAACTCTTGTCTGTTAGATCAATTAAGTATAAGAAAAAGAAAAGTTTTAATTTTACCTTCACTTATTCCTTCTTTGATGTTTTCCCTTTATGTAGATTGAGTTTCTGCCCTATATTATTTTCCTTCTCTCAAAAGAACATCCTTTAACAATTCTTGCAAGGCAGGTCTATGGGCAACAAATTCTCTCAATTTTTGTTTGTCTGAGAAAGTCTATTTCTCCTTCACCTTTGAAGGTTAATTTTGCAGGGTACAGAATTCTAGGTTGATGTTTTTTTCCTCTCAACACTTTAAATGTTTCATTTCATTCTCTTCTTGTTTGCATGGTTTCTGAGGAGTAGTTAGATATAATTCTTATCTTTGCTCCTCTATAGGTAAGGTGTTGTGGGGGTTTGTTGTTTTTCTTTGTTTTTTTTTTAACCTCTGACTTCTCTCAGGTTTTTTCTTTATCTTTGATTTTCTATAGTTTGAAAATGATATGCCTAGGTGTAGTTTTATTGTAATTTATCCTGCTTTGCATTCCCTGAGCTTCCTGTATCTGTGGTTTGGTGTTTGACATTGATTTGGGGGAAATCCTCAGTCATTATTGTTTGGAATATTTCTTCTATTCCTTTCTCTCTTTCTTCTCCTTATGGTATTCTCATTATGCCTACGTTATACTTTTTTTTAGTTGTCCCCCAGACCTTGGATATTCTTTTCTTTCTTTCTTTTTTTTTTTCGGACTTTGTTCTCTTTGCTTGCAGTTTTTGAGGATTCTATTGATATATCCTCTAACTCAGAGATTCTTTACTCAGCCATGTCCAGTATACTAATAAGCCCATCAAAGGCATTCTTCATTTCTGTTAGTGTTTTTAATCTCTAGAATTTCTTTATGGCTCTTTCTTAGGATTCTTATCTCTCTGCTTACATTGCCCATCTGTTTTTATATGCTGTCTACTTTATCTATTAGTGCCCTTAGTATTTTAATCATAGTTGTTTTAAATTCCTGGTCTGATAATTCCAACATTCCTTCCATGTCTGGTTCTGAGGCTTACTCTCATTTCAAAGTGTGTTTTTTGCCTTTTGGTATGCCTTGTAGTTTTTTCTTAATAGCCAGACATGGTGTACTGGGTAAAAGAAACTGCTGTAAACAGGCCTTAGTATTGTGGTGGTGAGGTGTCAGGGGAAGGGAAGCACTGTACTGTCCTGTGATTAGATCTCAGTCTTTTAGTGACACTATGCCTCTGGACTGTGAACTTCATAAGAGTTTCTGTTTTTTTCCTCTCCCATAGTTGGGGCAGGATGGCTAGAATGGGCTGTAGTTTGTTATTTCCCTTCCCCTTAGGTCAGTTAGGCTCTGATAATACTGAAGCAGGTTAGGCTCTGGTTAACTAGTTTCTCATGAGGGCAGACCTTGTTAAGAATGGAGTGTGGTAGTGTATTTCAAAATGCTTCCTTTCCTCTCCCCCTCCTCCCAAGCATGAGGGGATTTTTCTCCAATATTAACTGTGGGAAATTGGTTGAGTCCTGGAGGTAAATCTCACAATATCGTGGAGGCCCCCTTAGTTGGGTCCCCCTGGAGTTTTTAGCTTTCAGAGTTGCACAGTGAGCCTCCAGCAATTTGACAATTATAGTTCAGTTTCTACCCTTGCAGTGGTTCCTATAGTTGTTTCCACTTGTGAGTCTCTGTTCAAGTAAGCTGTGACTCCCTGTGTTCACTTGTCTGTCTCTTCAATCTTTGGGGCGGTGATTTGCTCTATGTTCTCCCCTCTTACAGATCCAAGAAGAGCTGTTGCTTTTTCAGTCTGTTCAGCTTTTCACTTGCTTTTAGGACAGAGTGGCAACGTCCAAACTTCTTACATGTAGAACCAGAAACCGGAAGTCTCAGTATTGTATTTCCAACTCCAGAATTTGCATTTTGTTATTATTTTTAAATATATAACTTCTATCTCTTTATTGCTATTCCCTACTTGATAAGACATGGTTATTCTCTTAGTTGATTAGGGCTGCTATAACAAAAATACCACAGACTGGGTGGCTTAAACAACAAACATTTATTTCTCACAGTTCTGGAGGCTGGGAAGTCCAAGATCAAGGTGGTGGCATATTTGGTAAGGGCCTGCTTCCTGGATCATAGACAGCTATGTTTTCATTGTTTCCTCACAAGGCAGAAGGGGCAAGGGATCTGGGGTCTCTCTCTTTTTTTAAAAAAAACATCTTTATTGGAGTATAATTGCTTTACAATCATCTGTTAGTTTCTGCTTTATAACTGGGGTCTCTTTTATAAGGACAGTAATCCCATTCTTTTTTTTTTTTTTTTTGCGGTACACGGGCCTCTCCCTGTTGTGGCCTCTCCCGTTGTGGAGCACAGGCTCCAGACGCTTAGGCTCAGCAGCCATGGCTCACGGGCCCAGCCGCTCCATGGCATGTCGGATCTTCCCGGACCGGGGCACGAACCTGTGTCCCCTGCATTGGCAGGTGGACTCTCAACCACTGCACCACCAGGGAAGCCCAGTAATCCCATTCTTAAGGGCTCCACCCTCATGATCTAATTATCTCCCAAAGGCTCTGCCTCCAAATACCATAACATCAGGGATTAGATTTCAACATATGATTTTTGAGGGGAACCAAACATTCAGTCTGTCACAGTCATCATACCTTCCTTTCCTTCTTTAAGCAAGATTTCCTTTAGTTCTTTGAATATATTTATAATGGCTACTTTGATATCTTGGTTCTGTTACACCTGACATCTCATTGCTCTCACAGGCAGTTTCTGTTACCTGAATTTTTCCCTGTGTATGAATTACACATTCCTGTTTATTTTCATGTCTTGTAATTTTTTGTTGAAAACTGGACATTTTATATAATGTGTTATAGCAACTCTGGGCACTGATTCCCTTGCCCCAGGAGCTAGTTATTGTTGTTTGTTTGTTTATTTGCTTAGTGACTGGCTGTATTATTTTAGTGAAGTCGATTTCCCCTTCAGTGTTAAATCTCTGATATTGCTCCTCAGAGGGCAAAAAGTCTTGGGCATGAGCAATCAGCCTGGGATGAAAGTGGTTTTAGCAGGGCTCTCTTGACTCTCTTTCCCTGATCACACCCAGCTGTTAAACTCCACTAACTGCTGGCTGATTGCTCTGTTGCTTTCAACAATGCCCTGGGGCATAAATTGCCCCACAGAATGAACTCTTTAAATTCAGACTACTTTGGAGGGGTAGTGTTTGAGGTAATGTTTGAGGGTTTTTCTGACCCTAGGAGGGCTATTCTAGCTGTCACTTTCCCTGGTGCTCCCTGTAAACTAGCTGGCCTGTGACTTAGTTTATATCTCTAATGAAACGATCAGTCTCCTCCTAATTGCTTTCCATCTTTCCTCCATTGTTTTTGATAGTATCCTTAGGCTTGAAGTTCCCTACATTATGTTTCAAATAAAGTTCCTTTGGAAAGAGCTCCAGAGCACTGTTTTATGCCCTGCCTCTCCCTTTGGGCAAAATTTCTAAGCCATGGCTCATAGCTGGGGCAGGAACAGTGGCAGGTTCTTTCTAAGTGATACACCTGCTTTAGGAGCTGGGCACTGAGGAGGGGGTGGTAGCCTCTGGTCTTCTCAGTTTGCCTCTTCCTTCATGAAACCTCTGCCCCATGAACAAGCTGGGAAAAGAGTGATCAATGCCCCAGTGTTCTCAGTGTACTGCACCTGAAGTAGATCTTCCACCCAAGGAGTGGGGACTGTGTGGAAAACAGGAGCCCATGACCGCTCAACCATGCTCACCTGGAACTTAGCTTCTGCAACAGGTGCCTAGAGGGTGGAATGGTAAATACTGAAGTTCTTCCTCTCCTGGGAAAATTCACAAATATGTAGAAATTAAACAACACACTCTTGAACAACCAGTGAGTCAAAGAAGAAATCAAAAGGGAAATTTAAAAAAATCTTGAAACAAACAAAAATGGAAGCACAACAGCCAAATCTCATGGGATGCAACAAAAGAAATTCTAAGTGGGAAGTTTATAAAGATCTACATTAAGAAAAAAGAAAGATCTCACATAAACAACCCAATTTTACACCTCAACTAGAAGAAGAAGAGCAAGCTAGCCCAAAGTTAGCAGAAGGAAGGAAAAAACAAGGACCAGAAAAGGAACAAGTGAAATAGAGACCAGAAAAAAAATAGAAAAGGTCAACAAAACTAAGAGCTGCTTTTTAAAATTAATTAATTAATTAATTAATTTTTGGGCTGCTTTGAGTCTTTGTTGCTGCACGTGGGCTTTCTCTAGTTGTGGAGAGCAGGGGCTACTCTTCATTGCGGTGTGCATGCTTCTCATTGTGGTGGCTTCTCTTGTTGCGATGTGTGGGTTCTAGGTGCCTGGCCTTTGGTAGTTGTGGCACACAGGCCCAGTAGTTGTGGCTCATGGGCTCTAGAGTGCAGGCTCAGTAGTTGTGGTACACGGGCTTAGTTGCTCCGTGGCATGTGGGATCTTCCCAGACCAGGGCATGAACCCGTGTCCCTTGTGTTGGCAGGCAGATTCTTAACCACTGCACCACCAGGGAAATCCCTAAGAGCTGGTTTTTTGAAAAGATAAACAAAATCAACAAACCTTTAGCTAGACTAACCAAGCAAAAAAGAAGACTCAAATAAGTAAAGTCAGAAATAGAAGACATTACAACTAATATCACAAAAATACAAAGGATAATAAGGACTATTATGAACAATTATACAGTAAAAAATTGGATGACCTAGAAGAAATGGAAAAATTCCTAGAAACATAGAACCTATCAAGACCAGGTAATGAAGAAATAGAAAATATGAACAGATCAATAATGAGCAAGGAGATTGAATCAGTAATCAAAAACCTCCCAACAAAGAAAAGCCCAGGACCAGATGGTTTCATTGGTGAATTCTATCAGATATTTAAAGAAGAATTGATACCAATCATTCTTAAACTCTTCCAAAAAATTGAAGAGGAGCAAACATTTCCAAACTCATTTTATGAGGCCAGAATTACCCTCATACCAAGCCAGATAAGGATACTATAAGAAAAGAAAACTACAGGCAAATATCCCTGGTGAATATAGATGCAAAATTCTCAACAGAGTACTAGCAAACTGAATTCAGCAGCACAATAAAATGATCATACATCATGGTCAAGTGGGATTTATCCCTGGGATGCAAGTATGGTTTAACATACACAAATCAATTAATATGGTATACCACATTGATAGAATGAAGGATAAAAATCACATGAACATCTCAATAGATGCAGAAAAAGCATTTGATAACAATTTGACATCCTTTCATGATAAAGCTCTCAATAAATTATGTATAGAAGGAATGTACATAATAAAGGGCATACATGACAAGCCCACAGCTAACATCATAATCAGTGGTGAAAGGTTGAAGACTTTCCTTTTATGATCAGGAACAAGACAAGAGTGCCCACTCTTGCCACTTTTATTCAACATAGTATTGGAAATCCTAGACACAGCAGTTAGGCAAGAAGAAATAAAAGGCATCCAAATCAAAAAGGAAGAATTAAAACTGTTACTATTTGCAGGTGACAGGATACTATATATAGAAAATCCCTAAAGACTACCAAAAAACTGTTAGAACTAAGGAGTGAATTAAGCAAAGTCACAGGTTACAAAATATACAGAAATCTATGGCATTTCTATCAGAAATTAAGAAAACAATCACATTTACAATTGCATCAAAAAGAATAAAATACCTAGGAATAAATTTACCAAGGTGAAAGACCGGTACACTGAAAACTATAAGACACTGATGAAAGAAATTGAAGAAGACAGAAATAAATGGAAATATATTCTGTGCTCATGTATTGGAAGAATGAATATCATTAAAAGGTCAATATTACCCAAAACAATCTACAGATTTAGTGCAATCCCTATCAAAATTCCAATGGCATATTTCACAGAACTAGAACAAATAATTCTAAAATTTGTATGGAATCGCAAAAGATTGTGAATAGCTAAAACAACCTTGAGAAAGAAGAACGAAGCTGGAGGTATCATGGCCCCTGATTTCAAACTATACTATAAAGCTATAGTAATCAAAGTAATATGGTACTGGCACAAAAGCAGACACACAGATCAATGGAACAGAATTGAAAGCCCAGAAGTAAACCCGCACATGTACGGACAATTAGTTTATGACAAAAGAGCAAAGAACATACAGTGGAGAAAAGAAAGTCTCTTCAGTAAATGGTGCTGGGGGACTTCCCTGGTGGTGCAGTGGATAGGACTCTGTGCTCCCAATGCAGGGGGCCCAGGTTTGATCCCTGGTCAGGGAACTAGATCCCACATGCATGCCACCACTAAGAGTTCGCATTCGCATGCTGCAACTAAGGAGCCCACATGCTGCAACTGTGGAGCTGGTGAGCCACAACTAAGGAGCCCGCCTGCTGCAACTAAGACCTGGCACAACCAAATAAATATTAAAAAAAAATGGTACTAGGAAAACTGAACAGCCACATGTAGAAGAACGAATCTAGACCAGTATCCTACACAATACACAAATGTGAACACACAGTGGATTAAAGACATGCATGTAGGACCTGAAACCATAAAATTCCTAGAAGAAAACATAGGCAGTAACCTCATTGACATTGGTCTTAGTGATGTTTTTGTGGATTTGACTCCAAAGGCAAAGGAAACAAATACAAAAATAAACAAATGGGACTATGTCAAACAACAAACCTTTTGCACAGTGAAGGAAACTATTATCAAAACAAAAAGGCAACCTACTGAATGGGAGAAGATATTTTCAAATCCAATAAGGGGTTACTAGCAATATATAAGTAACTCATACAACTGAACAACAAAAAATAATTCAATTAGAAAATGGGCTGATATATGAATAGACATTTTTCTATAGAAGACATACAGGCCAACAGGCACATGAAAAGATGTTCAACATCACTAACTATTAGGGAAATGCACAGCAAAACCACAATAAGATATCACCCCTCACCTATTAGAATGGTTGTTATCAATAAGACAAGAAATAACAAGTGTTGGAGAGCATGTGGAGAAAAGGGAACCCTGTACACTGTTGCAGGGGGATTGTAAATTGGTGCAGCCAATATGGAAAACTGTATGGAGATTTTTCAAAAAAATTAAGAATAGAACTATGGAACTACCATATGATCCAGCTATTCCATTTCTGGGTATTTATCTCAAGAATATAAAAACACTAATTTGAAAAGGTATAGGCACCTCTATGTTCATTGCAGCATTATTTACAATAGCCAAGATATGGAAACAACATAAGTGTCCATTGACAGAAGAATGGATAAAGAAGATGGGGTGTGTATATACAATAGAATACTACTCAGCCATAAAAAAGAATATGTAGCCATTTGTGACAACATGGATGGACCTTGATGGTATTATGCTAAGTGAAATAAGTCAGAAGGAAAAAGACCAATACATATGATTTCACTTATATGTGGAATCTAAACAAAACAAAACAAAGGCAAACTCACAGATACAGAGAACAGCTTGGTGGTTACCACAAAGGAAGGGTGTTGGGGGTGGGTGAAAAGGGTGAAGGGAGTCAATTACATGGGGATGGATAGTTACTAGACTTTTGGGAGTGATCACTTTGTAGTGTATATTATAATGTTGTACACCTGAAACTTACATATAAACAAAAAGAAATAAAATTGTTGGGCTTCCCTGGTGGCGCAGTGGTTGAGAGTCCACCTGCCGATGCAGGGGACACGGATTCATGCCCCGGTCTGGGAGGATCCCTCGTGCCACGGAGCGGCTGGGCCCATGAGCCATGGCTGATGGGCCTGCGTGTCCGGAGCCTGTGCTCCGCAACGGGAGAGGCCACAACGGTGAGAGGCCCGCATACCACAAAAACAAAAACAAAAAAATAAAATTGTTTTTGTTTGCAGATGATATGATCTTATACATAGAAAATCCTAAAGACTCCACCAAAAAACTGTTGGAACTAATCAATAGATTCAGAAAACTTGTAGGATACAAAATCAACATACAAAAATCAGTTGCATTTCTATACACTAACAATGAAATATCTGAAAAAGAAAATAATCCCATTAATAATAGCATTAAAAATAATAGGAAAAATTAGGCAGAATTTTAACCAAAGAAGTGAAAGATGTGTATAGTGAAAATTATAAGACTTTGATGAAAGAAATTGAAAAGACACAAATAAATGGAAAGATATCCTGTGTTCATGGATTGGAAGAATTAATATTATTAAAATGTCCATACCACCCAAAGCCATCTATATATTCAGTGCAATCCCTATCAAAATTCCAATGGCACTTTTCACAGAAATAGGAAAACAATCCTAAAATTCACGTGGAAGTACAAAAGGCTGTGAATAGCCAAAGCACTTTTGAGAAAGAAGCGCAAAGCTAGAGGCATCACACTTCCTGATTTCAAAGTATATTACAAAGCTATAGTTATAAAAACAGTATACTAGTGGCATCAAAACAGTCACACAGACCAATGGAACAGAACTGAGAGCCCAGAAATAAAACCATGCACATACTGTCAACTAATATTTGACAAGGGGGCCAAGAATACTCAATGGGGAAAGGATAGTTTTTTCAATAAATAGTATTGGGAAAACTGGATATTCACATATAAGATAATGAAATGGATCCCTATGTTACATCACTCACAAAAATTAACTTGAAATTGATTAAAGACTTAAATATAAGACCTGAACCTGTAAAACCCCCTGAGGAAAACCTAGGGGAAAAACTCCTTAACATTAGTGTTGGCAATGATTTTTTTATGACACCAAAAGCACGCTCAACAGAAGCAAAAATAAATGAGTGGGACTATAGCAACCTAAAAAGCTTCTACACAGCAAAAGAAACAATAAACAAAATGAAAAGACAACCTATGGAATGAGAGAAAGTATTTGCAGACCTTATATCTGATGATAGGCTAATATCTGAAATATATAAGGCACTCATACAACTCAATACCAAGAAGTCCCCCAAATATTCCAATTAAAAATGGTTAAAGGGCCTGAAAAGGCATTTTCCCAAAGAAGACATACAAATGGCCAACAGGTCATGAAAAGGTGCTTAGTATCACTAATCATCAGGGAAATGCAGATCAAAACCACAGTGTCATCAGGGAAATGCAGATCAAAACCACAGTGAGCTATCACCTCATACTTGTTAGAGTGGCCATAATCAAAAAGATAAGCAATAACAAGTGTTGGGACTTCCCTGGTGGCGCAGTGGATAAGACTCTGTGCTCCCAATGCAGGGGTCCCTGGTTTGATCCCTGGTCAGGGAACTAGATCCCATGCATGCCACAACTAAGAGTTCACATGCCACAACTAAGGAGCCCGTGTGCCGCAACTAAGGAGCCCACGTGCCGCAGCTAAGGAGCCCGCCTGCTGCAACTAAGACCCCACGCAACCAAATAAAAATAAATAAATAAATATTTAAAAGAAAAAGACATAAGTGTTGGCAAGGATGTAGAAAAAAGAGCACTGTTACATTGGTGGGGATGTAAATTGGTATGGCCATTTGGAAAACAAAAAATTAAAATTTTTAATTAAAATCAAAAAATTAAAAATAGAATTATCATATGATTTAGCAATCCCATTTCTGGGTATATATCCAAAGGAAATGAAATCAGGATCTGAAATAGATATCTACATTTCCATGTTCAATGCAACATTATTAACAACAGCCAATGGAAATAACCTAAATGCCCATTGGCTGATGAATGGGTGAAGAAAATGTGATGCATACATACACACACAGGAATATTATTCAGCCATAAAAAGGCAGGAAATCCTCCCATTTGTGACAATCTGGATGGACCTTGACGGCATTATGCTAAGTGAAATAAGTCAAATAAAGACAAATGCTGAATGATCTCACTTATATATGGAATCTAACAAGGCTGAACTCATAGAAACAAAGAGTAGAATGGTGGTTGGCTGGGGCTGCTGTGGGGGGGATGGTAATGGTGTTGGAAGAAATGGGATATGTTGGTCAAAGGGTATAAGCTTACAAGTTATAAGATGAATAAGTTCTGGGGATCTAATGTATAGCATGGTGAGTATATTTAACAATAGTTTATTATATACTTGACAGTTGCTGAGAGAGTAAATCTTAAATGTTCTCACCACACACTGAGAAACGGTAATTATGTCAGGTAATGGAGGTGTTAACTAACCTTATTGTGGTAATCATTTCATGATATACATGTGTATCAAATAATCACATAGTACACCTTAAAGTTACACAATATTATATGTCAAGTATATCTCAATAAAGCTGGAGAAAAATAAAACCATGTATAATGTTAAAAAAAACCCACATCAGGAAAAGTCTCCATGTCTTCATGTCTCAAGCATGTTCTTAAAGGTCTAAAAAGTCAGAACAGGTCTTAAATACATCAAGAATTATCTCAAAATTGAAAGTCATCAGGAAGAGTTTTTTGTTTTTGTAACAGAGTTTCTTGTTGATATATAATTCACGTACAGTAAAATTCACCATTTTGAAGTATATAATTTAGTGGGTTTTAGTGTGTATACAAGGTTGTGCAACCATCACCACTATCTAATTCCAGAATTTTCATCACTCTAAAAACAAACCCTATACCCATTAGCAGTCCCTCACTGTTCCTCCCTACCCCTAGCTGGTGACAATGACAAATCTACTTTCTGTCTCTATGGATTTTCCTATTTTGACATTTCATATAAATGGAATCATATAACATGTGACCTTTTTTTCTGTTTTCTTTCCCTTAGTGTAATATTTTCAAGATCTGTCTGTGCTGTAGTATGTATCAGTACTTCATTCCCTTTTATGGCTGAATAATATTCCATTGTATAGATATATCACATTTTATTTATTCATCAGTTGATAAATATTTGGGTTGTTTCTCCTTTTTGGCTATTACGAATAATGATCGTATGAACATTTGAGTACAAGTTTTGTATGAACATCAGTTCTTATTCTGCAGGGAATGTATATCTAAGAGTGGAATTGCTGGGTCATATGGTAAGGAAGAGTTTTAATTGCCTCAGGAAGGGTCATAGACAAGACAAGAAGGGTCTCAATCATATAGGAAGGGTTTAAATACATCAGGAAGTGCAGTGAATGTATCATAAATGCTCTCAGAGAGAGAGGAGGTGTCTCAGATACATCAGAAATCATCTCAAACAAGTCAGTAATGGTCTCAGCGTAGTCAGGAAGATTTCAAAATATGTCAGTAAGGGCTTCAAACTGAGATAAACATCTTAAATACATCAAAAAAGGTCTCAAACCCGAAGGAAAGGTGTCATATAATCAAGAAAGGTATCAAATCTGTTAAGAAAGTTCTCAAAAAGTGAGTAAGGATCTTAAAATTTTATGAGAAAGGTCTCAAGTAGTTAGGAAAGGTAACAATAAGTTAGGGAGGGTCTCAAATATATCAGGAGTCATCTTACCCAGGCAGGAAGAGACTCAAATAGTCAAGAGGAATATCTAACACAGTAGTCAACTCAAACAAGTCAGGAAGGGTCTGACACTGGTAAGGAAGGGTCTCAAATTTGTCAGGCAGAGTGTCAAATATGTCTCTAATGGTCCTAAACAGGCCAGCAAATTAGGAAGAGAATCATACATTAGGAAGTGTCTCAAATCTGTCAGGAAGAGTCTCAAACATGTCAGAAAGGGTCACATTATAGAGACAATGTCTCAACCATCACAAATCATCTCAAACAAGTAAGGAACACTTTCAAAGTCATTAGGAAGAGTTTCAAATAGGTCAGTAAGTGTCTCAGACTGAGAGCAACAGTCTCCAATAGTTGGGAAAGGTCACAGTATGTCAAGAAGTCTCAAACATGTCATGAAGAGTCTCAGGAAAGTCAGAAAGAGTCTCAAACAGTCAGGAAGAGCCTCAACTTTGTAAGGGTTTCAAACATAGCAGGCACATCTCAAATGGTCAGGAAGAGTCTCATCATATCAAGATGTGTTTCAAACATGACAAGAAGTGTCACAAAGAGAGAGGAAGGATCTGAAATATATCACAAATCCTCTTAAACCAGACTGGAAGATTCTCAAAGTAGTAAGGAAGTGTTATGTATAAGTCAGTAAGAGTCTCAAACAGAAATGCGAGTGTCTCTGATACAACCCAGAGAATTAACATATCAGGAAGTGTCTCAAATGAATTAGGAAGAATCTCAAATACATCAGGAAGAGTAGCACACATGTCAGGAAGTTTCTCAAACATATTAGGAGTGTTGCAAGCAGAGAGGAAAGGTCTCACATGCATCAGGAATCTTCTCAAACAAGTCAAACAAGTAAATAAAGGTCTCAGACAGAGAGAAAGAGATCTAAATACCTCCAGAAGAGTCTCAAACTTGTCAGGAAAGGTTTCAAGCAAGTAGAAAAAATGTTCCTAATATATCAGGAAGAGTCTCGAAGAAATCATGGATGCTCTAAAACATGTCAGGAAGGGATTTAAATATGTTAGGAAGGTTCTCAAATATGTGAGGAAGAGCCTCACACATGTCAGGAAGAGTCTTAAACTTCTCAGGAACAGTCCAGAACAGAGAGGAAAAATCTCAAATACATAAGGAAGCATCTCAGATAAGTGAGGAATGTTCTCAAGGTGGTAAGGATGGACCGTAAATAAGCCAGTAATGTTTACTGAACTGAAGGAAGTGTCTCAAATTCATTTGTGAGTCTTAAGCATGTCAGGAAGATTCTCAAACAAGTTGGGAAGAGTCTCAAGCAAGTTCGAAAAGATTTCATAAATGTCAGGAAGAGTTTCAAAAATGTTATGAAGAATCTCAGATACATCAGGAAGAATCTCAAATAGGGAAGGAACGTTCTCAAATCTGTCAGGAATGATTACAAAGGGACAGAAAGAGTCTCAAATATGCCATGAGTGGTCTCAAACAGTCAGGAAATGTCTCAAAGACAGCAAGAAGATTTTCAAATATATCAGAAAGAATAGCAAGTGTGTCAGGAACAGTCTCCAACATATGAGGAAGAGTCTCAAACAAGTCCGGAAGTCTCAGACATCTCAGGAAGCATCTCCAACAAGCCAGGATGTGTCTCAGAGAGGAAGAGTCTCAAATACTTCACATACCTGTTAGGAAGGGAGGGTCCCAAGTACATGAAAAGGAGTCATGCATGTCAGAAAGGGTTTCAAATACATCAGGGGGCGGGGGATGCTCACTGTCATCAGGAAGAGTCTTAAACATGATGAGATGTGTCTCGAACATGACAGGAAGTGTCAAGAGAGAGGAAGGAGCTGAAATGCATCCTGAATCCTCTCAAACCAGACTGGAAGGGTCTCAAAGTAGTCGTGAAGAACATTACATTTGTGAGTGAGCATCAGTAAGTGTCTTGAATACTTCTGGAAGGGTCTTAAACATTTCACTAAGGGATTCTGAGTTGGGAAGCATGTCAACCAAGTCATACGTGTAAGGAAGAGTCTCACACACATTATGAAGGGTCTTAAACATGGGAGGAAGAGTCTTAAATAAGTACAGAAGATTCTCAAATCCATTAGGAATGGTCTCAAAGAGACAAGAAGAATCTCAAAGATGTCCAAAACAGTCTCAAATTCAAGGAATGTCAACAGGAAGAGGAGTAAATATGTCAGGAGTGGTCTCAAACATGTCAGGAAAGGTCTCAAAGAGTCAGGAAGAGTTGCAAGCAAGTCAGAGAAGGCTTTAAATATTTCAGGATGTGTCAAAAATCAGGAAGGGTCTCATATAAGTCAGGGAGAGTCTCAACCTTGTCAGGAAGGGTCTCAAATTCATTAGGAGGGGCGTCAAATATGTCAGGAAGTGTCTCAAACAAGTCAGGAAGGGTCACAGACAGAGAGGAAATGTCTCAGACACATCAGGAATCATCTTAAGTTAGAAACAGTTTCAAAGTAATCTCACACATGGCGGGAAGTGTCTTCAAGTCAAAATGGGTCTCAAACAGACAGGAAAAGTCTCAAATACTCTACGAATAGCTTCATACATGTCAGAAAGGGTCTCAAACAATTCAACAGAGTCATTTGCAGATCAGAAAGCATTTCAAATACATCAGGTAGGGCCTCAAAATCATCAGGAGGAATATCAAAAACCTTTGGAAGAATTTCAAACATGTCAGAAAAAAATCACAGTCAGGAAGAGTCTCAAATACCAGGAAGTGTCTCAAACACGATGGGAAGTGTTGCAGAGAGAGAGAGAGGAAGCATTTGAAATACGTTGCAAATCCTCTTGAACCTGACTGGAAGGATCACAAAGCTGTCAAGAAGAGCTTTTGTTAGTAAGGGTCTCAAACAGAGAGAAGACTCTCAAATAAACCTGGAAGGGTCTCAAACATTTCAGAAAGAGACTTAAACAATTCAAGAAGCATCTCAAGCATGTCGGAAAATGTCTCAAATATACCAGAGTCTCAAACAAGCCATGAAGGCTCCCAAACATGTCTAGAAGAGTGTTACATACATGAGAAATGTTCTCAGATATGGCAAGGAAGGTCTGGAACACATGAGAAGGCGTCTCAAACATGTCAGGAAGGGCTTTAAATATGTCAAGAAGTTTCTAGAACAGAGAGGAAGATTCTCAAATACGTGTGGAAGCATCTTAAACAAGTCAGAAACATTCTCAAAGTAGTTAAGAAGAGTTATAGATAAGTCAGTAAGGGTCTCAGAAAGGAAGTGTCTCAGATACAGTTGAGAGGGTGAAGAATGTCAAGTACATCAGGAGGAATCTAATCAACAGGTAGAGTAGCAAGCATATCAGGAAGTGTTGCAAACAGAGGGAAAGAGTCTCAAATAATACATCAGGAATCTCCTCAAGTCTGGAAGGTTCTCAAAGTAGTCAAGAAGAACTTGTAAAACAAGTCAGTAAACATCTCAAACTGAGAGAAAGAGAAAGAAACCCAAATACCTCCAGAAGGATCTCAAACATGTCAGGTAAAGTTTCAAATAAGTTGAGAAGGGTCTTAAGCAAGGTGTCTAATATGTCATGGAGAATCTTAAACAAGTCTTGAAGGCTCTCAAGTATGTCAGGAAATCTTAAATACATGAGGGTAGGTTCTCGAATATACCAAGAAGTGTCTCAAATACTCCAGGAAGACTCTCAAACTTGTCAGGAAGTAGCCAGAACAGAGAAGAAGTGTCTCAGATACATCAGGAAGCATCTCAAATAAGTCAGGAAGGTTCTCAAAATAGCAAGGACAAACTAGAAATAAGTCAGTAAGGTGTTTCAAAGAGCAGGAAGTGTCTCAAATACATCTCAGATGTTTTGAACATGTCAGGAAAGATCTCAACCAAGTTGAGAAGGGACTGAAGAACATCAGAAAAAGTCTCATATACATCTGGAAGAGTCTCAAAAAATTCATGAAGTCTTCTCAAACATGTCAGAAAGAGTGTTAAATAGGTAGGAAGTTTCTTAAATCCATCAGGAATACTCTCAAAGAGACAGAAGACTCAAATATTCCAGGAACACCCTCAGTCAGGAAATATCTCAAATAAATTGGGAAGATTCACAAATATGTCAACAAGAGTAGTAGATATGGCAGGAACAATCTCAGACATGTCAGGAAGAGTCTCAAACAGGAAGACTTTCAAGCAAGTTAGAAAGGGCTTCAAATACATTAGAAAAATTCTCAAAAAATCAGGAAGCATCTCAAACAAGTCAGGAAGTGTCTCAAATTTATCCGACAGTTTGCAATATGTCTTGAAGGGTCTCAAACAGTTGGGAAGAATCTCAAATATGTTAGTAGGTGCACCTGTGTTGAATGATGTGCGCACGCACACACACACACACACACCCATTCATGTACACCTGGAACCTCAGGATGTGACCTTATTTGGAAATAGAGTCTTTGCAGATGTAATTAGTTAAGACGAGGCCATACTGGATTAGGATGGGCCCTAAATTCAATGATTGCTGTCCTTATAGGAAGGCCATGTGAAGACACATAGGGAAGTGAATGCCATATAAAGGCGGAGGCAGAGATTGGAGTGATATGTCCACAAGCCAAGGAATGCCAAGAAGTACCAACAACCACCAGAAGCTAGGAGAGAGGCATGGGACAGATTCTCCCTCAGAACCTCCAGAAGGAATCAATCCTGCTGATACCTTGATTTCAGACCTCTGGCCTGAACCGTGAGGGAATTACTTTCTGTTGTTTTAAGACACCCAGTTTGTGGGGTTTTTTTTGTGTTTTTTTTTTTTTTTACAGCAGCCCTAGGAAACTAAATACAGTAGAGATATCAAATACATCAGGATGAGTCTCAAGGTTGTTAGGATGTGTCTCAGACAAGACAGGAAGTGTTGCCAAGAAAGAGGAAAAGTCTGAAACACATCAGTTCTCTCAAATTGGACCACAAGGATTCAGAGTAGTGAGGAAGAGCTTTAATTTTGTCAGAAAGGGTCTCAGACAAAAAGGAAGTGTCTCAAGCACATCCAGAAGGGCTCAGAGATTTCAATAAGGGTCTCAATAGGAGAAGTGTCTCAAGCATGTCAGAGAAGTTCTCAAATATGTCATGAAGAATCTTAAACAAGTCATGGTGACTCTCAAACTTTTCAGCAGGAGTCTTAAATACACAAGGAAGGTTCTTTTTTTAATTTATAAATTTATTTATTTATTTTTGGCTGTGTTGGGTCTTTGCTGTGGCGAGCGGGGGCTACTCTTCATTGTGTGTGGGCTTCTTATTATAGTGGCTTCTCGTTGCGGAGCACGGGCTCTAGGCACACGGGCTTCAGTAGTTGTGGCATGCAAGCTCAGTAGTTGTGGCATGTGGGCTTAGTTGCTCCACGGCATGTGGGATTTTCCCAGACCAGGGCTCAAACCCGTGTCCCCTGCATTGGCAGGTGGATTCTTAACCACTGCGCAACCAGGGAAGCCCAAGGAAGGTTCTTAAATACAGCACGAAGAGTCTCAAACACATATGGAGGAGTCTTAAACTTGTCAGGAAGTATTTGAAGCAGAGAGGAAGAGTCTCAAGTACATGACAAAATATCTCAAACCAGTCAAGAAGTTTCTCAATGTAGTTAAGGAGAGTTATTAATAATCCTAAAGGTTGCAAACAGAAAAGAAGTGTGTCAGATACAAGCGAGTGTCACCATGTTAAGAACGATCTCAAAAGTCAAGAAGGGCCTCAGATACATCAGCAAGAATCCCAACTACATCAGGAGGAGTAAGAGACATATTAAGAAGGGACTCAAACATGTCAGGAAGTGTCACAAACAGAGAAAAAAGTCTCAAATACATCAGGAATCTTCTCAAACAATTCTGGAAGCATCTCAAAGTCATTAGGAAGAGGTTTAAAGACATCAGTGAGGGTTTTAACATAGATAAAGGGTCTCAAAAACAACAGTAAGGGTCTCAAACATGTCTGTACATTTCTCAACCAAGTCATGAAGTGCCTCAGACATTTCAGCAAGAGTTTTTTTTTTTTTTTTTTTTGCAGTACGAAGGCCTCTCACTGTTGTGGCCTCTCCCGCTGCGTAGCACAGGCTCCGGACACGCAGGCCCAGCGGCCATGGCTCACGGGGTCCAGCCGCTCCGCAGCATGTGGGATCTTCCCGGACCGGGGCATGAACCTGCGTCCCCTGCATTGGCAGGCGGACTCTCAACCACTGCGCCACCAGGGAAGCCCCTCAGCAAGAGTTTTAAGTAGGTCAGAAGGGTTCTTAAGTGTGTCAGGACTGGTCTCAAACAGAGAGAAGAGTCTCAAATACATCAGGAAGCTCTGACAAAACTCAGTAAGGGTCTTGGATATATTAGGAAGTATCTTACCCTGAGAAGAAGAATCTCAAATACAAGGAGAATCTCTAACACCTCAGGAAGAGTCTCCAGCAGGTGGGGAGAGGTCTCAAACATGACAGGTAACATCTTAAGCTAGTCACAAAGGATCACACTGTCTGGAAAAGTCTTAAATATGTAAGGAGTTTTCTCAGGAAGCATCTCAAATGTATCAGAAGGGTCTCAATCTGTCAGAAATGCTGTCGAACAAATCAAGAGAGGTCTCCTCCGGTCAAGAAGGCTCACGTAGTAAGGTAGAGTCTCAAACTTGTGAGAGAGTGTCTTTTTTTAAATAACACTTTTTCAAAATTTTATTTATTTATGGCTGTGGTGGGTCTTAGTTGCAGCATGCGGGCTCTTCGTTGCAGTGCGTAGGCTTCTCTCTAGTTGTGGCGCGTGGGCTCCAGAGTGTGTGGGCTCAAGAGCACATGGGCTCAGTAGTTGCGGCGTGCAGGCTTAGTTGCCCCGTGGCACGTGGGATCTTAGTTCCTGGACCAGGGATCAAACCCATGTCCCCTGCATTGGAAGGTGGATTCTTAACCACTGGACCAACAGGGAAGTCCCTGGGAGTGTCTTAAACAGACAAGAAGAGTCTATCTGAAGGTAGTTAGGAAGAGTTTTACATTCACCAGGAAGGGTCTCAGAGACAGGAAGAATCTCAAATACTTCAGGAATGGTCTCAAACGATTAAGAAAGGATTTAAAAATGGTCAGGAAGGGGAATTCCCTGGCAGTCCAGTGGTTAGGACTCGGTGCTTTCACTGCCAGGGCCTGGGTCCAATACCTGGTTGGGGAACTAAGATCCCACAAGCCACGAAGCCTGGCCCCCCCCCCCAAAAAGAAGACAAAAAAACTTGTCAGGAAGGGTCTCAAATGAGTCAGGATGAATTTCAGGTATCTCAGGGAGGGTTTAAAATACATCAAGAAGTTTCTCAGTACTTTGAGAAGAGTCTCAAATATGTTAGGAAGGATTTTATTTATTTTATTTTTTTCATTATTTTTTTTTTGGCCATGCCACACAGCTTGTGGGATCTTAGTTCCCTGACCAGGGATCGAATCCAGGCCCCTGGCAATGGAAGCTTGGAGTCCTAATCACTGGACCACCAGGGAATCCCCAGGAAGGATTGTAAATAAGGCTGGAAATGCCTCCAATATCTCAGCAAGGGTCTCCACCATACAAGAATGGTTCAAATACATCACTGAAGAGCTCAAACACTCAGGAAGATTTTAAAACATGTTTCAAAGCCATTAGGAAGGGTCTTAAATACATCAGTCTCAAACAAGTCTGGACAGTGTTAAATAGAAAGCATCTCAAACTGAGAGGGAGTCTCAAATGTATCAGGAAAAGTCTCACACAGGTTAGTAATAGTCTTAAATATGTCAGGAAAATTCTCATATACCTCAGCAAGGATCACAACTAGTCAGGAAGGGTCTCAAACATGTCTGGGAGGCTTTCCAAGGGTCAGAAAGGCTGTGAAACAAGCAAAGAAGGGTGCCAAAGTCATCAGAAAGAGTCTCCAACAGTCCAAAAGGGTCTCAGAAATGTCAAGCAGGGCCTCATACTTGTAAGGGTGTTTCTTAAACAGGCAGGCAGGGTCTCAAATATGTTGGAAAGTTGTTTCCCCAAAAGTCAGTATCTGATTGTAATCAGGAAGAGTTTTAAGTAAGGATCTCAGAACCAGGAAGAGTCTCAGGTGCTTCGGGAATGGTCTCAAACAGCTCAGCAAGGGTTTCAAACAAGTCAGAAAGGTTTTCAAATATATCAGGAAGAGTCTCAGAAAAATAGGGAAGGGTCTCAAACTGGTCAGAAAGGGTCTCAGATTCCTCAGATAGATTTTAAAATACATACAGAAGGGTCTCCAATAGACAGAGTCTCAAAAATGTCAAAAAGAATTTCAAACAAGTTAGGATGAGTCTCGAATATGTCAGGAAGGGTTTCAAATAAATCAAGGAGTCTGTCGAGACGTCAGGAAAAGTCTCAAGTAGGTTAGGAAGTGTCTCACGTATGTCATAAAAGGTCTCAACCATGCAGGAATTGTTCACATACATCAGCAAGGGTCTCAAGCATGACAGGAAGTGGCTCAAACAGTCAAGGAAGAGTTTCAAACATGTTAGGAAGGGGCTCAAATATGTCAGGAAGTAGCTCAAAACAAGTCAGGAACAGTTTTAAAGTAGTTAGGAAGGGTCTCAAACACACCAGGAGAAGTTGGAAACATTTCAGGAATAGCCCTAAATACATCTGGAAGCATCTCAAATTAAAAGGCAGAGTCCCAAATAGAAAAGTTCTCAGACCTCTTAGGGAGCATCTCATTTAGTCAGATAGGGTCTCAAACATGTCAGAAATGGTCTCAAATAAGTCAAGAAGGGTCTCAAATATGTCAGGAAGGATCTCATACTCAGTAGGCATTGACAGTAAGTCATGAAAAGTCTCAAATAGACAAGAAGAATCTAATACACATCAGAAAGAAACTAAAACAACTTAGGAATGGTGCCACACAGTCATAAAGACTGTCAAAACAAGTCAGGAAGGGTCTCAAATACTTTAGGTACAATCTCAAACAAGTTATCTCTGACACCTCAAAAAGTGTCTCGGGGCTTCCCTGGTGGCGCAGTGGTTGAGAGTCCGCCTGCCGATGCAGGGGACATGGGTTCGTGCCCCGGCCCGGGAGGGTCCCGCATGCCGCAGAGCGGCTGGGCCCGTGAGCCATGGCCGCTGAGCCTGCGCGTCCGAAGCCTGTGCTCCGCAACGGGAGAGGCCTCAACAGTGAGAGGCCCTCGTACGGAAAAAAATAAAAATAAAAAAAATTAAAAAAATGTGTCTCAAATATTTTTGGAAGGGTCACAAACAGAAAGAGAGAGTTTCAAATAATCAACCTACTTCTCTAAAATGTCAGGAAGTCTCCAACAAGTAGCGAAGGATCTGAAACATGTCCGGAAGAGGATGAAATATGTGAGGAATTTTCTCAAATCAGGCAGGGGCTCAGACATCTTAGGAAGAGTCTCAAGCATGTCAAGAAGTTTCTCACATAGTGACAGAGGTTGTCAAACAAGTCACGAAGGGTCTCAAACACATCAGTAGGGTCTGAAATATGTCAGGTGGGGTCTCCAACATGGCAGGTATCATCTCAAACAAGTTAGGAAGCATCTAAAATAGTCCAGAAGAGTTTTAAATATGTTAGTCTAAAACAGAGAGGAAGAGTCTCAACACATCAGGAATGGTCTTAAACACACCAGGAAAGTTCTCGAACAAGTCTGGAAGAGTCTCAAATCAGCATGGGTCTCCAAGTTGTCAAAGTTTTAGATATGTTGGGAAGGATCTCAGAAGACAGGAAGAGTCTTAAATATGTTGGGGATTGTCTCAAATGTATCAGGAAGCATGTCAAGGTCCTCAGGACTAGTCTCAAATACATCAGGATGGGTCTCAAGTCCACCAGGAGGTATCTCAATCAAGTCAGGAACGATCTCAAATACGTCGGAAAGCTCTGACATGAAAAGATAGGTGTGAAACCAGTTAGGGATGGTCTCAAACATGTCGGGAAGAGTCTTGAACAAGTTAGGAATAGGGTCCCATACAAATCAGGAAGGGTATCTAATTCATCAGACAGAGTCTGAAACAAGACAGGAAGGGCTTAAATAAGTCAGAAAGAGTCTTAAATAAGTCAGCAAGAGTCTCAAGTCAGAAATCTTCTCAAATATGTCAGCAAGGGTCTTACCTTAGACAAGGACAGTTCATTTCTAAGGAAATGATTTCACCCACTTGTGTATCATCACAATGATTCTGAGCCTCTAGCTGTATGCTCTGATGTGCTCAGAACTTCAGGTAGGGCCAGAAATATGTGGCCATTCCATCCTCTCCATCCCCTCCCTCCCATATTTGCTTTATGGCCAATTAATACAATGCCAGACTCTTCTGACATAACTTCCAGGTCATGGTCAAAGAGCCATGCATTTATATCACAGCTGTCACCTGGGAACTTTTATTTTCTTTCTTTTTTTTATTGGAGTATAATTGCTTAACAATGGTGTGTTAGTTTCTGCTTTATAACAAAATGAATCAGTTATACATATACATATGTTTCCATATCCCCTCCCTCTTGCATCTCCCTCCCACCCTCCCTATCCCACCCCTCCAGGTGGTCACAAACCATCGAGCTGATCTCCCTGTGCTATGTGGCTGCTTCCCACTAGCTATCTACCTTACGTTTGGTAGTGTATATATGTCCATGCCTCTCTTTCGCTTTGTCACAGCTTACGCTTCCCCCTCCCCATATCCTCAAGTCCATTCTCTAGGAGGACTGTGTCTTTATTCCTGTCTTATCCCTATGTTCTTCATGCCATTTTTTTCTTAAATTCCATATATATGTGTCAGCATACAGTATTTGTCTTTCTCTTTCTGACTTACTTCACTCTGTATGACAGACTCTAGGTCCATCCACCTCATTACAAATAGCTCAATTTCATTTCTTTTTATGGCTGAGTAATATTCCATTGTATATATGTGCCACATCTTCTTTATCCATTCATCCGATGATGGACACTTAGGTTGTTTCCATCTCCGGGCTATTGTAAATAGGGCTGCTATGAACATTTTGGTACATGACTCTTTTTGAATTATGGTTTTCTCAGGGTATATGCCCAGTAGTGGGATTGCTGGGTCATATGGTAGTTCTATTTGTAGTTTTTTAAGGAACCTCCATACTGTTCTCCATAGTGGCTGTACCAATTCACATTCCCACCAGCAGTGCAAGAGTGTTCCCTTTTCTCCACACCCTCTCCAGCATTTATTGTTTCTAGATTTTTTGATGATGGCCATTCTGATTGGTGTGAGATGATATCTCATTGTAGTTTTGATTTGCATTTCTCTAATGATTAAAGATGTTGAGCTTCCTTTCATGTGTTTGCTGGCAGTCTGTATATCTTCTGTGGAGAAATATCTATTTAGGTCTTCTGCCCATTTTTGGATTGGGTTGTTTGTTTTTTTGTTATTGAGCTGCATGAGCTGCTTATAAATTTTGGAGATTCATCCTTTGTCAGTTGCTTCATTTGCAAATATTTTCTCCCATTCTGAGGGTTGTCTTTTGATCTTGTTGATGGTTTCCTTTGCTGTGCAAAAGCTTTTAAGTTTCATTAGGTCCCATGTGTTTATTTTTGTTTTTATTTCCATTTCTCTAGGAGGTGGGTCAAAAAGGATCTTGCTGTATTTTATGTCATAGAGTGTTCTGCCTATGTTTTCCTCTAAGAGTTTGATAGTGTCTGGCCTTACATTTAGGTCTTTAACCCATTTTGAGCTTATTTTTGTGTATGGTGTTAGGGAGTGATCTAATCTCATACTTTTACATGTCCCTGTCCAGTTTTCCCAGCACCACTTATTGAAGAGACTGTCCTTTTTCCACTGTACATTACTGCCTCCTTTATCAAAGATAAGGTGACCATATGTGCATGGGTTTATCTCTGGGCTTTTTATCCTGTTCCATTGATCTATCTTTCTGTTTTTGTGCCAGTACCATACTGTCTTGATTACTGTAGCTTTGTAGTATAGTCTGACATCAGGGAGCCTGATTCCTCCAGCTCCATTTTTCGTTCTCAAGATTGCTTTGGCTATTCGGGGTCTTTTGTGTTTCCATACAAATTGTGAAATTTTTTGTTCTAGTTCTGTGAAAAATGCCATTGGTAGTTTGATAGGGATTGCATTGAATCTGTAGATTGCTTTGGGTAGTAGAGTCATTTTCACAATGTTGACTCTTCCAATCCAAGAACATGGTATATCTCTCCATCTATTTGTATCATCTTTAATTTCTTTCATCAGTGTCTTATAATTTTCTGCATACAGGTCTTTTGTCTCCTTAGGTAGGTTTATTCCTAGATATTTTATTCTTTTTGTTGCAGTGGTAAATGGGAGTGTTTCCTTGATTTCACTTTCAGATTTTTCATCATTAGTATATAGGAATGCCAGAGATTTCTGTGCATTAATTTTGTATCCTGCTACTTTACCAAATTCATTGATTAGCTCTAGTAGTTTTCTGGTAGCATCTTTAGGATTCTCTATGTATAGTATCATGTCATCTGCAAACAGTGACAGCTTTACTTCTTCTTTTCCGATTTGGATTCCTTTTATTTCCTTTTCTTCTTTGATTGCTGTGGCTAAAACTTCCAAAACTATGTTGAATAAGAGTGGTGAGAGTGGGCAACCTTGTCTTGTTCCTGATCTTAGTGGAAATGATTTCAGTTTTTCACCATTGAGGACAATGTTGGCTGTGGGTTTGTCATATATGGCCTTTATTATGTTGAGGAAAGTTCCCTCTATGCCTACTTTCTGCAGGGTTTTTATCATAAATGGGTGTTGAATTTTGTCAGAAGCTTTCTCTGCATCTATTGAGATGATAATATGGTTTTTCTCCTTCAATTTGTTAATACGGTGTATCACGTTGATTGATTTGCGTATATTGAAGAATCCTTGCATTCCTGGAATAAACCCCACTTGATCATGGTGTATGATCCTTTTAATGTGCTGTTGGATTCTGTTTGCTAGTATTTTGTTGAGGATTTTTGCATCTATGTTCATCAGTGATATTGGCCTGTAGTTTTCTTTCTTTGTGACATCCTTGCCTGGTTTTGGTATCAAGGTGATGGTGGCCTCATAGAATGAGTTTGGCAGTGTTCCTCCCTCTGCTATATTTTGGAAGAGTTTGAGGATAGGTGTTAGCTCTTCTCTAAATGTTAGATAGAATTGGCCTGTGAAGCCATCTGGTCCTGGGCTTTTGTTTGTTGGAAGATTTTTTTTATCACAGTTTCAATTTCAGTGCTTGTGATTGGTCTGTTCATATTTTCTATTTCTTCCTGATTCAGTCTTGGCAGGTTGTGCATTTCTAAGAATTTGTCCATTTCTTCCAGGTTGTCCATTTTATTGGCATAGAGTTGCTTGTAGTAATCTCTCATGATCTTTTGTATTTCTGCTGTGTCAGTTGTTACTTCTCCTTTTTCATTTCTAATTCTATTGATTTGAGTCTTCTCCCTTTTTTTCTTGATGAGTCTGGCTAATGTTTTATCAATTTTATTTATCTTCTCAAAGAACTAGCTTTTAGTTTTATTGATCTTTGCTATCATTTCCTTCATTTCTTTTTCATTTATTTCTGATCTGATTTTTATGATTTCTTTCCTTCTGCTAACTTTGGGGTGTTTTTGTTCTTCTTTCTCTAATTGCTTTAGGTGCAAGGTTAGGTTGTTTATTCGATATGTTTCCTGTTTCTTAAGGTGGGATTGTATTGCTATAAACTTCCCTCTTAGAACTGCTTTTGCTGCATCCCATAGGTTTTGGGTCATCGTGTCTCCATTGTCATTTGTTTCTAGGTATTTTTTTATTTCCTCTTTGATTTCTTCAGTGATCACTTCGTTATTAAGTAGTGTATTGTTTAGCCTCCATGTGTTTGTATGTTTTACAGCTCTTTTCCTGTAATTGATATCTAGTCTCATAGCATTGTGGTCAGAAAAGATACTTGATACAATTTCAATTTTCTTAAATTTACCCAGGCTTGATTTGTGACCCAAGATATGATCTATCCTGGAGAATGTTCCATGAGCACTTGAGAAAAATGTGTATTCTGTTGTTTTTGGATGGAATGTCCTATAAATATCAGTTAAGTCCATCTTGTTTAATGTATCATTTAAAGCTTGTGTTTCCTTATTTATTTTCATTTTGGATGATCTGTCCATTGGTGTAAGTGGGGTGTTAAAGTCCCCTACTATCAGTGTGTTACTGTCAATTTCCCCTTTTATGGCTGTTAGTATTTGCCTTATGTATTGAGGTGCTCCTATGTTGGGTGCATAAATATTTACAATTGTTATATCTTCTTCTTGGATTGATCCCTTGATCATTATGTAGTGTCTTTCTTTGTCTCTTCTAGTAATCTTTATTTTAAAGTCTATTTTGTCTGATATGAGAATTGCTACTCCAGCTTTCTTTTGGTTTCCATTTGCATGGAATATCTTTTTCCATCCCCTTACTTTCAGTCTGTATGTGTCTCTAGGTCTGAAGTGGGTCTCTTGTAGACAGCAAATATATGGGTCTTGTTTTTGTATCCATTCAGTCAATCTGTGTCTTTTGGTGGGAGCATTTAGTCCATTTACATTTAAGGTAATTATTGATATGTATGTTCCTATTCCCATTTCCTTAATTGTTTTGGGTTCGTTATTGTAGGTATTTTCCTTCTGTTGTGTTTCTTGCCTAGAGAAGTTCCTTTAGCATTTGTTGTAAAGCTGGTTTGGTGGTGCTGAACTCTCTCAGCTTTTGCTTGTCTGTAAACGTTTTAATTTCTCCATCAAATCTGAATGAGTTCCTTGCTGGGTAGAGTA
Source organism: Mesoplodon densirostris (assembly GCF_025265405.1). Classification (NCBI taxonomy): domain Eukaryota; kingdom Metazoa; phylum Chordata; class Mammalia; order Artiodactyla; family Ziphiidae; genus Mesoplodon; species Mesoplodon densirostris. The sequence goes on from NC_082681.1 coordinate 101,379,786, forward strand.
ATCTTGGTTGCAGGTTTTTCTCCTTCATCACTTTAAATATGTCCTGCCAGTCCCTTCTGGCTTGCAGAGTTTCTGCTGAAAGATCAGCTGTTAACCTTATGGGGATTCCCTTGTGTGTTATTTGTTGTTTTTCCCTTGCTGCTTTTAATATGTTTTCTTTGTATTTAATTTTTGATAGTTTGATTAATATGTGTCTTGGCGTATTTCTCCTTGGATTTATCCTGTATGGGACTCTCTGTGCCTCCTGGACTTGACTGACTATTTCCTTTCCCATATTAGGGAAGTTTTCAACTGTAATCTCTTCAAATATTTTCTCAGTCCCTTTCTTTTCCTCTTCTTCTTCTGGAACCCATATAATTCGAATGTTGGTGCATTTAATGTTGTCCCAAAGGTCTCTGAGACTGTCCTCAGTTCTTTTCATTCTTTTTTCTTTCATCTGCTCTGCAGTAGTTACTTCCACTATTTTATCTTCCACGTCACTTATCCGTTCTTCTGCCTCAGTTATTCTGCTATTGATCCCATCTAGAGTATTTTTCATTTCATTTATTGTGTTTTTAATCATTGCTTGATTCATCTTTATTTCTTCTAGGTCCTTGTTAACTGTTTCTTGCATTTTGTCTATTCTATTTCCAAGATTTGGGATCATCTTTAGTATCATTATTCTGAATTCTTTTTCAGGTATACTGCCTATTTCCTCTTCATTTGTTAGGTCTGGTGGGTTTTTATCTTGCTTCTTCTGTTGTGTGTTTTTCTGTCTTCTCATTTTGCTTATCTTACTGTGTTTGGGGTCTCCTCTTTGCAGGCTGCAGGTTCGTAGTTCCCGTTGTTTTTGGTGTCTGTTCCCAGTGGCTAAGGTTGTTTCAGTGGGTTGTGTAGGCTTCCTGGTGGAGGGGACTAGTGCCTGTGTTCTGGTGGATGAGGCTGGATCTTGTCTTTCTGGTGGGCAGGTCCACGTCTGGTGGTGTGTTTTGGGGTGTCTGCGGACTTTTTATGATTTTAGGCAGCCTCTCTGCTAATGGGTGGCGTTGTGTTCCTGTCTTGCTAGTTGTTTGGCATAGGGTGTCCAGCACTGTAGCTTGCTGGTCGTTGAGTGAAGCTGGGTGCTGGTGTTGAGATGGAGATCTCTGGAAGATTTTCGCCGTTTGATATTATGTGGAGCTGGGAGGTCTCTTGTGGACCAGTGTCCTGAAGTTGGCTCTCCCACCTCAGAGGCACAGCACTGACTCCTGGCTCCTCAATTTGGGATGATTTGTTGTCTATCCATGTATTCCACAGATGCAGGGTACATCAAGTTGATTGTGGAGCTTTAATCCGCTGCTTCTGAGGCTGCTGGGAGAGATTTCCCTTTCTCTTCTTTTTTCTCACAGTTCCCGGGTCTCAGCTTTGGATTTGGCCCCGCCTCTCCGTGTAGGTTGCTGGAGGGCGTCTGTTCTTCGCTCAGACAGGACAGGGTTAAAGGAGCAGCCGCTTCAGGGACTCTGGCTCACTCAGGTTGTGGGGGAGGGGGGACACCGAGGCGGGGCGAGCCTGCAGCGGCAGAGGCTGGCGTGACGTTGCACCAGCCCGAGGCGCGCCGTGCGTTCTCCCAGGGAAGCCGTCCCTGTGTCCCGGGACCCCGGCAGTGATGGGCTGCACAGGCTCCCCGGAAGCGGGGCGTGGACAGTGACCTTCGCTCGCACACAGGCCTCATGGCGGCAGCAGCAGCCCCAGCGTCCCACGCCCGTCTCTGGCGTCTGCGCTATTAGCCGCGGCTCGCGCCCCTCTCTGTAGCTCCTTTAAGCCGCGCTCTTAATCCCCTCTCCTCGCGCACCAGAAAACAAAGAGGGAAGAAAAAGTCTCTTGTCTCTTCGGCAGGTTCAGACTTTTTCCCGGACTCCCTCCCGTCTAGCTGTGGCGCATTAGCCCCTTCAGGCTGTGTTCACGCTGGCAGCCCCAGTCCTCTCCCTGCGCTCCGACTGAGGCCCGAGACTCAGCTCCCAGCGGCGCCCGCCCTGGCGGGCGAGCAGACAAGCCTCTCAGGCTGGTGAGTGCCAGTTGGCACCGATCCTCCGTGCGGGAATCTCTCCGCTTTGCCCTACCCAGGTATGTGGGGAGTTTCTTGCCTTTTGGGAGGTCTGAGGTCTTCTGCCAGCGTTCAGTAGGTGTTCTGTAGGAGTTGTTCCACGTGTAGCTGTATTTCTGGTGTATCTGTGGGGAGGAAGGTGATCTCCGCGTCTTACTCTTCCGCCATCTTCCCCGGAAGTCCCAGCTGGGATCTTTTCAACCGCAAAATGAATCCAAGTTTAGAAGCACCTAAGGGGTTTTTTTTTTTTTTAAGGCCTTTTGGTTTGTTTGTTTGGTCATTTGTTTTTTGATAAGCTATGCTAAAATTAATAGCACTTAACCATTCTGCACAAAGAAATTTAGTGAGCACAACTGCCATCATGGTTTTGCTTTATAGAAAGCCAGGAAGGGGTCTTGTATAGAAATTAAACGGTGGCATGCTTGTGATTAGCAGTTTACATCCTCTTCCAGTGGAAAATAAACACAGTGTTCAGCATGGATGGATTCCCCACTTCCTTGTTTATAGAGGTGACTGGGTGTCTTTATCAATCATTTCTTTACTGTAAATGTTCCAATTAGAAGCAAAGCTCTTTAGGTTAAATTCACATTGCCCAAGCTTGCCACTAACTTTGCATTTTTTAGCTCTAGGAAATATTTCTTACCCAAACTTTGTATTTGTACAGTGTGCAGTAAATGAAAACAAACAAACACCTCTCCTGGACAGTGTTTTAGCTAATATCAGAGAATACATGAGAGTGAGCAATTGTTGGTCAAAGGATAAGAGAAGAAATATGTGGAAAGCTGTTATGCCTTGGAACTAAAGAATTAAGGAAAGAATACCTTGGAAGGGAATGCTAATATTTCCTCAAGTCTCCAGAATTATTGCCTGGGAGAACAGTATTAAATTACAATTTGTCAAATTAATAACCATAAAAATTAAAAATAGATGACCTAATTTGGTCTCATAAATTATTTTTAAGAACCACTGACTCATGCCAAGGTGTTTCTGCAGTGAAGACTTGGTCCTGCCCTGGTTTCTCCTCTCAGGGGTGAGGGGCTAGCGGCTGCCTAGCCCCTCTGATTCCCCAGGCCCTGACTTAGTCTGCTGAGAAGCAAGAAAAACATCAGCCAGTGTGGTCCAATTACCTTCTAGAGACATATATGAGTACTTTTTTTGGTATGATTCTTGGAATCTATATTTTTATCTATGGACCAAGTACTGAGGAAACAGGAACACTTGGTGGTGGATTAAAGAGGGCTACAAATTCTTTGCCCCTGTCTGCATTAAGAGGTAGAGTTTATTTCCCCTACCATTGTGTCTGAACAGGGCTTGCCACTCTTTAACCAACAGAATGTGGCAGAAGTGACCCTGTGCCAGTTGCAGGCCCTGAGAACTGGCAGCTTCCACTTTGCTCTTGGGCACTTCCTCCATCATTAAGTGAGAAGCCCGAGTGACATGGAGAGGCCATGCGTAGATGCCATGGACAACAGCCCTAGCTGAGCTCTCAGCCAACGGTTGACATCAGATGCCGGCCATCTGTGTGAGTCGTCTTGGTTGTTCCAGCCCAGTTCAACCACCAGATGACTGTAGTCCCAGCTGACAGCAGACAGAGTAGAAGAAGCTCCCAGCTGAGCCAAGTGAACCCACAATAGATAACTGAAACAATTAAGCATTAGCTGCCCCTAATATTTATGGAGCACGGCCAGGCACTGTGCCAAGTGCTGAGTGCTTTGTATTCTCTATCTTATTTAAGCCACCAAGCAACCCCAGGTGAGAGCTATTATTATGATGCCTGCTTGACCAGTGAAGAAATTGAGCTTTGAGCTTCAGAAATGTTAAGTATCTGACAAAGTTAGTGAATACTGTTGCCAGAACTCAAACCCAGGCTTGCAATAAACCATAATGGAAAAGAATACGAAAATGAATATGTATACACACACACACACACATACACATACACACATCCGAATCACTTTGCTGTATACCAGAAACACAACACAACATTGTAAATCAACTATACTTCAATTAAAAAAAATAAATAAACCACAGACCTGATTTCAAAGCATGCCTCTCTGCTGTCCAAATGATCTGCTTTAGTCAGATTAGGCTAAAAGGAATTCCCATAAACTTTACTAGGCAAAAAACATATGGATTTATATGGAAAAAACATATTCAAGCCTCAACTCAATGCTCCAAAGAACACTTAAAAAACCCCTTTTTACTCTGGAACATTTCCAAACATATATACTAGTAGGACAGTGTATGAACCACCATGTACCCATCATGAGGTTTCAACGATTACGAACAGATGACTAATCTTGTTTCATCTACATTCCCAACTACTTTTTTCACCCCACCATGAGATTATCTTAAAGCAAGTCCCAGACATTATGTCTTCTCATCTGTAAATATTTAAGTATGTATCTCTAAAAGATAAAAACTTTTTCCCCCAAGCATAACCCTTATCACAGCTAAAAAATATTGACAGTTTAAAAATATTATTTATATCCAGTCAGTGTTCAAAATCTTCCACCTTATCTCATAGTTATTTGTTTTAATAGTTGGTTTCTTCAAACGAGGAACCAGACAAGGTCCCTCATTGCATGTGGTTAATGTATCTCAAGTCTTTTTGATAGGTTACTTCTTCCTCTTATGTTGTTGCTATTTGTTTGCAGAAAAAAATGGACACGTGCCCTGGCAAATTTCCTACAGTCAGTATTTGGCTGATTGTATCCATGTCTCCAGTGTCATTTAATATGTTCCTTTAAACCCTGTGTTTCCTATAAAGTGGCAGTTAGGTTTACAGGCTTGATCAAATTCAGGTTTGATTTTACTGGCAAGAATACTTCATAGTATCCAGTCTTATATTTAGGTCTTTAATCCATTTTGAGTTTATTTTTTTGTATGGTGTTAGGGAATGTTCTAATAAATGAACTTATATACAAAACAGAAATAGACCCACAGACATAGGAAACAAACTTATGGTTACCAAAGGGGAAAGGGTGAGGGAGGGATAAATTAGGAGTTTGGGATTAGCATATGCACACTACTATGTATAAAATAGGTAACCAAAAAGGACCTACTGTACAGCACAGGAAGCTACACTCAATATTTTGTAATAACCTATAAGGAAAACAAATCTGGAAAAAAAATATATGTGAATCACTTTGCTGTACACCTGAAACACAAAACATTGTAAATCAACTATATTTCAATTAAAATAATATTTTGTAAGTAGTACTGTGTACTTCCTTTTGCACCATATCAGGAGGCCTGTAACGTCTGGCTGTCCCATTTTTAGTGATGCTAAGATTAATCATCAGATTCTGGTGGTGTTAGTCCGTCCCTCTTTTAAAGTTTCCATCAGCCTTTCACCTGATGGAAAACATTGCCTTGATCCATTATTTCATTAGGGCTTACAGATTTTTGAGAGTCTAATTGTCATTTCTTCTGCCTTTATTAGTGGGAATTTTTCTGTAATAAACAACTTTCTTTTATCAACTGTTTGGATACCCTGAAGTACAGTTCATATAAGAAAGGCAGGATAAGTGCTTGATTCCTTACCTTTATTCACCAATATTGTCTAAAGATGACCAAAGAGCTTTTTTAAAAAATCATTACGAGCCTATGGATTTTTAGCATATGTCATGTATTTCAATTCATTACATTCATTTTTTAATTCCTCACTTTTAACCATTTCATTGAGATTATAATTCACATACCATACAATTCACCCATTTAAAATGCACAATTCAATGTTTTTTAGTATATTCACAGAGTTGTGCAATCATTACCATAATATAATTTTAGAACATTTTCATTCTGCCAAAAAGAAACCCTATACCCATTAGCAGTTGCTCCCCAGCCTGCCTAAGGCTCCAACAACCCTACGCAACCACTGATCTACTTTCTGTTTCTATTGATTTGCCTATTCTCGACATTTCATTTACATGGAATTGCACCACATGTGGCCTTTGGCTTCTTTCCCTGAGTATAATGTTTTCAAGGTTAATCTATGCTGTAGCATGTGTCAGTACATTTTAACACCAAAATATATTCCATTGTATGGATGAACCATATTTGTTTACTCATCATCAGTTGATGGACCTTTGGGTTTGTAGAGGGTTGAATGGTGGCCTCCAAAAAGATATGTCCATCTTGACCCCTGAAACCTGTGAACATGACCTTACTTGGAAAAAGCTTCTTTGCAGATGTAATTAAGTTAGGGATCTCAAGATGAGATCATCCTAGTGTGCCCTAAATCCAGTGACAAATATCCTTATAAGAGACATAGAGGAGAGAGAGAGAGAGAGAGAGAGAGAGAGAGAGAGAGAAGGAGGAGACATGTAAAGATCAAGGCAGAGATTGGATTGATGGGGTCACAGTAAGCCAAGGAACCACTGGAGACACCAAAAGCTGAAAGAGGCAAGGAAGGATTCTGCCCTAGAAACTTCAGAGGGAGCACAGCCCTACCAGCACTTTGATTTCAGACTTCTGGCTTCCAGAACTGTGAGAGAATAAATTTCTGTTGTGTTTAGCCACCCAGTTTGTGGTGATTTGTTACTGCAGCCTTAGGAAACAAATACAAGGTTATTTTCACTTTTTGGCTATTATGAATAATGTTGCAATGAACATTCACACACAAGTTTTTGTGCAGACGTATGTTTTCATTTCTCTTGGGTATATACCTAGGAGTGGAATTGCTGGATCATATGGTAACTATATGTTTAACATTTTGAGCAACTACCAAATTGTTTTCCAAAGCAGCTGCACCATTTTACATTCCCACCAACAACGTATAAGGGTCTCAATTTCTCCACATCGTCACCAACACTTATTATCATGTGTATTTTTGATTATAGCTAGCCTATTGGGTGGAAAGTGGTATCTCATTGTGGTTTTGATTTGCATTTTTCTAATGACTAATGATATTGAGCATCTTTTCACGTTCTTCCCCCACCCCAGTTTTGAGGTATCTTTTCAACATTTTTATTGGTGTGTACATCTTCTTTTGAGAAATGTCTACTCAGATCCTCTAGAGTTTGGACATTTCTGGCCACCACTGGCTTCAATATGGCTGCCCCCAGGGAAAGGCGAGGCTAATGTGAAAGTGCAGACCCTAACTGCCTCCTTGCATGGATAGTAGTGCAGCATTCAAGAGATGGAAGGTGCAAGTGTCTGAGCAAAGTGGGCCTCAGCCAGAAAGGCAGTGTGGACGAGGATGTGGTAGAGCTTGTGCAGCCCTTGACTGGGCGAGAACAGTTTTTCACCGCCAGTTCCTGCGCTGGCAGCATCATCCTCCTAGATGGGGGTATAAATGGTTTTGAGGTTCAGAAACAAAACCGTTGCTGGCTACTGGTTACACACAAACTGTGCGTGAAAGATGATGTGATTGTAGCCCTAAAGAAAGCGAATGGTGGTGCCATTTTGAAATTTGAACCACTTGTTCTTCATGTGCAGTGTCAACAGTTGCAGGATGCACAGATTCTGGTAAAATTTTGTGATTATACTTGAATTTATAGCATTCAGTGGCAATAGATTCTGCTTTCAGGAACTCTGGCATAATAGTGGGAAAGAGAGGAAAGACTGTGTTGGCTGTCCGGAGCACACATGGCTTAGAAGTTCCATTAAGCCATAAAGGAAAACTGATGGTGATGGAGGAATATATCGACTTCCTGTTAAAGATAAGCAAATCAAAAAATGGAGAAAAGCAAGAAGAGAATTGAAAGGTTTTCTGCCTATAATATGCTTTGTAAAAAGAAACTATTTCTACTACCTCACATCCCAAAGAGAAAATCAAAGAGAAAAATAACTCATCATATACTCGTAAGAAAAAAAGAAACCCAGAAAAAGCACATGGCAAATGTATTACTGAAGAAAATGATAAATAACTTGAAAATGATGATCATGATGATCCAGGAATCAGGGTTACTGTCTTCCCTGAAGATTGCTGAGATTTGGTTCCAAAGTGTCTTGGTAGAATAATGTTTCTAATAGATTTTATAAAGTTGCTCTATATAAGAGTATTTTAGTCTGTTGAGTGTATCAGCCTGTCAGAAAAGCAAGATTTAATTTTTTTTCTATATTTTAGAGAAACCCTTAGCTTTTAAAAATACCTGTGTATAATATTTGCTCTTAAATACCATCTTTTTTTAGTCACATAGTCATTGAAAAAATAAAATTATGATTTTTAATGCCAAAAAAAAGATCCTCTGCTCATTTTTAGGTTGGGTTGTCTTTTTATTATTGAGTTTTAAGAGTTTTTTTTTTAAAAAAAACATATTCTGGATATAAGTCCCTTCTTAAGGATATATTTGCAAAATTTCCTTTTGTCCTTTGTCTTCTCACTTTTTTTGATAGTATTGTTTGCAGCACAAAAGATTTTAGTTTTGGTATAGTTTAATTTATCTCTTCTGTTGTTGTTGCTTGTGCTTTTGGTGTTGTATCTAAGAATCCATTGCCTAACCCTAGGTCATGAAGATTTACTCCTATATTTTCTTCTAAGAGTTTTATAGATTAAACTCTTACATTTAGGTCTTTAATCCATTTTGAGTTAATTTTTTGTGTATGTTGTGAGGTAAGTGTCCAACTTCATCCTTTTGCAAGTGGATATCTAGGTGTCCCAGCACCACTTCTTCTTATAAAAATTTTTAAAAATTTTATTGAAGTATAGTTGATTTACAATGTTTTAGGTGCACAGCAAAGTGATTCAGATATATATATTATTTTTCAGATTCTTTTCCATTATAGGTTATTATAAGATATTGAATGTAATTCCCTGTTGTTTCCAGATATTGAGTACAGTTCCCTGCTGTTTATCTATTTTATATATCTGTTAATCCCAAATTCAACATTTATCCCTCCCCCCTTTCCCCGTTGGTAACCATAAGTTTGTTTTCTATGTCTGTGAGTCTATTTCTGTTTTGTAAATAAGTTCATTAGTATCATTTTTTAACATTCCACATATAAGTGATTTCATATGGTATTTGTCTTTGACTTACTTCACTTTGTATGATAACCTCTAGGTCCATCCATGTTGCTGCAAATGGCATTATTTCATTCTTTTATGTAGCTGAGTAATATTCCATTGTATATATGTATCACATCTTCTTTATCCATTCTTCTGTCAATGGACATTTAGGTTGCTTCCATGTCTTTGCTATTGTAAATAGTACTGCTATGAACACTGGGGCCAGCACCATTTCTTGAAAAGACTCTTCATTTCCCATTAAATAGTCTTGGCACGCTTGTTGAAAATTGTTTGACTGTAAGTGAATGGGTTTATTTCTGGATTCTCAGTTCTATTGCATTGATCTATATGTCTGTCTTTATTCCAGTGTGACACTGTCTTGATTATAACAGTTTTGTAGTAAATTTTGAAATCAGGAAATGTGAGTCTTCTAACTTTGTTCTTCTTTTTCAAGGTTTTGGCTATTGTGGGTCTCTTAGATTTCCATATGAATTTTAGGATTAGCTTGTCAATTACTGCAAAAAAGCAAGCTGGGATTTTGATAGGTATTGCACTGGATCTGTAGATCACTTTGGGAAGTATTACTACCTTACCCATAAACATGTGATAAGTTTTCATTTATTTAAATCTTTAATCTTTCAACAATGTTTTGTAATTTTCAGTGTATAAGTTTTACACTTCTTTTGTTAAATTTATTCCTAAGTTTTATTTGATGCTGTCATAAATGGAATTGTTTATTTTCAGAGTGTTTATTGCTAGTGTATAGACGTACAGTTGGTTTTTGTTTATTGATCTTGTATCCTGCAGTCTTGCTGAACTATTAGTTCTAATAGTTTTTTAGGGGATTTCTGAGGATTTTCTATTTACGAGATCATGTCATGTGCAAATAGAGATATTTTTACTTTTTCCTTTCCCATCTAGATGGCTCTTACTTCTTTTTCTTGCCAAATTGTCCGGGATAGAACCTCCAGTACAATGTTGAATGGAAGTGTCAGGAGCAGACCTTCTTATCTTATTCCTGACTTTAGGATCATTGTTCTTTTTAATGTTCAAATTGTTCCATCTTTAGCAAGTAGAACCCCTTAAAATTGATTACTGTGCCCTTTTGACATCAATAATATTTGATAGCTTCCATGTTTTGTTTTAATAGCTTATCTTGTATATATCCTGGTCCAGGGAGTCCTAGTTATTTTTACTGGATAAAGGCATTGAGAAACCAGTCTGGGTACTAGGAGTACTCGTTGCCCCTGAGTTGATCATTGCCTTTTCAGTGGACAGAGCTGGGAAGTTTGTTCTTTTTAGAAAGATAAAAATAAAATTCACAGATTCATACTGGCATCTCCAATTCAAAATTAAGGTTACATGGCTTTTACATCAGTTCCCTGAATTTATATTTGTATCTCTTTTCTATTAGGCTGAGAATATTAGTTCCTAATGACATTAAAATAGTTACTTATCTGCTTTATCCTAATATGTGTGTATGAGTGTATATATTTATGTGTGTTTATATGTATATATATATATATCATACACACTAATAGTTTTAAAAAACAATAGTAGAATCATCACTAAAAGTTTAAAATTTTCTAAAATTTCTTTTGTCTATAGGATATATCGCACAAGAGATGTACGGTCAACACTATATATTTTAAATTATTTGACATAATTTAAAAATTTTAATTGAGGTATAATTGACATATAACATTATATATGTTTCAGATGTACAGATTTGATATTTGTATGTATTGTGAAATGACCATCACAATAAGTCTCATTAACATCTGTCACCATACATAGTTACAAACATTTTTTTTCTTGTGATGAGGACTTTTAAGATCTGCTCTCTTGGCAACTTTCAAATATGCTATACAGTATTATTAACTGTAGTCACCATGTTTTACATTACATCCCCATGATTTAATTATTTTATAGCTGGAAGTTTGTACCTTTTGACACCCTTCACTCACTTCTCTCACCCCTAGCCTCCATCCCCCACCTCTGGCAATCACCAATCTCTTATCTGTATTTATGAGCTCGGTTTGTTGTTGTGTTGTTTCTAAATTCCACATGTAAGTGAGATCATACAGCGTTTGGCTTTCTCTGTCTGATTTATTTCACTTAGTATAATGCCCTCTAGGTCCATCCATGTTGTTGCAAATAGCAGGATTTCATTCTCTTTTTATGGCTAAATAGTATTCCATCGTATGTGTGTGTATGTGTGTGTGTGATCAACACACATACAACATTAACTTCTGATCAACTCGCTATTCATCAGAGATTCCCATGACCCCCTCCTTAGGTTTGATTAATTTGTTGGAACAGCTCACAGAACTCAGGAAACCTGTTTACTCACTAGATTACAGGTTTACTACAAAGGATATTAAAGGATATGAATCAACAGTCAGATAAAGAAATACACAGGACGAGGTCCTGACCAAGGGAGCTTCTGTCCTCGTGGAGTTTGGGGCCCAGCGTGGGGCACACGGAAGCATTCTGGTTGCCCAACCTGGAAGCTCTCCAAACCCCCTCCTTTTGGGTTTTTTTTGGAGGCTTCATTAGATACGCATGATTGATTAACGCATTGGCTATTGGCAGTTGAGTCAGCATCCAGCCCCTCTCCCCTGCCTGGAAATCAGGTGGTGGGACTGAAAGTTCCACCCCCTCTATTCTTGGTTGGTTTCCCTAGTAGCCCCCATCTTTAGGTGCTCTCCAAAGTCACCTCATTAACATGAACCCAGTTGTGGTAGAAAGGGGCTTGTTGTGAATAACAAGACACCCATTGCACCTTAATGTCTCTGAAGGGAACTGAGGGCAAGAGAACAAATATTTTAATGAAAGATGTTCCTATTGTTCTTATTGCTCAGGAAATTCCAAGGGTTTGGGTAACTATGAGTGAGGAACTGTGGATGAAGACCAAATATATGTGAGAAATGTATTCTGGTCATCTGAATGACCAAATCTCTGTATTTCTTATAAATCATAGTATTGTAGAAACCAACATCAAGTCTAAGCTCTTCAAGATGTTCTCTGTGCTCCCTCACCAAAGCCACAGCACAGCAAAGGTATAGCAGCACATAACCCAGCGCCACAAATTTGCTCACGTGGACTTTTCCTTTGTCAAAAAATACAACGATTGGCTGAGTTAAAGTTCCTCTTTTCCTTATATATCGATCAATGATTTCAGATTTAAGTGGCTTAATCATTACCTTAAGAAACCTAACATTTCTGGCATTTTTCTTTAGGATAATTCATACGTGAAATTTAAATTTTCCCTTCCTTGGTCAATGTATCAGTTAGGATTAGATTCCACAGCATGTAACAGAAACCCAGAGTACAGTGGCTTAAACATGATAGGGTTTTTTTTTTCTCCCATGAATGGAGTTCCGGAGTAGGCATCCAGGGCTGATATGGCAGCTCTACACACATCTAGGACCCAGGACCCTTCTTTCTGCTATATTTGGTACATGGCTCCCATCATCAAGATTGCTTCACAGTCCATGATGGGTGTTGCAACTCAGCCATTATATACACACATTCAAGGCCATAGGCAGGAGGAAAGGGCAAGTGCAAAAGGTTAAATCACTTGCATTAGTCAGTTTTCTTTACAAAGCTTTCTCAGAAGTCTCACGCCATGACTTTTGCTTTCACCCTATCAGCCATCAATATCTGCAGGGAAAGCTGGAAAAGTATTGTTTTAAAGCTAAGCGCATTGCCACCCCCAGTAATATAGGGTTTCTGTTCATAACAAGGAAGGGGAGACTGAACAGTGGATAGGCAACTAGCAATCTGTGCCACAGTCTGTCCATCTCAATAATTGTAATTTTGTGAATTGCTTGGTGCACACTGTGAACACTGCCACTTTAAGACAACAGGGCCCTTCCATAGGGTCCCCTCACAGGGGAGGGCTTTCCACAGCACTTTGTCCAAAGCCATCCCGGATGCATCCTATTTTCTGCTACCTTGCTTCTTGCCAGCGCTGTGACCCTACTGCCTCTTCTCTTGCTTGGATTTGGTGACTCATACACTGATGCCACTCGGGGCTCCTGCTTGTGCCACTCAGCCTGGTGACCTTCCCCTCATTTCTGATCTTAACTCCTATCCCATTTCCAACTTTACCATTCCCAGGTGGTCCCTGACCCCTTCAAACATCCAGCCTTTCATAAGGAATAAGTTCCAGTTCTAATGGCTGACAGTTACCATATCCATCTATGTGTTTATCTGTGAAATCGTAGCCCCCAAATGTTGTGGAATGTTTAATAACTCAGGGTAAATTGCTTCGTGGAAAGAGCACCAAACTAGCAGGCAGGAAACATGGGTTCTACAACTTCATTCTTTTTTTTTTTTTTTTTTCTTTTGTGGTACGCGGGCCTCTCACTGCTGTGGCATACTGATGTCTCCAAGTGTAATCCAGTACCACAAGGATTATTCTAGCCTTCTCCTCTTGCTTGTCTGGAACCTTCCCCTCTAACGGTGAGAAACCTGGCTTCCATGATCTGCCATCTATTTGCTTAATTGCTCATGTCCAGGACACACGTACAGCAGCATTAGAATTGTTAACCTCTACCCTCCATGGGAAACCACTTTATCAACCAGAATGTGCTGCTTATATACAGTTTCTTTTGTTTTTAGTCTTACAGTATCCACTCCTTTCCAAAGTTATTTAGGAACTTACCATTTTTCCCACCCCCTTCAGTGAAGTTATTTCATACATTTGTAATGTAGTTAGATTCTTTTGTCACAGTCTGTATTCCATCTTGGGATCCCTTGACCTCCTAAATGACTTTTAAAATAAAGTCATTAAGCTCCCTCTGTATGCTATAAAGTTCTATGGTTTTTTTTTTTTTTTTTGAGAATTTGTCATAAGATTTATTTCCCCAGATGGGAAATGTTTTTACAGAGGTATTCATCATAATCTTGTTTGTAAGAGCAAAACATTTTTGAAAAAAATATCCATTAATAGCGAAACAGATTTTGATGCATTTATGTAATGGAATATTACGCAGATAAAAATATGGAATGCTTCACGAATTTGCATGTCATCCTTGCACAGGGGCCATGCTGATCTTCTCTGTATCATTCCAATTTTAGTATATGTGCTGTCGAAGCAAGCACAGTTCTATGGGTTTTGACAAATGCATAGCATCATGTATCCGCCAGTACAGTATCGCACAAAATAGTTTCACTGACGTAAAAATCCCCTGTGCTTTACTTGTTCAACCCTCCCCCTTCCTCAAATCCCTGGCAACCGCTGATCTACTTACTATCTCCACAGTTTTGCCTTCTCCAGAATGTCATATAAATGGAACCATACAATATGTAGCCTTTTCAGACTGGGTACTTGAACTTAGCAATATGCATTTAAGATTCATCCATATTTTTTGCGTGGTTTGATAGCACATTCCTTTTTATCACTGAAGGACCTCTTAGTTGCCCCACTTTTTGGTGATTATAAATAAAGCTGCTATTAACATTTGCATGCAGGTTTTTATGTGGACATAACTTTTAAATCAGTTGGGTAAATACCTAGAAGCACAACTGCTATATTGTGTGGTAAGACTACGTTTAGCTTTATAAGAAATTGCCAAATAGTCTTCCAAAGTGGCTAGAATTTCTGTTGTTCCACATCCTTGCCAGCAATTGGTGTTGACATATTTGTGGATTTTAGGATTCTAATAGGTGTTTATTGGTATCCTATTGTTAAATATAATCTTTGGTAGATTCTTTGGCATTATTTCTCCTACTCTGACATTTTATATTACCTTCCTCTTGGGGACTTACATCTGGGCTTTTTGGTATCATTTATGTCATAAGCTCCTCACTTTCTCCACATTTCTTGGTAGAAAAAGAGCTAGCTGTGGCCTTGGAGACAGCTTTAAGTGCATTGCTGATATGGATGCTATATCATTGCTCTGTAATGAAATGGGGTGTCTAAAACTAGTACTTCCTCACTCACATCCTTCAAACAGCACAGTTTTGAAGGTGTAATTCCAAGTTTTTGCTGGCAATTGACTGGCCTGAGCTGTGATGCCCAGAGAACAAAATTGCTCCAGAAACTAAAATATGGTTGGCGTAAAACAACTTCTGAGCCCTTTCCTATTCATTTCTTCCAGGAATTCAAAACTCTGTCTTGACCCAAACTCATGATACAAGTCAGTAGCCCCCTGCCCACATGTAGCTGGGCAAATGCTTGGTGCTTAGGTGAACTCTGAGGCCTCACCAGTTCTCCTGTCATCTTTCTTTCTGACCAGCTGTCCACATCCACATGGCAGTCTGGGTACCACTTAGTTATATTTTTATTATAAAATAAAACACAGAAATGCACACAAAACAAATGTATAGATTAGTGACTTAGTATAAGGTTACACCTTCATAACTACCATCCAGGTGAAGAAGTAGTACTTTGCCAGCCACTCCATGCCCACGATCCTGATTTTTATAGTAATACTTTCCTCACACTTCTTTATGGCTTCATTATGCAAGTGTGCATCCTTAGACACTCTAGTTTAGACTTGCTCATTAAAAAAGTATTGATTCATCTTTTAAACCTCTTTTAATCTACAGGTCCCCTCTTCATCGCTTTCTTTTCCTTATATGTTACCTATTGAAGAACATGGACAATTTGACCTATAGAGTTTCCCACAATTTGAATTTTGTTGATGACACATTCATGGTGCATTTCAACATGTATCCTGTCCCCAGCTTTTCCTGAAAATAGTCACCTGAATTCAGAGGTTTGACCAGACTTAAGCTGGATTTCTTTTGCAAGACTATAAGCAGTGCTGAGGTCTTTCATCAGGAGATACACAGCATCTGATTGTGTCTCTTTTTGCAACATTAGCACCTGTTGATTCTCATTGTCTGAATCAGTTACTTCATTGAGAGTTGCAAAATAGTGATAATCTAATTCTGTCATTTTATTTGCATTTATTAGTTGGTTGGAATAACTTTACAAAGAAATGCTTCCATGATGTACTATTTGGTTACCTAGTGGTACCATTTCTATAGGAAAAGCAGGATATACATTTGATTCTTTCCCTTTATTTTTCAGATGATTTTTAGATTTCATTTTTAGTTTCCAGGTGGTGAATTTGTTCCCTGATATCCTCCAAAGTGGCTAGTTTTAAAATATCACTATAAATTAAAATATTTAAACATACTTTATGGGTTTTAATCCATTACATTAAAAAAATTGTGGTCAAATACACATAACATAAAATTTACCATTTTAGCCATGGTTAAGAGTACAGTTCTGTGACATTAAGTCTCCATTGCATTCTTCTACTTATTGACGCTCAAACTGTCTCATCTGTTCCATTTTTAAAAAAAAACTTTATTTCTTAGTCCAGAACCTTTTTTTTTTCACACAGAGCCTTTTGAATGAAATTAGGAGAACCCTATTCTCAAATTTGCTTTTCTCTTACGTCCCTACTTTCCAATCAGCCCAAGCAAACGTGAGCCAAAGTGAGAAGTGAAACACCCCACTGCACAGATGCTGTCTGCAGTGTCACAAGTTATGACTCACGTTTAGCCTGGAGATTGTCACCAGAGTCAGCAGGAGGAGACAGGCTAAGTGTGCCAAGGTTGAGGTTTTAAAATTAATGCAGTTTAAATATTGATGATGCTTAAATCTGAGCTGAATCTCTCCTATCCTGCATATATGCTTTGTTAAAATTCATCACTGGATTTTTAATGTATGAAAATGTTTGAGTTGCAAATACTTGAACATTTTTTTAAATTGGAAAATATGTGCACATAGAGCTTTCCCTTTTGAACTTTAACCCAGACTTCAGCAGCTGAATAGACAGCTGCAGAAAACTTGCACAATACAGTTGAATGGACAAGTTGTCCTAACCTTTATCCATTTCTCCCCTTTGAGTCAATTGATTCCCTATTTTTATTTCCCCCTGTCTTCCTTCTGGGCTTGCCTACTCAGTTGGACAAATAGTTGGGAATCCAACCTATAAGTGTAGAGGGAAGCATTACGAGTTTCTTTTCTAAAGTCTATAGGAAAAATTTCCATAAAGAAATCAAAGCTCATAATGAAATGAATTTCAGAAAAATAAGAGCCCTTGTATAACTGTGCTGGGAATAAGGAAACCCTGCATCAGGCACCATCCCAAAATGCTTTAAAAATTACAATACACCCAAGTACCCCAATGCTGTGAAACCACTGTCTTAAGAAGTACTGGACAATGACAGGAGATTGATGACCATGTCAAGTAAAATGGTATTTCCAAGACTATTTATTAAAAACAAAGGATAAATAAAAATGAATAGTTCATTCATTTGACAAGTATTTCTGAAGTGCCAATTAAATAAAAGCCCTGTGCCCAGCACTGGGAATATGACTGTGAAAGATCCTCATGGATCCAATGGTTGCAAGGCAGAAACTACTGATGTCAAGAATTGTGAAGGTTCTAAAATGAATAAAGCAAATGTGGTGTATACACACACACACACACACACACACACACACACATACACATACACAAGGGGATACTATTCAGCCATAAAAAAGAAGGAAATCTTGCCATTTGTGACAACATGGATGGACCTTGAGGGCATTATGCTAAGTGAAATAAGTCAGAGAAAGACAAATAATGTATGATATCACTTATATGTAGAATCTAAACGATAACAACAATGACAACAACAAACCCCACAAAAAAAACCCAAACTCATAGAAAAAGAGATCAGATTCTGGTTGCCAGAGACATGGGTGGGGGCAGGGGGAATTAGATGAAAGTGGTCAAAAGGTACAAACTTCCAGTTCTAAGGTAAATAAGTACTAGGGATGTAATGTACAACATGATGACTATAGTTAACACTGCTGTACGGTATATTTCTAAGTTGCTAAGAGAGTAGATCTTAAATGTTCTCATCACGAAGGAAAATTTGTTTTTGTAATTATGTAAGGTGATAGATGTTGATTAAACTTATTGTGGTAATCATTTCACAGTATATGCAAGTCAAGTCATTATGCTGTACACTGTAAACTTACATAGCACTGTATGTCACATCTCAATAAAACTGAAAAAGAATAAACACTTTTATTTTTAAAATAAACTGTGAAGGATCTTGAGATTCTACCCCATTAACTTGCCAGTTTCCTGGATGCTGGCAAGAGACATGTGACTTCTGGGTCAAAGGTAAAGGATTTTATTACTTATGGTTCAGCAAGCAGACTTGCTCCCCAAGTCTGATATGGCTGATGTGGATGGGCTCAGATGGATGCCTGCACACACAGTGGACGGCGGTTACAGGAGAATAACTCTAAGGTTAGGGAATTGAATCTTTTATAATAGATGGTACGTAAATAAGCTTGCCCTTTGCTGTGGAGGGAGATACCACCTCTGTCTTCCAAGCCTCTTAGCTATACAAACATCCATGAAAAGACAGTCCGGAACAAGCCAAGGCCAGTCTAGATCAGCCAACAGGCAATTACTCACAGGCGTGTGGATGAGCCTTGCCAAGACCTGCAGGGTTGCCTAGCTGGCCTCTGGCTGACCCCAGACATGTGAGCAATGAACACTGTTGTATATCACTGAGGTTCTGTGGTTCCTTGTTAAACAGTATTATTGTAGCAATAAACAACTGATACCATCCCCAATGGCTTCTTAATTCCAAAATCTAATTTATGTTCCCACTGTAGCCAGAGCTCTCCTTCTGAAATACAGATCTTATTAGAGCACTTTCCTGTCGAAAAGCCTTCAACTACCAACTGCAACCCAGATATGGAATCCAAAGTCCTTGCTCGTCTGGTTCCCATTTTCATTTCCAATTTCATCCTTTACCTCTCTTCCCCCTGCCATCCTCCTTCTTGCTTTTGGCATTCCACTCACATAGGCCACAAAATGTCTCTGCACTTAAAAAAAAATTCTTTAGAGTACTTTTTAAAATTATAAAAGTTAGTTACTCATTTTAGTAAACCTGAGAAGTACAGAAAAGAACAAAGAGCAACCTTCCCCCCAGGACTTTTTGCATATATGGTGTATGCTAATATCAGACAATTTAAAAAAATTGTCACTAGGCGCGAAGGTATTTTCTGTTTAGAAAATTTGGAGAAATTAAAGAAAAAACACTGCCACCAGCATTAATAATATTAAAAGACAAATGAAACTTAAGTAATTACAGTATCTCTGATAGGCAATGGGTTAATATATTTACCACATAAATAATTCAAACAAATCAATTAGAAAGTGTATATACATTAATAAAAAAGGTAAAGAACAGGAGCAGGCAATTCCTGAATAACTACAAATGGCCAAAACCCAAACCAAAACAAAAGAAAAACATGTTCAACTTTAAAAGGTACAAATTAAAACAACAATGATCCATAATTTTTTGCTTACAAGTTTAGCCAAGTTAAAAATAATCTGATTGCTAGCAAGTATATAACTCTCATATACTGCTGGTGTATGTGTAAATTGTTATAATCTTTCTAGAGGGCAATATAACACTATTTCACCAAAGACTATAAGGTTCTGACTCTTTGATCCTACAATTCTACTTCTAGGAATTTATCTTAAAGAACTAATCAGGTATGTGTGTGTAGAAGTATGGTCACTGCCAGGCTGTGTAATAGAAAGCAAGTAGAAACAGTATGGTATTGGCATAAAAACAGACACATAGACCAATGGAACAGAATCAAGAGCCCAGAAATGAACCCAAGCATATACGGACAACTAATTTTTGACAAGGGTGCCAAGAATATACAATGAGAAATGATAGTCTCTTCAATAAAATGGTGTTGGGAAAACTGGATATCTACATGCAAAACAATGAAATTGGACCCCTATCTTACAACATATGCAATAATCAACTCAAAATGGATTAAAAACTTAAACATAAGACCTGAAACTGTAAAACTTCTAGAAGAAAACATAGGGAGAAAGCTCCTTGATATTGGCCTTGGCAGTGATTTTTTGGATATGACATTAAAAGTTCGGGCAACAGAAGCAAAAGTAAACAAGTGGGACTACATCAAACTAAAAATCTTCCTCACAGTAAAGGAAATAACCAACCAAATGGAAAGGCAACCTACAGATTGGAAGAGAATACTCACCAACCATATATCTGATAATGAGTTAATATCCAAAAAAAAAAAAGGAACTCATACAATTCAACAGCAAAAAACCAATCTGATTAAAAAATGGGCAAAGGACCTGAATAGACATTTTCCCAAAGAAGACATACAAATGGCCAACAAGTACATGAAAAGGTGCTTACCATCATTAATCATCAGGGAAATGCAAATCAAAACCATAATGAGCTATATCACCTCACACCTGTTAGGTTGGCTATTATCAAAAAGACAAGAGAGGGCTTCCCTGGTGGCGCAGTGGTTGGGAGTCCGCCTGCTGATGCAGGGGACACGGGTTCGTGCCCTGGTCCGGGAGGGTCCAGCGTGCTGCGGAGCGGCTGGGCCCGTGAGCCATGGCCGCTGATCCTGCGCGTCTGGAGCCTGTGCTCTGGAATGGGAGCGCCCACGGCAGTGGGAGGCCCGTGTACCGCAAAAAAAAAAAAAAAAGAAAAAAAAAAAGAGATAACAAGTGTTGGCGAGGATGTTGAGAAAAAAGAACACTTACTTGCACACTGTTGGTGGGAATGTAAACTGGTACAGCCACCGTGAAAACAGTATGCAGGTTCCTCAAAAAATTAAAAATAGAACTACCATACAATCCAGTAATCCCATTACTGGGTATATAGCCAAAGGCAATGAAGTCAGTATCTTATAGAGATATCTGCACTCTCATGTTCATTGCAGCATTATTCACAATAGCCCAGATATGGAAACAATGTAAGTGTCCACTGATTGATGAATGGATAAAGAAGATGTAGTATATATATTGATATATATATATACAATGGATTATCATTCAACCTTCAAAAAGGAGATCCTGCCATTTTGAAAACAAGGATGAACCTGAAAGACATAATGCTAAGTGAAATAAGCCAGACACAGAATGAAAAATACTGCATGATCTCACTTATATGTGGAATCTAAAAAAAGTTGAATTCATAGAAGGAGATAATACAGTGGTGGTTACCAGGGGCAGAAAGTTGAGGGAAATGGGGAGATGTTGGTCAAAGGGTACCAAGTAGCAGTTATGTAGGATGAATAAGTTCTAGAGATCTACTGTACAGCAATGAGGACTGTAGTTAATGATACTGTATTGTATAGTGGAAATTTGCTAAGAGAGTAGATATCAGGTGCTTTCACCACACACACCACTTATAACACACACACATAACATGCACACAGAAATGGAAATTATGTGAGGAGATGGATATGTTAATTCGTTTGGCTGTGGTAATCATTTTACTATTTATATGTGTATCAAACATCATGTTGTAGATCTTAATATGTACAATTTTTATTAAAAAACAAAGCAACTAGAAATGACAAAATTCCCAATAATAGGAAATTGACTAAATTAATTATGGTATATTCAAGCAATGGGTTGCTATATGACAATTAAAATAGTAAAGTGCAGGGCTTCCCTGGTGGTGCAGTGGTTGAGAGCCCGCCTGCCGATGCAGGGGACACGGGTTCGTGCCCCGGTCCGGGAAGATCCCATATGCTGCAGAGTGGCTAGGCCCATGAGCCATGGCCGCTGAGCCTGCGCGTCCGGAGCCTGTGCTCCGCAACGGGAGAGGGCAAAACAGTGAGAGGCCCACATACCGCAAAAAAAAAAAAAAAAAAGTAAAGTACAGCTATATTTATTTATTGACATGGAAAGATGTATAGATATGTTGTTAAGTGAGAAAAGTAGGATACAGAATTGAATGTTTCATATGGTCACCTGTCTGTATATCCAGGTGAATACAATATTTTTTTATTGTATATTATAATTTATTATATATATCATTAATATGTATAATTTCTTTAAAGAATACACCAAGATATTATGAGTGGTTATCTCTGGGTGGTGGGATTTTGTTATTTTGTTTCTTTTTTAAAATTTTCACTTTTTAATTTATCTAAAATGAAATATGGATTACTTGTATATTAGGAAATAATAGAGGATTGAATAGTGTTTTCTTTTATTTACTTTAAATTATATTTTCTTACATTTGTTGTATATACTTGTAGCCAACACAGTAGGAAATAAGTTCAAAATGCTGTTGGTTGCGCTTTTCATGGGCTCCATACATCAGGCCACTTCATAATTACTCTCAAGTTTAAAATCTTTAGCCCTTCCTTCACTGGGTCCTTGGATGGCAGCCTGGTCAGGGAGCAGGCTGTGAGGGGCTTTCAAGGCTCCCAAGTATGGCGCCTTTTCAGAGATTCTTAATTTGACTTGGATCAAGCATAGTTCATTTGGCAATATTTTAGAATGACGAGTTTGCTTGTTGGGGGGAGGATTTCAATATAAAATGGCATGGATGCCAAAGGCTTAAATAAATAGGATTTGCCACGGGAAAATTCTTTTTTTTTTAAAGTTTCTTTTCTTTAATTTTAATTTTATTGACGTATAGTTGATTTACAATGTTGTGTTAGTTTCAGGTGTACAGCAACATGATTCAGTTATACATGTACATATACTCATTCTTTTTCAGATTCTTTTCCCATATAGGTTATTACAGAGCACTGAGTAGAGTTCCCTGTGCTCTACAGTAGGTCCTTGTTGGGTATCTATGTTATGTATAGTAGTGCGTGTATGTTCATCCCAACCTCCTAATTTATCACCCCCTACCCCCACGTTTCCCCTTTGGTGACCATAAGTTTGTTTTTGATATCTGTAAGACTGTTTCTGTTTTGTAAGTAAGTTCATTTGTATCATTTTTAAAATTAGATTCCACATATAAGTGATATCATATGATATTTGTCTTTCTCTAGCTCACTTCACCTAGTATGATAATCTCATCCATGTTGCTGCAAATGGCATTATTTCATTCTTTTTTATGGCTGAGTAATATTCCATTGTATATATGTACCACCTCTTCTTTATCCATTCCTCTGTCGATGGACATTTAGGTTGCTTCTATGTCTTGGCTATTGTAAATAGTGCTGCAGTGAACACTGGGGTGCAGGTATCTTTTTGGATTATGGTTTTCTCAGGATATATGCCCAGGAGTGGGATTGCTGGATCATATGGTAGTTCTATTTTTAGTTTTTAAAGGAACCTCCATACTGTTCTCCATAGTGGTTGTACCAATTTACATTCCCACCAACAGTGTAGGAGTTCACCATGGGAAAATTCTGATGTCCTTCTTTCTTAGAAACCATACTCTTTATCTTCTTATAGTTCCTGTATTATTTTATCTATTACTACATAACAAATTATTCTAAAACTTAGTGGCTTAAAGCAACAATAATTATTTATCATCTCTTATGGTTTTTGTGGGTCAGGGATTCAGACAGGGGACAGCAGAGACAGTTTGTCTCTGCTCCACAATGTCTAGGCCTCAGCTGGGAAGGCTCCATGACTGGGAGCTGGAAACATCCAAAGGCTCACTTACTCACTCACATATCTAGTGGCTGATGATGTCTGTCAGCCAAAATACCTACACTTCGCCTCCTCAGATGGCTCACATAGCATGGTGGCTAGATTCCAAGAGTGAGTATCCAGAAAGAGAAGAGAGTGCAGAGCGAAAGCTGTATCCTTTTTGTGACCTAGGCTTGGAAGTCACATTAACATCATCTCCACCATATTCCATTGGTTGGATCGGTCATGAACCTCCACTTAGATTCCAGAGGAGGGAACAGAGACCCCACTTCTTGGTGGGAGGGGTGTCAAAGTCACATTGAAAAAAGAGCATGTGGGATGGGATACGTCAATTGATGCAGCCATATTGGCCACATACAATGTGTCACACTTCCCAAATTTCTACAGGAACTCTCTTGAATCTTGGATCTACATTTGTAAAAAGAAATCCAAACCTCAGAGGACTTTCTTTTCTTTCTTCTTTCCCTTCCACTCTCCCTCCCTCCCTTTTGTCCTTCCATCCTCTCAGTTATAAACAGCACAACCATCAGTGAGTTATTGTTTCACAGTATGATATCTTGCCAGCAGGGTCATTTTGATGGTCTGTCTGGCGCTCCCTAAATAATTTTATTTTTCTATGTTTACATTTTATTTTCCACATTGCCAGAAGAAGGCTGTCTTTCCAGTCTTTTGATATATCTTATCCAATTATTTTTCAAGAAAGATTGTATAACATTAAGAACATTAGAATTGGATCAATGTTTTTATTTACCACTATGTGTCAGGCACTGTTCCAAGCAGGCCCTTTACAATATTAACTTGCTTAATCCTCATAACATGATTCTCAACTTGTAGATGAGAAAACTGAGGCACAGAGAAGTTAAGTAACTTGCCACAAAGCTAAACGTGGCAGGGCTTCCCTGGTGGCGCAGTGGTTGAGAGTCCACCTGCCGATGCAGGGGACATGGGTTCGTGCCCCAGTCCGGGAGGATTCCACATGCCGTGGAGCGGCTGGGCCCGTGAGCCATGGCCGCTGAGCCTGCACGTCCGGAGCCTGTGCTCCGCAACGGTAGAGGCCACAACAGTGAGAGGCCTGTGTACCGCAAAAAAAAAAAATAAGCTAAACATGGCAGAGCCAGGTGTTGAAACCAGGGCACCTGCCTTCCAAATCTATATTCTTTTTAAAAAAATTTTTTATTGAAGTATAGTTGATTTACAATGTTGTGTTAATTTCTGCTGTACAGCAAAGTTATACAGTTATACATATATTTACATCTTTTTAAAAAATATTCTTTTCCATTATGGTTTATCATAGGATATTGAAATAGTTCTCTGTGCTATACAGTAGGACCTTGTTGTTTATCCATTCTGTATATAATAGTTTGCATCTGCTAACCTCCCACTCCATCCTTCCCCCAACCCCCAACCCCTGGGCAGCCACCAGTCTGTTCTCTATGTCCGTGCAAATCTATATTCTCAACCACTGTGTTATACTGCCTCTCCATCATCATTTTACTCCATCGGCCCTTGTTAAGTTGAACCATAAGGAATAGATAGTCTCAAGAAAAAAATATGAACTCTCAGATGTACGAAATACTGGAAAGCTAAGGAAATATGCCTGGAACGGTGTACTCCACAGGCTACCCCCTGGCTAATCTTACCACCCTGAACTGTTCTCTGCCTCAGAGTGACTGGGACAAAGAACAGTAGTTTGCTAGATCTGCTGTGGTAAAATATACAAGAAGTGCAAAGCATTGTTTACAGGGACTTCCTCACATCTCACAGTCAAAGGACTTCTGAGAAGTGAACAAAATTCTGCAGACATCAGGCCTCTGACTTTTACCGCTGCAAAGTAATCTCCCCCGAACAGCCTCTCCCAACAATATCAGGTTTCCTCAGCTGAGTATTTAGGAGGCTGCCGGCAAGTCTAATCACCTGGGACATCTTAACAACTGAAGTCACATTTGATGGAAAAACTCATGAAGAAGCTGTGGGTGACGGAGGGCATCTTGTCAGAAGTCTGGCTCCAAATACGCGTGATGCCACATATTTGGAATTCTGCGAGGAGAATGCAGAAATAGTTCAAGAAAAGTAGCAGAGAGGTTTATCTGATTCTTTGAATTCAATGTTTTCAAAGGAGAAACAAGTTCTCCATGAGCTGAAAAGCACCATCTATTCAACATAGTAAGTGAAGTATTTGTTATTGGTATAAACAAAGATATAAAATAGATCCTCTGGCAGACGTTCAGGAAACCAGGGGCAAAAGGGAGCAAAGAAAGAAGAACCGAAAGAGAGAGAAAGCTTAGACAAATAAGCAGTTTTGTCTTGAACACTGGCCAGGGAAAGCTGGGTAATGAAGGATTAAAAACAAAACAAAAAGGGAACAGGGTAAGGAAAGTACTACGAGGAATAAATGGCTGGTGACGTGGTCCATATAAATGAAAAGATCCAAATCTTGTTGGGGGTGGTGTTGGGGGCATGGGGACAGCCGGCTGGGGTCAAACTCCGGGTTAAAAAAAAAAAAATTGCAAGTAAATGAGCCGAAGGGAAAAGATGAATAAGGAGCAAGAATAGAAAGAGGAAAGGAAGCACATTTAACAGGAAACCAACCAAAATAGACAAGTACAGACAGTGTCACCGGAAGGGCGAGGGGGACAAGGGGCCATTAACACTAGGCAAGCAGAAAATTCGGGGAGAGGCGGTTTTAAATATTCAAAAATGCAGGCCTTTCAAATTACCTGCCAATTCTATCTCTGTGAATTATAGAGGACGGAAGCTCTGGATGTTGTCACAGGAATGATTAGGTCCTATGATTTTCCATCCCAGAAGTCAGCTGTTTTTCAAGGCCACTGGGCAGGATCATGATGCCCAGTTTTTTAAGTGCTCCAAAAGCTTAGGGTGGCAGTCATTGGGGCAGGGAGAGGAGGGGATATGCGAGGCCCTGAGGAAGGTATTGGGGAGGATGGCTGGGCTGCTTGCCAAGAACCGCTGACCACCTGGCTGCAAATGTCACAGTAGGGGGCCAAGTCTTGCCTGGTCTCAGAGAACTTCCTCCCCTACTGCTAGGGCTGCTCGATGTCCATCTGTTGGTGCAGCCTTCCCAAAGCTTGAGGACAAATTCTGGCCTTAGCCTGCACTATCTCAGGAGCCCTGGCCCCATGTGCTGGGACCCAGAAACAGGGCAGCCTTGCTGTTAATGTCATCTGGATCTTTTTGTCTCCCTAACTGGAAGCCACAGTTCTACTCTCTCCTGGTCTTGGATTTGTGCTCTGTATTTAAGGCCCTGCCTTGGACACCCGTCTGGTTCCTAAAAGCCTTTCAGGCTGGGGGCCTTGCTGTAGCCTTGATTGGCTAATCACAGAATCCAGAGTAGTGCCCAAATCACTTCCCAGGGACTGGCCCCTGTGGAGGCAGCTGATGACTGTCACCCGCTGCCCGTCTGTCCTCTTGGCTCTCTAAGCATCACCTATGCCTGATTCCCATCACTTGCTCTGAGCACCTTTAGGGACATTTTGTTCACCCAGGTGTGTCCTTCCTAATGCTGCCAAGATCACACAGTCAGCTGTGCTTTGCCATGGCTGTCAGAGGCCACGGGCTTTCTGCTACATTGGACTGTTCTCCTCCTAGAAGCTGGGTCGTGGCCCATGTCCCTGCAGCTGAGACTGTCCCCACTGGCCTCTGTGCCATTCCAGGGAGGGAGGGGGTAGTTTGAGATGTCAGTCCTTCCCAGCCTTCCCTCATCTTACTGCAGCCAACCTGGTCATTCCCAGACGGCTTCCTAAAAAACAAAAAGAGAAAAAAAATATATTAGAATATACATAGTAAATAAATAAATAGTTAGTTCATTTCAGCATCCTCAAAAATATTTTACTAATAGGGTTTTTAAAATAAATTTATTGATTGATTTATTTTTGGCTGCGTTGGGTCTTCGTTGCTGCACGCGGGCTTTCTCTAGTTGCGGTGAGCGGGGGCTGCTCTTCGTTGTGGTATGCGGGTTTCTCATTGCAGTGGCTTCTCTTGTTGTGGAGCACGGGCTCTAGGCGCGCGGGCTTCAGTACTTGTGGCACGCAGGCTCAGTAGTTGTGGCTCATGGGCTTAGTTGCTCCGTGGCACGTGGGATCTTCCTGGACCAGGGCTCGAACCCGTGTCCCCTGCATTGGCAGGTGGATTCTTAACCACTGCACCACCAGGGAAGTCCCACTAATAAGGTTTTATATTTACCTACACGAGAGCCAAGAAGAGACTAGGAAAAGCACATTTATTTCAATCAATATTTTTAAATTGAAGTATAATTGACTTACAATGTTGTGTTAATTTCTGCTATACAGCAAAGTGATTCAGTTATATATATATATATACACACACACACACACACACATTCTTTTTAAAATATTCTTTTCCATCATGGTTTATCATAAGATATTGAATATAGTTCCCTGTGCCATACAGTAGGATCTTGTTGTTTATCCTTTCTATATGTAAGAGCTTATGTCTACTAACCCCGAACTCCCACTCCATCCCTCCCTTGTGCCTCTTCCCCCTTGGCAACCACAGGTTTGTTCTCTGTGTCTGTGAGTCTGTTTCTGTTTTGTAGGTAGGTTCATTTGTGTCATAGTTTAGATTCCACATGTAAGTGATATCATATGGTATTTGTCTTTCTCTTTCAGACTTACTTCACTTAGTATGATAATCTCTAGTTGCATCCATGTTGCTGCAAATGGCATTTTTTCGGAAAAACATGCTTAGAATCCAGGGATGTGGCAGATACTGTCAGTGCCCTACTCACAGCCCCTTGGCGCTCACTTTTCCAATATGAGACTCCGGCTCCCTCCAGCGAGCACCTGTGACTCAGCCTGTGCACGTTCTGTCAGCCTTGGGCAGGGCAGGGCAGGGCAGGGCAGGCAGGAAATGCCAGAGCGTTAACACCCCTGCGAGCAGCCCTCAGCCAGAGATGGAGTTGAGGATAAATACTCTGGCTTCTTTTCTTCATTGTATGGAGGTAACTAGACACCCCCAAAGTGCGTCCTGCGCTGTCTTCCCAGAGTTCCCCAGCGGGACGGAGGCTCAGTTGCCCATAATTGTAACCCGCTCAACAACTCACACTTTTTGTCTCCCTTCTCTTCCCCAAGTCACTTTCTCACCCTCCTACTGATGTTTCCTGAGATCATCTTCCCCCTGCTCCCCAAATTTGTGCTCAAATTCTTGTCTTGGGGTCTGCTTCTGGGGGAGTCCAAACTAAGGCAAGAGATTGCATATTCAAGGTTAAGGATTTAAGTGTTTTCCTGAGAAGGCATACCTGATTTGAACATTAGCATAATAATGTATAATAATATACTTTCTATAATGTATTATTAGAGGAAAAAATACCAAAGTCCCCTGTGCACAGCACTTCTTCCTACCTGGGTTGCATGAACTCCGCTGGACTCTGAGAGACTAATAGGTGTTATGAGATTCGGGGGTCAAATATGCTTGGGTTAAACAAAATTAAGCAAGCTTCTTCACTTCAGTACTCTTGTAGTCTTTAGGAAATTAATGGGCTTTGTCAACTTCCAAATGTGCAGGCTATAGGCTTTCCAAATTCAATTGACCTTAGAATCCCTTTTCCTCAAGAAGCCCTGTTAACACCTTGCAGGAGGCTGGCATCTCAGGGAATACAGTTTAGGAAAGGCCTTGGTGCTTAGCTACAGAATTAAAACATAATATTGAGAAATACATGAGACAAGTTTTTCTGGTGGTGAGAATGCTGCATTTCAGAGCACCTGTGTTTTCTTTCATGTCTCAGCCAACTAGAAGGACAGTCATCTATGGGCTGAGATCAGATGTCAATATTTCTTTTGCACAGAAAACCAATTATTTAATTTTTTTTCATTTGAAAATTCACTGAGAAGAGAGGCAGAGAAACTTGTTCCTCAAAGTGTGGTCTGTAGACCAGCAGCATCAGCATAACTTAGAAGCTGGTTAGGAATTAAATCCCAAGTCTCATAACATAGATTTCAACAGAAAATTATTCATCATACCAAGAGCCATGGAGATCTTATATGGGTGTAAATGTATGTAAAGGAAATATTTAAGACAATTATATTATAAATTGGGGAGGGTAAAGTGTTACAAAAGGAGATAAAGTTTCTAGACTTCACTCAAACTGGTAAAATGGTGACACTGGTAGACAGGAATAATATGTATGTGTTCATATACATTAGTATAAGTATTACCTAGAAGGACCAATAAGAAAGCTATACAAGGAGATATACTCAAAAACACTACACATAAAACACAATTCTAAAAAATATTCTAGAAACTCAGAGGAAGGCAGAAAAAGCAAACTGAAATGCAACGCAGAGAATAACCAGAAAACAAAAAATAAAAAGGCAGACATAAGATTTTACATATAAATAATTACATTACATTTAAATGGCCTAAATATACCAATTATAAGACAGAGTGGCAGAATGGATTTTACAAATGACTCGGTTATATTCTGTCTATAAAAAATACACTTCAGATATGATATGGGTTGATTGAAAGTAGAAATATGGGAGAGCTATGTAATTCAAACATTAATCAAAATAAAGCAGGAGTGGTTATATCAATAGAAGATAAAGTAGACTACAGAAAAAAGAAAATTACCAGGAACAGAGAATGATACTACATAATGATAAAAGAATAAATACACCAAGAAGACATAGCATTCCTAAATGTGTATGCACCAAACCACAGAACAGCTAAATATGTGAATCAAAAACTGATAGAACTGAAAGGAGAAATAGACAAATCCACAATTATAGTTAGAGACTTCAACATTCCTCTCTCAGCAATTAATAGCTGGACAGAAAATTGGCAAAGATATAGAAGAACGCAACACTACCATCAACCAATAGGATCTAAATCAACATTTCTAAAGCACTCCACCTAACAAAAGAAGAATACACATTCTTTTCAAGTGCCCACGGAACATATACCAAGATAGAACATATCCTGGGCCATAAAACAAACCTCAAGAAATTTAAAAGATTTGAAATCCTATAGTTGTTTTCTGACTACAGTGTAATCAAACTAGAAATGAATACATGAAAGATAACAGGAAAATCTCTAAAAACTTGGAAATGAAACAGAACACTTCCAAATAATCCATGTGCCAAAGAGGAAGTCTCAAGTGAAATTAAAAAAAAATATTGAGGGGCTTCCCTGCTGGTCCAGTGGCTAAGACTCCGCACTCCCAATGCAGGGGGCCCGGGTTCCATCCCTGGTCTGGGAATTAGATCCCATGTGCTGCAACTAAAAGATCCCGCGTGCCACAACTAAGACTTGATGCAGCCAAATAAATAAATTAAATTAATGTTAAATAAATAAATATTGAACTGAATGAAAATTAAAATGAAAACACATTTTATCAAAATTTGTGGGACACAGCTAAAGCAGTGCTGAGAGGAAAATTTATAAACACTAAATGCTTACATTAGAAAAGAGGAGGAAATTCCCTGGTGGGCAAAAAAAAAAAAAAAAAAAAAAAGAGAGAAAAGAGGAAAAGTCTTAAATCAGTAATCTAAGCTACTACTCAAGAACCTAGAAAAAGAAAGAATAAACCCAAAAGAGCAAAATAAATCCAAAGCAAGTAGGAGAAAGGAAATAATAAAGATAAGGGCAGAAATTAACAAAGTTGAAAACAAAAAAAAAGAGAAAAATCAATGAAACAAAAAGCTGGTTCTTTGAAAAGACCAATAAAACCTGTGGTGGTCAGTACATAAATCTGCACATGTGACAGAATGACACAGAGCTGTACACACAATGTCGATTTCCTGGTTTTGATATTGTGTTATAATTATGTCTGATGTAATCATTGGGGAAAACTGGGTAAAGGGTTCATGGGACCTCTCTGTACTATCTTTACAACTTCCTGTGATTCTGTAATTATCTTAAAACAAAAAGTTAAAGAAATTGGAAAACATCTGTACAACTAAAATTTTGTTTATTTTACAGTGTTATATAAATTCCTCGTAGGAAAACTACAGGGTGCTTATAACAAATGGACCCTATTCCTTCATCTGGTTTTAATATTACATGGTTCCTTGATATTCCAAAAGTCTGATCACCTTCCTCTGAATGCTGTCCAATTTGTCAGTGTTCTTAAATACTGATGCCCAGAAGGGAACACCCGCTTCAGATGGGATATCACCTCCCTTGTTCTAGATACTATACTTTTGTTAACGTGGCCACAGTCTTCTCTGGCTTTTTAAGTAGCCACAGCACACATTCTTGCATTGTTTGTGGTCTTGTAGTCATATAAAACTTTCAGATCCTTGCATATGAATGGTAAAATAATTTTACCATTAGTACTTATATAGTTGGTTTTCCTGAACCTAAATGGAAGATTTTTCATTTATCCTTGTAGGATTTCACCTTGTTTGATTCAGTCCAGCTCTGTCCCCATCAAGATAGTTTTCAAACTCAATTTAGTTCCCTATCATAAGGGCTATCTTCACATTGTGATTCAGCTGCAGATATGTCAGTGTCTATCATTCTATAGCTTTATCTCAGTCACTGCTATAAAAATGTTGAAAAGGATAAGGTACAGTAACTGTGGAGGTACGCCACTTTGATGTTCAAGAAGAAATCTACCATTGAGCTGTGTGGAATGCAGTTAACTTCAGCAAGAAATGCAGATAGCCTTTTCAGTTAATGACTTCAGATTCTGCCTCAACTTTTTTTTTTTTGTGGTAAAAAAACCAAACATGTAACATGAGATCTACCATCAACACATTTTTAAGTGTAAAATACAGTATTGTCAACTATAAGCCTATGTTGTACAGCAGATCTCTAGAACTTTTTCATCTTGCATGACTGAAACTTTATGCCCATTGAACAGCAACCCTCCCACCCCACTCCCCCCAACCCCTAGCAATCAACAATCTACTTTCTGCTTCAATGGATTTGATTACTTTAGATGCCTCATATAAGTGGAATCATGTAGTATTTGTCCCTCTGCGACTGGCTTATTTCCTTAGCATAATGTCCTTAAGGTACATCCATGTTGTAGCATATGACAGTATTTCCTTCTTTTTGTGGTTGAATAATATTCCATTGAAAGTATGTACCATTTTTTCTTTATCCATTCATCTGTTGAAAGACATTTAGGTTGTTTCCACTTCTTGGCTATTGTGAATAATGCTGCAACAAACACAGGAATGCAGATATCTCTTTGAGATCCTGATTTCAATCATATGTAATCCTATTTTTAATTTTTTGAGCAACTGCCATACTGTTTTCCATAGTGGCTACACCATTTTGCAGTCTTACCAACAGTGCAGAAGTGTTCCGATTACTCCACATCCTTACCAACTCTTTTTTTTTTTTCATTTTAGTACTGTGTAGTATTTTTCTTTTTCTTCTAGTTTTACTGAAATATAATTGACATACAGCACTGTATAAGTTTAAGGTGTGCAGCATAATGATTTGACTTACATGCATCATGAAATAAAATTATTTCTGTTTGCACATGACATGATTTTATGTGCAGAAAATCCTAGATTCAACACACAAAAAAAACTATTAGAACTAATAAACGAATTCTGTAAAGTTTCAGGATACAAAATCAACATACAAAAATCAGTTGCATGTCTATACAGTAAGAATGAGCTATCTGAAAAAGAAATAAAGAAAAATATCTCATTTACAATAGCATAAAAAATAAAGTACATAAGAATAAATTTAACCAAGGAGATAAAAGACCTGTACACTGAAAAGTACAAAACACTGATGAAAGAAATTGAAGAAGACACAAATAAATGGAAAGATATCCTGAGTTAGTGGATTGGAAAAATTAATATTGTTAAAATGTCCATACTACCCAAAACCATCTATAGAGTCAATGCAATCCCTATCAAAATTCCAATGGCATTTTTTTACAGAAATAGAAGTAAAACAATCCTAAAATTCATATGGAACCACAAAAGACCCCAAATAGCCAAAGCAATATGGAGAAATAAGAACAAATCTGGACACCTGGTGTAGAGTTAGGTTGCTTATTTGAGATCTTTGTTATTTTCTTTCAATGTAGGTGTTTATCACTGTAATATTCCCTCTTAGTACTACTTTTTCTGTAGCCCATGAGTTTTGGCATGTTGTACTTTTGTTATCATCTTTCTCAAGGTATTTCGGATTTCTTTGATCCATTGATTATTCAGGAGTGTGTTGTTTAAATTCCACATATTTGTGAATTTTCCAATTTTCCTTCTGCTATTGATTTATAGCTTCATTCCTTTGGTCAGCAAAGATACTTGGTATGATTTCAATCTCCTTAAATTTGTTGAGACTTGTTTTGTTGACCTAACATGTGATCTATCCTGGAGAATGTTCCCTGTGCACTTGAGAAGAATGTGTATTATGCTGATGTTGGGTGGAATATTCTGTAAATGTCTCAAATCCATTAGGAGTATAGTGTTGTTCAACTCCTCTGTTTCCTTGTTGATCTTCTGCCTGGATATTCTATCCATTACTGAAAGTGGGCATTGAAATCTCCCATTATTGTCATGTTGCCATTAATTTCTCCCTTCAGTTCTGTCAATGTTTTCTTCATATAATTAGGTGCTCTGATTTGGATGCATATATGTTTATAATGGTTATATTTTCCGGGTAAGTTGACCCTTTTATTATTATGCAATGTTCTTCTTTGTCTCCTGTGCCAGTCTTTGACTTAAAGTCTATTTTGTCTGCTATAAGTTTAGCCACTTTGGTTCTCTTTTGGTCACCATTTGCATGGAATATTTTTTCTGTCCTTTC
This sequence comes from Mesoplodon densirostris, assembly GCF_025265405.1. NCBI lineage: Eukaryota > Metazoa > Chordata > Mammalia > Artiodactyla > Ziphiidae > Mesoplodon > Mesoplodon densirostris. The sequence continues at coordinate 101,414,008 of NC_082681.1, forward strand.
ATTTTCAGCCTATATGTATCCTTCATTGAAAGTGAGTCGATAGGCAGCATATAGTTGGATCTTTTTTATTCATTCAGCCATTCCATGACTTTTGATTGGGGGAGTTTAATTCATTTACATTTAAAGTAATTATTGGGGCTTTCCTGGTGGTGCAGTAGTTAAGAATCCACCTGCCAGTGCAGGGGACACGGGTTCAAGCCCTGGTCTGGGATCCCACATGCCGCGGAGCAACTAAGCCTGTGCGCCACAACTACTGAGCCTGCGCTCTAGAGCCCACGAGCCACAACTACTGAGCCCTCGTGCCACAACTACTGAAGCCTGCGTGCCTAGAGCTGGTGCTCCACAACAAGAGAAACCACCGCAATGAGAAGCCCATGCACCACAACAAAGAGTAGCCCCCACTTGCTGCAACTAGAGAAAGCCCGTGCACAGCAATAGAGACCCAATGCAGCCAAAAATAAATTAATTAAAAAAAAAACAAATTTATAAGTAATTATTGATAGGGAAGGACTCGCTACTGCCATTTTGATCATTGTTTATTGTTTGTCTTATAGCTCTTTTGTCCTTCTCTTCTTTTCTTGCTGTCTTCCTTTGAGTTTCATTGATTTTTTTTTATAGTGACATGCTTTGATTCTTTTCTTATTTTCTTTTGTATATCTTCTATAGGCATTTTCTTTGTGATTACCATGGGACTTAACATGAAACATCTTATAGTTGTAACAATCTATTTTAAGCTGATAACAATTCAATCACATATAAAAACTCTACACTTCTACTTCTCACCCCTCCACTTTATATTATTTATGTCAGAAATTACATCTTTTATATTGTGTATTCATTAACATATTTTTATACTTTTGTATCTTAACTTTATACCACAATTAAAAGAGATTCGTGCATCATAGTTTCAGCATGACAGTATTCTGTATTTACCTATATATGTATCCTTACTAGTGAGCTTTATGTTTTTTTTTTTTTGGCTGCACCGTGCGGCATGGGGGATCTTAGTTCCCTGACCAGGGGATTGAAACTGCACCCCCTGCAGTGGAAATGCAGAATTTAACCACTGAACTGACAGGGAAGCCCTATACTTTCATATGTTTTTGTGTTGCTGTTTAGTGTGTTTTCATGTCAATCTAAAGGACTCACTTTAGGATTTCTTGTAAGACTAGTCTAGTGGTCATTAACTCTTTCAGCATTTGCTTATCTGGGAAAATCTCTACATCATTTCTGATGGACAGTTTTGGTGGATATAGTATTCTTGGTTAACAGGTTTTTGTTTTGTTTTTTTTCCAGTACTTTGAATAATATTCCTTCTGGCCTGCATGGTTTCTGCTGAAAAACTCACTTACAGTCTTACAGGGGTTCCTTTGAATGTGATGAGTCACTTTTCTCTTCCTGCTTTCAAAATTCTCTCTTTGTCTTTGACTTTTGACAATTTGATTATAATGTGTCCATTGGGATTCTTGGATCTGGATGCTACTTCCTTCCGCAGATTTGGAAAGTTTTCAGCTACTATTTCTTTAAATAAGCTTTCTCCTCCTTTCTCTCTCTTCTCCTTCTGGCACTGCCATAATGCCTATGTTGATCTGCTCAGTGGTGTCCCATAAATCCCCTAGGCTTTCTTCATCCTTTTTCGTGTTGCTTCTTTGATTGGATAATTTCAAAATGAACTGTTGAGTTTGCTGATTCTCTTTTCTGCTGATCAAGTCTGATGTTGAACCCCTCTAGTGAATTTTTCATTTCAGTTATTACATTCTTCATCTCCAAAATTCTATCTGGTTCTTTTTTACATTCTCTATCTTTTTGTTGAACTCATTTTGTTCATGTATCATTTTTCTGATCTCATTGTGCACCTTTATGGTGGTTATTTTGAATTCTTTGTTAGGTAATTCGTATACCTCCATTTCTTTAGGGTCGGTTTTTAGAGATTTATTTTGTCCCTTTGTTTTTATTTATTTATTTTTATTAATTTTTTTATTAATTGATACTGGAGTATAGTTGCTTTACAATGTTGTGTTAGTTTCTGCTGTACAGCAAAGTGAATCTGATATATATATATATATATATATATATATATATATATATATATGTCTCCACTCTTTTTTAGATTCCCTTCCCATCTAGGTCACCACAGAGCACTGAGTAGAGTTTCCTGTACAGTAGGTTCTCATTAGTTATCTCTTTTATATATAGTAGTGTGTATTTGTCAATCCCAATCTCCCAATTCATCCCACCCCCTCTCCCTGCTTGGTAACCATAAGTTTGTTTTCTACATCTGTGGTTCTATTTCTGCTTTGCAAATAAGTTCATCTGTACCATTTTTCTAGATTCCACATATAAGTGATATTATACGATATTTGTTTTTCTCTTTCTGACTTACTTCACTCTGTATGACGGTCTCTAGGTCCATCCATATTGCTGCAAATGGCATTATTTCATTCCTTTTTATGGCTGAGTAATATTCCATTGCATATATGTACCACATCTTCTTTATCCATTCCTCTGTTGATGGACATTTAGGTTGCTTCCATGTCATGGCAATTGTAAATAGTGTTTTGTCCCTTTGAGTGGGCCATTTCCCCCTGTTTCTGGATGTTCCTTATAACTTTGTGTTGATAGCTGTTGATACTGAAAAAACAGCCATCTCCCTCAGTCTTTAGGATTGGCTTTGTACAAGGGAAGGCCTTCACCAATCAACTTGGCTAGAGATTCTGGGGGCCTCTCAAACCTTTTCTGTGGATGTGTCTTCTCTGGACTTGTGCATTTAGATTTCTCATGAAAGAAATTTGCTTGTTTTTTCATTCAGGAGGTCATAATCTCTTGCTTGCTCTGGCGTCTATCTGCTCTACTGTGCATCCTTTGAAGCAGCAGCATGCCACCTGGGTTTTTTTTTTTTTTCAGTGGCCCCCAGGCATCTAGAGTATATCATGTCCTGTCAGCACCCCAAGTTGTGCTAGACAGAAACCGGTCCCTTGGGCAGCCCCCCAACAAGCCAGAATGTTGGATGCATGCTCCACTCTTCTCTTCCCCCTCTGAGGGAGAGGCCACCAACCTGTATTGGCCTCTGTCCGCTGTACCTTGGGCCCTCCGGAGCAACAGCAGGATGCACTGATCTTTTTTGTTTTCAACAGCCCCGAGACATTTGGATGGTAGCTTCCATCCATGCTCTGAGACAGAATCAGTCCCGTGGGCAGGCCCCTGCAAAACTAGAACATTCGACATATGCTCCACTTTTCCCTTTCTGCTTGAGGAGAGGCTCCTTGAGAGAGAGGCCTCTGTCTGCTGTACTGAAGGTTCTCAGGAGCAGCAGCATGCTGCCCAGGTCTTTGTGTGTGTGTGTGTGTGTGTGTGTGTCTGCGTTCTCAGCGGCCCCCAGGCATTTAAAGTATGCTGGGTCCTGTCAGCACTCTGAGACAGGTGAGACAGAAGCCAGTCCCTCGGGTAGCCCTTCCTGAAAAGACAGAACGTTGGATGTATAGTCAAGTCTTCTCTTTCCCTCCCTATGGAGAAGCCAGGAGCTGGGAGTTTCCTCATGATCTTATGGCACTGTACCAGGGGGAGGGACTATGGTGAGAGGATGCCACAAAATTTCCTATTGGCTTTGATATAGCTGGTTTCATGCTTGCCTTGTGTACAGGAGCCTTTTAATTGGTTTCTGGATTTCTCATAAAGGGATTTCTCATCCGTGTACTGTTGAATTGGGTGTCTCCATGGGAGGAAAAAGGTTCTCTTCTGCCATTTTGCTGACATCACTATGCCTCAGCTTTTGAGCCAAGGCCATTCTCTTCCTTGGTAGCTCCTACACAATGTCTGAGTATGGTGGGGGTACTAAGCCCTTGCCATGACTGCGCAGTATGGAACTCCTGTAACAAGCAGTCTTCACTTTGGAGCTCCCTGTTGTATTGGCTAAGACTGTCAAGTCTGCGTTGCATTCTGAAGCTGGCCCTGCCCAGCCTGCATTCTCTCCCCTTTATCTTTCACAAGCATTACCCACCAGTAAACCTCCTCACTCCTAACTCTGTCTTAACATCTGTTCCTAGAAGACTCAACTAATAAACAAGTCTGAGATCACAGTCTTGTGGCTCTGCCTCACAGTCTTCATTCTTGGCTGACATTGATCACTCAGTGAATACCCTCTGGGGAAAGTTGTTCAAGTGGTCTCTCTCAATTCATCCTCCATCACCACCAATTTGCTTGTGGCAAAGACTGACTGGCTGTTTACCAAACCGCTTAATTCTTCTTGGGAACATTGCTAGACTACATTTGCCACCCTCCCTTGCAGTTAGGTGGATATCAAAGAAAATACACTTATTTTCTTCTCTTGGTACTTGTAGTGGTTCAGGTATGTTGGAAAGAGCGTATGATAGACTTAGAGATGTATGATCAGTGTTTCCTTTTTCTTGGTTCTCTCATCTAGAAGGAATCATATTTCAACTAACTGAAAAATGGACTCTGAAAGACTAGATGAAGAGATATGTCCTTGGATGGCAAAGAAAGACAATATCATATTGGTCTGCAAAACCTGACTAGGAGCTCTTTAATTGGATGAACAGGGATTAGAGTTATTGTTCATCACTGCCACCATCTGGAGGTAATGTTAGTGTGTTCATTACCACAGGGCTCCAATAACAGAAGTACCCGCCCATGAGAGGCTCACCCCAGAGAAACCCAGCTCCCTGTGGTGCCTGCCTGTGAATGCTGAACCAGTTATTGTTCTGCAGAGACATATTAGGCATTGGTTATGAAAGTTGAAAATACTATTTGTCCTTTCTGGGAATGACTTGTAGTCCACTATTCTAATCTGGGCCAAATTCTCAATGACACCTTAAATGTCTTAATTAGTAATGCTATTCCAGAGGCATTGATATTGCAGAAGAGCACTATTTGTGGCACATCTAATGATCCTCCATCGGCCCCAGATTCATGACATTTACCATCTAGCCACTGCAGCATCTCCTTACTGGCATAAGCAATATTCCATAGAACAACCTCTATAGTCATGGTTGACAACATGACAGAGGTTAATAACCTATCTAAACTTGGAATGACACCAACATACTTGCCTTTTTTTGCTATCATTAACCACTGTTAGCTCAATTTAAAATTGTGTTTTCTTTCATGAGCCACTTTAAAATAAGTTACACATTGGCAAATGTTTAGCCACTTTGAATTTTTTCATCTTTTTCCCTTTTTAAATGATCATACAGTAAAATAGACTTTTTACTTTGGTGTACAATGCTATGAATTTGAAACCATATATAGATTTGTGTAACTACCACCACAATCAGGATACTGAATAGTTCTATCACCCCCCACACTCCCTCATGCTGCCTCTTTATAGTTATATCTTCTCACCCTGAACATCATTGATCTGTTTTCTTTCTTTCTTTTTTTTTTTTTTTTCTGTACGCGGGCCTCTCACTGTTGTGGCCTCTCCCGTCGCGGAGCACAGGCTCCGGACGCGCAGGCTCAGCGGCCATGGCTCAGGGGCCCAGCCACTCTGTGGTATGTGGGATCTTCCCGGACCGGGGCACGAACCCGTGTCCCCTGCATCGGCAGGCGGACTCTCAACCACTGTGCCACCAGGGAAGCCCTGTTTTCTGTCTCTATAATTTTATTTTTTTGAGAATGTCATATAAGTGGAATTGTATAGTATATGACCTTTTGAGACTGACTTCTTTCACTTAGCATAATACCTTTGAGATTCATCTAGGTTGTTCTGTGTAATAATAGTTTATTCCTTTTTATTGCTGAGTAAAATTTCATTATTATGGATGTATCACATACAATTTATTAATCCATTCACTAATGGAAGGAAATTTGGGTTGCTTCCAGTTTGGGGCAAAGGGAAGAGAGGGGACATAAAAGTTAATGTGCAGGTTTTTGTGTGAACATAAGCTTTTGTTTATCTAGGGCATAGGTGGACAAACATTTTCTGTAAAAGGCCAGACAGTAAATACCTTAGGCTTTATGGGCCATATATAGTAACATATTCTTTAAGGAAAAAAAAAAAAGAAAAAACCCAACTCTTTAATATTGTAAAAAGCATTCTTAGCCTATAGGCCTTGCAAAAGCAGATCCTTGGCTTGATGTGAACTGCTTGCCTTAGTTTGGTGACCTCTGTTCTAGGACAAATACCTAGAAGTGGGATTGTTGGAACATATGGTAAAGATATGTTTAGCTTTGTAAGAAACTGCTGTGCTATTTTCCAGAGTGGCTGTACCATTTTGCCTTCCAGCCAGCAGTGTATGATAGTTCCAGTTGCTCTACATCCTTGGCAGCATTTACTATTGTCAGTATTTGTTTTGTTTTGTATAGCTAGTCTAATAGGTGTGTGGTAGTCTCTCACTGGGATTTTATTTTGCATTTCCCTAACAGCTAATGATGATGAGCATCTTTTCACGTGCTTATTTGCCATCTGTATATCTTCTTTGGTGAAAGCCTATGTATATCTTTTGCCCATTTTCTGATCGTTTTGTTACTGTTGAATTTCAAGAATTCTTTATATATTCTGGATACAAATCCTTGGTCAGATTTGTGGTTTGCAAATTCTTTCTCCCAGGCTATAGCTTGACTTTCCACCCTCTTAACAGGGTCTCTCACAGAGACAAAGTTTTAATTTTGATGACATCCAGTTGATCAGTTTTGCCTTTTATGGATCATGCTTTTGGTGTCAAGTTTAAGAATTCTTTGCCCAGCCCTACGTCCTAAAGATTTTCTTCTACTTTTTCCTAAGAAAAGTAGAGGTTTTTTTCCCCCTAAGGATGTACAGTTGTTCCAGCACCATGTTGAAAGGTAATTTTTCCTCTGTTGGATTGCTTTTGCACCTTTATTGAGAATCAGTTGTACACCTTTCTGTAGGTCTTTTTCTCATTTCTCTCTTCTGTTCTATTGATCTATGTGTCTATCCTCCTGCAAAATACCACATCGTTTTGATTCCTGTAGTTCTACAGTAAGTCTTAAAATCAGGTAGTGTGTTTCCTCCAACTTAATTCTTCTTTCTTAAAATTGTTTTAGCTCTTCTAGGTCCTTTACTTTTCTGTATAAATTTTAGAATCAGCTTGTTTATATCTAAAAAGATTATGCTGAGAATTTGATTGAAATTGTGTTACATTTACAGATCAATTTGGGGGAATTGACATCTTTTCTGTGTTGAGTCTTCCAATTCATGAAGACAATATGTCACTCCATTTATTTACATCTTTGATTTTTTCCATCAGCTTTTTATAGTTTTAGTATACAGATCCTATACATGATTTGTTACATTTATACCTTGATATTTCATTTTTTGGAGCTATGTAAATGGTATTTAAAAATATTTTGGTTTCCAAATTACTAGTATATAGGAACATGATTGCCAAATTGTTAATATAACAAAATAGTGTGGTTGACCTTGTATCCTGTGACCTTGCTAAACTCCCTTATTAGTTCTAGAAAAAAATTTTGCAGACTTCTTGGGATTTTCTCCATACACAATCATGTTGCTTGTAAAGAAGGCCAGTTTTATTTCTTCCTTTTCAATATGTATACCTTTAATTTCTATTTCTTACCTTATTGTACTGGCTAGGACTTCTACTATGAAACTGAATAGGAGTGGTGAGAGTGTATTTCCTTGCCTTGTTCACAGTCTTAGAAGGAAAGTGTTCAACTTTTCATCATTAACAATGTTGTTTGCTGTAGGTTTTTTGGAAAATGCCTTTCATCAGGCTGAGAATGTTTCTTTCTATTCTTAGTTTGCTGAGACTTTTTGTTTTTTTCATGAATGGATGTTGACTCTTGTCAAATACCTTTTTTGCATTATTTGATATGATCATGTAGTTTTTCTTGAATAGCCTGTTGATATGATGGATTACATTGATTTTTGCACATTAAATGAGCCTTGCATTCCTGGTATAAACTCCACTTGGTTACAGGGTATTATTCTTTTTATGTATTCCTAGATTTGATTTACTAATGTTTTTGATGGTGTCTTTGTCTATGTTCATAAGGGATATTAATATGTTGTTTTCTTTCCTTGTAATGTCTTTATCTGGTGTTGGTATCATGGTAATGCTGCCCTCATAAAATGAATTGGGAAGTATTTTCTATTTTCTGAAAGAGATCGTTTGCAAGTGGTGTTATTTATTCTTTAAATGTTTGGTAGAATTTGCCAGTAAAACTATCTGGACCTGGAGCTTTCCTTTTTGAAAGGTATTTAAGCATGAATTCAATTTCTTTAATAGTTATTGGACTATTCAGGTTATCCATTTCACCTTGAGGGATTTTTGGTAGATTTTGCTTTTTGAGGAATTGGTCCATTTAATTTGTCAAATTTTTGTCCGTAGAACTATTCATAATATTCCCTTATTATTCTTTTAATGTCTACAATGTCTATAGTGATACTCTCTTTCATTCTTGATATTGGTAATTTGTGTCTTCTCTCTTTCTCCTTTTCAGTCTTATCAGATCAATTTTATTGATCTTTTCAAAGGACCAGCTTTTTGTTTCATTGATCTTCTGTTTTCAATTTCATTGATTTCTGCTCTTATTGTTATTATTTCCTTCCTTCTGCTTGCTTTGAGTTTCTTTTGCTCTTTTTTTTTGTTTTTTGTTTAGCATGGAAGATTAGATTATTGATTTGAGATCTTTCTTCTTTTCTAAGATCAAATTTGATACTATAAATAGCCATCTAAGTACTTCTTTAGCTGCATCCACTAATTTTGAAATATAGTTTCATTTTTGTTCAGTTCAAAACATTTTCTTATTTTATTTGAGATCCATGAATTATTTAGGACAGTGTTGCTTTATTTCCGATTGGAGACTTTTCTGTTATTTTTCTGTTACTGATTTGTTGTTTGATTCCATTATAGTCCGAGAACATACTCTATGATTTTAAACGTATTGAGGTTTGTTTTATGACCCAGCATGTGGTCTATCTGGATTAATGTTCCATGTGCACTTGAAAAGAATGTATTCAGCTCTCGTTTGGGGGGTTATTATATAAGTATCGATTAGATCCAGTTGATTGATGGTGTTGTTTGGTTCTACATTCTTGTTGGATTTTCTACTAATTCTGTTGATTACTGAGAACAGAGTGTTGAAGTTTCCAAATATAATTGTGGATCCCCCCCTCTTTCGTTCTCTCAGTTTTTGTTTAATGTATTTTGGAACTTTGTCTTTTTATTGGTGTGTGTAGACCACTTACCTTTAATGCAGTTATTGATATGCTTGCATTTAGATTTACTATTATTTATTATGTTTGTTAATTCTGGTTTTTGTTCTTGTTTCTATTTCCTGCCTTCTTTTGCATTATTTGAACATTTTTCATTTCATTTTAATTTATCCATTATGGGTTTTTTTGTTTGTGTGTTTGTTTTTTACTCTCTCTTTGTATAGTTTGTGTGTGTGTGTGAGTGCTCTTGGGATTAAAATATACATACTTAACTTTTCAGTCTACTTTGAGTCAATATTTTAACACTTCAGGTAGAATATAGGAACCTTACTGCCATATAGGTCCCTTTATCCACCTCCCTTTATATCGTAGTTGTCTTATATACTACATCTACATGCATTGAAAACTCCATCAAACAATGATATAATTTTTGCTTTCAATCATCAAATATATTTTAAATAACTTGAGAGAAGATTTGTCTATTTTATTTACTCAGATATTTACTATTTCTATTGCTCTTCCTTCACTCCTTCTGTTATTATTTCCCCTCTGTCTGATGAACTTCCTTTAGCAATTCTTTTAGAGCAATTATGCTGGCAATGGCTTTTCTTAGTTTACCTGAGAATGTCATTGTTTCACCTTGATTCCTAAAGGATATTTTCACTGGATATAAAATCTTGTGCTGACTTTGTTTTCTTTAAATAAATTTATTTTATTTATTTATTTTTGGCTACATTGGGTCTTCATTGCTGTGCATGGGCTTTCTCTAGTTGCGGCGAGCAGGGACTACTCTTCTTTGCGGTGCACGGTCTTCTCGTTGCAGTGGCTTCTCTTGCATGCAGAGCACAGGCTCTAGGCACACAGGCTTCAGTAGTTGTGGCACGCTGACTCAGTAGTTGTGGCTCGTGGGCTCTAGAGCACAGGCTCAGTAGTTGTGGCGCATGGGCTTAGTTGCTCCGCGGGATGTGGGATCTTCCCCAGACCAGGGCTCGAACCCACGTCCCCTGCATTGGCAGGTAGATTCTTAACCACTGCGCCACCAGGGAAGCCCCCTTTTATTTTAAAAATAAATAAATTAATTTATTTATTTTTGGTTACATTGGGCCTTCATTGCTGCACGCGGGCTTTCTCTAGTTGCAGTGAGTGGGGGCTACTCTTCGTTGCAGTGTGTGGGCTCTAGGTGCGTGGGCTTCGGTAGTTGCAGTGCATGGGCTCAGTAGTTGTGGCTTGCAGGCTTAGTTGCTCTGAGACACGTGGGATCTTCCTGGACCAGGGCTTGAACCCATGTCCCCTGCATTGGCAGGCAGATTCTTAACCACTGCACCACCAGGGAAGTCCTGACTTTTCTTTCAACACAAAAAATATGTGCCACTTCCTTCTTATCTCCATGGTTTATGGTAAGAAAACTGCAGTCATTCAAATAGTTGTTCCCCTATAGGAATACCTTGTTTTACTCTGTCTGCTTCCAAGATTTTTTTCTTTAGTTTTCAGCAGTTTGATTATGATGTGTCTGGGTATGGAATTATTTTTGGTTATCTTTTGGGGATTCATCAAGCTTCTTGAATCTGGAGGTTTAGGTCTTTCACCAAATTGGTGAAGTCTTCTGTCACTATTTCTTTAATTATTTTTTTCAGCACCACACTCTTTCTTCTCTCCTTTTAGAGCTCAGATGACATGAATGTTAGCCCTTTTGTTATTGTCCCATAGTTCTCTGAGGCTCCCATTAATTTTATTTCAATCTTTGTTCTATTGGTTGTTCAGATTGAACAATTTCTCTTGATATACTTTTAAATATAGCAACTTTTTCCTCTATCATCATCATTCTGCTATTGAGCTCATCCTGTGAGTTTTTTACTTAGGTTACCTTATACCTTGAAGTGCTCCATACTCTGAACCTCAGAAATATTTTGCTGCTCAGAGCTCAACCTTGTTCTTTGTGCCTTCCACAAAGAGCTGATCTAGGAAAATCAATCATCATTGAAATATTAGTAATAATAAAAAGGAGGCTATATAGGAATTATACGAAAATACCCTCAAGAATAAAGGCACATGGCCAAGAGAAGGCCAAAGAGTACACACCAGAAATGTTTTTCCATGGAAAAAAATAAAAAATCATGACCAAAGATTCATACAGAAGTGCAAAAACTTAATAAAAACAAAATCTGTGAATCAGGAGCTTAAACAGATAAAATAGCTTAAGAAAGAAATAAGATAAAGACATAAAAAATGAGCTGGCATAGTTCAAGAAAGAAATGGAGGAGACAGAAATAAAGGAGAAATGAAGGTCATATTAAAAAAAAGTAAAAAGAAACAGAGACATTGCTGAAAAAAAAACCCATGGGCATGGAAGGAATACTTGAGAAAGGTGAGCACAATGAGTGAGAATATAACAAATAGTTTTAAAAAGTATAAAAGGTTTAAAGAGAAAATGACATTTATAGAGAACAAAGAAGAACTACCACATGTATGATTGGTGTTTCTCAATAAGAGAATGGATTAAATGGAACAGCAACATCAACAAAAATGTTCAAACATAATTCAAGAGTGCTTCCAGAAATAAGACTTGAATTTTAGCTTGAAAGAACAAAACTGTCCCAGGTAAAACTAATATAGCATAACTAACTGCAACACATATCCTGATGAAGTTAATAGACTTGAGAGATAAAGAAACAATCCTATGAGAATCCTTGCAAATAAAACCAAATCACTTGTGAATGGGAAAAAAATTGTCTGGCTTCCAGCCTTTCTATAATAACATCCAACATTAGAAGACGGAGGAGTAATGTCTACCAAGTCCTCAGGGAAAGAGAATATGTGCCAAGTCAGACGCCATCCAAGTATAATGGCACAAACAGATGCCTTTATAGTTCCCAAGAGCCTTTCTTGAAGGCACAACTGCCTGATAACTTTCTACCAACAGATATAATAGTCAAAATGACTGGTAGTGATCAGTGAGTCTATTAAAGGCTAAAGCAACTATAGAAAAAGAATATCATATGAATGTTATATATACTATAGTGCTATAGATAGAAATCATAATATAGCCAACCAAATTCTGGAGATCCTAGAGGGGGAACATATGGAGGTAGTGTAAGTATGCCAGTTTCCTTATCTTTTGAGAATTATTTAAGTTCAATAATAGAGACATAAGTATTTTTCTCTGAAGGTATAAGTTCACTTTGAGAAAGTTTTTATCTGTAGAGATTAAAGAACATTTATTTTTAACATTTCATTTTTAAGTAATTTTAGATTTACAGAAGAGTTGCAAAGATAGTACAGAGTATTCTTGTATAGTCTTCACCGAGTTTTCTCTAATGTTAGCATCTTACATAACCATTGCTCTGGTATGAACGTCTGTGTCCCCTCAGAATTCATACACTGAAATCCTAATCCCCAAAGGGGATGGTATTTGGAGATGGGGACTTTAGGAGGTGCTTAAGGCATGACTGTGGAGCTCTCATGAATGGGATTAGTGCCATATGAAAGAGGCTCCTGAAAGGTCCCTACCTCCTTCCACCATGTGAGGACATAGTGAGAAGACACATAGTATAAACCTGGAAGAGGGCCCTCACCTGACCATTATGGCACCTTGATCTTAGATTTCCAGCCTCCAGAACTGCAAGAAATAAATTTCTGTTCTTTATAAACTAGCCAGTCTGTGGTATTTTGTTATAGCAGCCTGAATGGACTAAGACAACCTTAGTTGGTACATTTATCAAAACTAAGAAATTAATATTGGTACAATACTTTTAATTAAACTACAGACATTATTTGGATTTCCCCCTTTCTCTTTCAAGATCTGATCCAGGACACCACATTGCATTTAGTCATTTATGTTGCTTTAGTCTCCTACAATCTGTGACAATTTCTTAGTCTTTCTTGGTCTTTAAGGAACATTTATTTTAAAAAACTTTTTATTATGGAAAACTTTAGAATTATATATATAACATATATAATATTATGCGTTGTATAATATATAATATTATAATATATATGTAATTTCATCCATACATTTCAGTAAACACCTCTACCTAATAAGGACATTGAAAATATAAGAACCATGCCACTATTACACCTTAGAAAATGAACAATAATTCCTTAGTATCATCTCATCCCAGGTTATAGTCAAAGTCCCCCAGTTCTCACAGATATGATTTTCAGTTAGTTTGTTCACATCAGGATTCAAACAAGTTTCATATATTGTATTTGGTTATTATAGCTCTTAAGTTTCTTTTATTCTATAACAGCCCCACCTCCTTTTCCTCCATACCATTGATCTATTGGAAAAACTGGGATCATTTATTCTATAGGATGTATTATATTCTGGATTTGGTTGATTGCTTCTGTGTGTCATGTATCTCATTCTCTGTTCCCTATGTTTCCTGATAATTAGTAGTTAGACATAGAGGATTGATTAGATAAAGGGATTTTTTTATAGGCAAAAATATTTAATAGGTGATGCTGTGTACTTTCCATCATATCACATCCATCAAGAGGTAGATAATGTGTGTTGTCTCTCTTATAATGACGGTAAAATTGGTGAGTGGGATTGGGTGGTGTCAGCCTGACTCATCCATTGTAAAGTTTCCTACCAATCTTTTTCCTAATGGTTTTAGCAGCCTTTGATGATCATCGCTAACATCCATTATTTTATTATGATCTGAAAAATTATGATACTCTTATTTTATCATTATTCTGCATACTAGCTAAAATTCTTCTAAAAAGAAGAACATTCTTTGTCAACGATTTGGCTACCTAGAAGTTCAGTTCAGGGACTTCCCTGGCAGTCCAGTTGTTGGGACTCCATGCTTCCATGGCAGGGGGTGCATGTTCCATCCCTGGTGGGGGAACTAGGATCCCGCATGCTGTGTGGCCAAAAAAAAAAAAAAAAAAAAATTCAGTTCATATTACAGGAAAGGAAGAATAAATGTTTGATTTTTTTCTCTTTTTTAAAAAAACAATTTTCAGAACGATGAATTGGTGCTCTAGCAACCTCCAGTGATGACAAATGAGCTTTCTGGGGTTTTGTTTCATTTTTAAAGTATCATTGTGATCTCATAAATTAAAATAATTGATGTTTATCAATTGCAATACTTATTCATTTTGATGCTCAAATGATCCCATCTTAAACAGGTGGATGCACCTTTAAGTTGTGTCCTTTTGACACAACCCGAGTAGTCATTGATAGCTTCTTTGCTTATTTTATACACTTCCTACCTTTGAGTGGAATCAGCCATTTCACTAAGGAGCCCTGTTTCCTTTAGGTGAAAATGGTACTTAGAGGCCACCATTTTGGTACGTGTGCTCACCACTATTTAGTCACCATTGTATCTAAACCTTTTCAGTGTACAAAGATAAGAGATGCAATTTTTTTTTGAAAAAAAAAATCATGAGTTTATACTGATATTTCCAATTTGAATTTTTTTTACAATTCAATGGTATTTATTACATTCACAGAATCACCGCAATCAATTTTAGAACATTTTCACCACCACCCCAAAAACCCTATACTCATTATGGTCATTCTCCATTTCTCCCCAATTCCCCTCCCTCCAGCTCCTGGCAACAACTAATCTACTTTTTGTGTCTATGGATTTGCCTATTCTGGACATTTTATATAAATGGAGTCATACAATATGCAGTCCTTTGTAACTGGCTTCTGTCACTTAGCATTAAGTTTTTAAGTTTCATTCACGTTGTAGCATGTATCAGTACTTCATTTCTTTTTATGGCCAAATAAAATATACTGTATTTCATTATTGATTCATCTATTGGTGGACACTTGGGTTTTTCCAGTTTGAGGCTATTATGAATAATGCTGCTATAAACATTTGTGTACAAGTTTTTGTGTGGACATAAATTTTCATTTTTGGGGGGGTATATACCTAGGAGTAGAATTGCTGGTCCATGTGGTAACTCCATGTTTAACCTTCTGAGCAATTGCAGACTGTTTTATATTTCTACCCGCAGTGGCTACACTATTTTATATTTCTACCCACAGTGTATTTGTGATTAAAGGGCTTATACTTAATTTATTTGCTTTTATACTAGCATTTCTCTTTTATCTTTTGTGGAAAATCTTGGTTCCTAGCAACATTAACATAATTATTAATTAGGCTTATGGTGTGTGTGTGTGTGTGTGTAAATAGCAATACTAATGTTACTAGCTAAGATTGCTGAAAGCAGTTTAAGATGTTTTTAGAGTGCTTTGTCCTTGGGGTATATTCCACTAGGTTTGTGTAATCAAAACACTGTATTTTAAAGAAATTTGAAAAACTTATTTTTCAGTGTGAGATCATGCCACCATCTGTTGCATGAGTGCCTCTAACTGGCATAACCCAAACCACATCCAAAACCTTGGCTACAAAGGAGCCTTTTATCTTTCCAGACTCTACACACTGAAATGTGTGTTGAACAGGTCAGTCTGCTGAATGTACCTCTACAAGGTTATAGGTAAGGGATTCAAGGTCATCTGCTAAAAAGTTAGTTGGGGTGCTTCCCTGGTGGCGCAGTGGTTGAGAGTCCGCCTGCCGATGCAGGGGACACGGGTTCATGCCCCGGTCCGGGAGGATCCCATATGCTGTGGAGCGGCTGGGCCCATGAGCCATGGCCGCTGGGCCTGCGTGTCTGGAGCCTGTGCTCCGCAACGGGAGAGGCCACAGCAGTGAGAGGCCTGCGTACCGCAAAAAAAAAAAAAAAAAAAGAGTTAGTTGGGTAGAGGATCAGAAAATGTGGTGACAACTTAGAATACCTGCTTTGGGGAGGTGAGGGGAAATGGACTCAAAGACACATCAATTTCTAATTAGTGGTCAGAACCCATCTGAGAAAAGAGGGCCTAAATTCCTAATGGCATTGTTTGCACCATTGCATCTGGAGCCCAGGTAAGAGATGAGGAGAGTGGACTTCGTACAGGTGGGAGTGTAAAAGAGCTGGTGACTCAGGATGCTGGGGTGCTGGCAATAGAGGAATAGCTGTGATATACCATGAAGCTCTAGGCTGGAAAAGAGAGGAAGTTCAACTAGACAGAAAACTAATGATAAGCACTTGCAGTGAGCCAGACACTGTCCTAAGTACTTTACATCTGTTAACTCAATCTTTACAACATGTTAAATCACCTTCATTCTACAGATAAGGAGACTGAGATCCTGAGAGATTAATTTGACCAAGGTACACATCTAGTCAGAATTTAAGAGTCAGAATTTAAACCCAGCAGTCTGGCTCCAGAGACAGAAGCAATGAGACATTATTTTATAGTCATAATCTGGCAAAAAAATTATAAAAGCTATAACATCTGTAGCTTGTGGGGATATGGATGAAAAGAGTACTCTTGCACATTGCTGGTGGACATTGAAGTATTACAGCCAATTTAGAAAGTAATCTGGTAACATCTGTTAATATTAAAAGAATTAATTTCCCCAGCATCTCCACTCCTGGGAATCTACTCCATAGGAATGAAAGTACTAGTAAGTAAGGACATATGGAAAAGGATGTTTTATTGCAGCATTGCTCATAGTTGCAAAAAAACTGGACGCCAAGAAAAAGCCTGTCAATAGGATAATGGTTGAATAAATTCAGACCACAAAAATGATGCAGCCATTGCAAAGGATGCATTAGGGCTATAGCAGGTGGCATGGGGGAGTTCCATGAGGTATTATGAATTGAAAAAAAACTCCAAACCAAGATGCAAAATTGCTAACATAAGAAAGGGAATATATTTGAATATCATCATTTTATAATCTCCAATAAATTAATGGATCTAGGTATAATCACCATAGCTACTAACATCACAAAAATTGCCAACCAGACTTTTTGTGCTTCCTGAAGGAAGAATACATCACCATCTATGAAGTAGTAATAAAAATCGGAGGGGCTTCCCTGGTGGCGCAGTGGTTGAGAGTCCGCCTGCCGATGCAGGGGACACGGGTTCGTGCCCCGGTCCAGGAAGATCCCACATGCCGCGGAGCGGCTGGGCCAGTGAGCCATGGCCGCTGAGCCTGCGCGTCCAGAGCCTGTGCTCCACAACGGGAGAAGCCACAACAGAGGCCCGCGTACCACAAAAAAAAAAAAAAAAAAAAAAAAGAGGCACTGTTTTGGGCCTCCCTGGTGGCGCAGTGGTTAAGAGTCCGCCTGCCGATGCAGGGGATACGGGTTCGTGCCCCGGTCTGGGAGGATCCCATATGCCGCGGAGCGGCTGGGCCCGTGAGCCATGGCCGCTGGGCCTGCGCGTCCGGAGCCTGTGCTCCGCAACGGGAGAGGCCACAACAGTGAGAGGCCCGCATACCGCAAAAAAAAAAAAAAAAAAAAAAAAAATCGGAGCTGAATCTGATTAAGCCTCTAGAGCCAACTATAAACTTACAAGAAGCCCAGAGGAAAGAGCATCCTAAACTCGACCATGGGAATATAATCACCAACATCTAGACTGTGGGAAATGCTGCAGAAGAAATGTCTTATTTTCTTCAACAAATAAATTGCAAGAAAAAGAAAAGTGATGGAGGTGGAAGCTATAGATTTAAAAGAGACTCAAAGGACATACCAACCGGGCTTCCCTGGTGGTGCAGTGGTTGAGAATCTGCCTGCTAATGCAGGGGACACGGGTTCGAGCCCTGGTCTGGGAAGATCCCACATGCCACGGAGCAACTGGGCCCGTGAGCCACAACTACTGAGCCTGCGCATCTGGAGCCTGTGCTCCGCAACAAGAGAGGCCACGATGGTGAGAGGCCCGCGCACCGCGATGAAGAGTGGCCCCCACTTGCCACAACTGGAGAAAGCCCTTGCACAGAGGCAAAGACCCAATACAGCAAAAATAAATAAATAAATTAATAAACTCCTACCCCCAACATCTAAAAAAAAAAAAAAAAGAACTGTTGTGTTAGATAACACGCAGAACATGTAGCCCAGGCCTTGGATTTTAAAAAAAAAAAAGACATACCAACCGATTGCAAGCATTAGCCCTCATCTGGATTTTGATTTAAGCAAACGAATTGTTTTTTCAAAAGCCATGTTCAGTATTTATTGGACAATTGGAAATTTGACAGAGTGTATATTCAGTGGTATTAATTATTTTATTTATTTATTTTTGCTAATGGTTTTTTTGGTTTAAAAAGAATCCTTATCTGTTACAGATGCATATGAATTATTGACAAATGAAATGATATGATGTCTGGCATTTGCTGTAAAACAATAAGGGGAAAGAATGAGTGGGGATATAGAGAAAATAAGATTGGCTCTAAGTTGATAATAGTTGAAGTGGGATGATGGGTACGTCGGGTGCATTATGCTGTTCTCTCTGCTTTTTTTAATGTTTGAAAATTTTCCACGATAAAGCTTTTCTAAAATGTTATGGGAGGGGTCCTAAATATATGTCCCTCCAGATCCACTCTCCACTCTTCCCCACCATGCTCTGTGCTGGGAAGCTGACCTCTATGGATAGAATCAATAGGCTCCTGTGCCCTCTGTTGGGTTTGGAAAATGGGATACCTGTAGAGGATGAAAGGAAGGAAGGAGAGTGAGATTGGGTTTTTAATTTCCCACGCTCTCTCCCTGATGCGTCTTAGTGAGCTGGCTGCTTTCTCTAATTAACCACAAGCCTCAGTTCCTGCCAGGGCCGTCTCCATCCATCCCTGTTGGCCCCTCCTCTTGCCCCAGGGTACCGCCCTATCTGTAGTGATTTCCTTATACCCTGCCCACACTTTCATAAATAACCCCTTATGAAACTCTTCTCAAATTACCCCATTTGAGTGTGCCATCTGTTCCTTGCTGGGTCCCTATCTCATACCAGAAGGTAATCGGCAGCAAAGGCAGAATCAGGGGAAGAAGCCCGGGGTAGTGGGGAGGTGGCAATAGGGGGGATTTGAGTGAGATGAGAAGCAGCTGAGGACAGAGGTGATAGCCAAAATATTTAACAACTGGTAGACCACAAGCAGTGCACAATCAGAATGGATTCCAGGTCTAAACAACTAGTACTGCTACTAGCACTGATCCATCCCAGCTGAATCTCAGCGCTGCTTGTGTTGAATTCAGATCTGCAGGACAGGACTGGTTGGATTATTTGAACTCAAGTTTTCCCAGATGGTTGGGGTTTGGTGGTTAGCGGGCCTATCAGGTTCTCATATCCCAGGGGAATCTCAGCTGCCAGCAGAGGCCCTGGTGAAGCTGCAAAGCCTTGGTGGCCTCTGGGAAAAAAGCCCTTAAATTCTCCCCAGGGAGCTGAAGTTGGAAAGGTAAGTGGTGCTTCTGTTAAAGGACAGTGTTCAGGCTGCAAAATCCAAACCTGGGGCCAGGGGAAGAGTCTCCTTCCTATGCTGACATCCTGGTCCCACATGACCAAGGAAACTCTGTGTGTGTGTGTGTGTGTGTGTGTGTGTGTGTGTGTGTGTTGCTGGGGATAATGCTATATAGTTCATGTGTCTAACTCTATTGAACCTAAGCCTCTTTTAAAATGTTTTAGTTTTAAAATACATGCATTTAACATTTTATGTAGCTGATAGTTCAAAATGGTTCAGAAATTAAAAAGTATAACCAGATGCACAGTGAATGGTCTCCCTCTAATGCCTGCCCCCATCTGCCTAGTCTCCATCCTCCCAAACTAGGCAGCTACTGTAACCTTCCAGAGATTTTTAAAAATGCAGGTACAAGCAAATGTGAATATATATCCTCACTCTCCTCCTTTTAACATGATGTATGCTCTGTTCTGCTTTTTCCCTTAAAAATGTATTGGAGATCTGTATTGATACATACAAATCTTCCTGGCTCTTTTCTTTCCAGATCATTGTACAGTAATGATCCCTATTGATAAAAATTTAGTTTGTTTCCAATCTCTTGCTGTTGCTAACAATGTACATGTGTTGAATGAATGAGTGAGTGAGCAGGTGAATGTTCAAATGGATAACTTTTAAAAAAATATTTATTTAGCTGCTCTGGGTCTTAGTTATGGCATGCGAAATCTTTTAGTTGCAGCATGCAGGATCTAGGTCCCTGACCAGGGATCGAACCCAGGCCCCCTGCATTGGGAGCGTGGAGTCTTAACCACTGGACCACCAGGGAAGTCCCCGGATAACTTTTTTTTTTAATTTAAATTTAAATTTTTAAAAATTTTATTGGAGTGGAGTTGATTTACAATGTTGTGTTAGTTTCAGGTGTACAGCAAAGTGATTCAGTTATACATGTACATACATTCATTCTTTTTCAGATTCTTTTCTCATATAGGTTATCACAGAATATTGAGTAGAGTTCCCTGTGCTCTACAGTAGGTCCTTGTCGGTTATCTATCTTATATATAGTAGTGTGTGCATGTTAAATCCAAGCTCCTGATTTATCTCTTCCCCCATGTTTCCCCTTTGGTAACCATAAGTTTGTTTTCAATATCTGTAAGTCTGTTTCTGTAAATAAGTTCATTTATATCATTTAAAAAAAATTAAATTCCACATATGAGTGGTATCATATGATATTTGTCTTTATCTGTCTGACATACTTCACTTAGTATGATAATCTCTAGGACCATCCATGTTGCTGTGAATGGCATTATTTCATTCTTTTTTTATGGTTGAGTAGTATTCCATTGTATATACATACCACATCTTCTTTATCCATTCCTTGGTCAATGGACATTTAGGTTGCTTCCATGTCTTAGCTACTATAAATAGTGCTGCAATGAACATTGGGGTGCATGTATCATTTCAAATTATGGTTTTCTCTGGATATATGCCCAGGAGTGGGATTGTCAAATGGATAACTTTGTACATGGATTATTTCCCATGTCTGCTAATATGTCTGTGGGGTAAATTCCTGGATCAAAGATCATATGCTCTTGTAATTTTGACACGTACTGCTAAATTGACTTTCATGGATGTTGGGCCAATTTACACTCCTGCCCAGCAATGTCTGAGAGTGGCCAAGGCCCCTTAAAGACAGCTGTGGAAAGGCTGGAGTGTCCTCTATGGTTGCCTCGATTCAAGCTAGTGCCCTGTGGGATCCATCTACCTAGCTGGGCACTGTCACCAACCCTCTTCGATCACAACATTCCTGAATCTAAGCCAGACCTTCTATATTAGTTCTCTATGGCTGTGTAACAAATTACCACAAACTCAGTGACTTAAAACAACATGAATTTATTACTCACAGTTTCATGGGTCAGGAATCCTGACACAGGTTAGCTGGGTCCTCTGCTCAGGGTCTCACCAGGCTGAAATCAAGGCATCAGCCAGATGGGGGTGTGATATCATCTGAGGCTCAGGGTCCTCTTCAAAATTCATTTAAATTGTTGGCGGAATTCATTTCCTTAAAGTTGTAGGATTGAGATTTCCACCTTCTTGCCGGCTGTTGGCAGGGGATCTCTCTCAGCATCTACAGACTGCCCCTGGGTCCTTGCCATGTGGCCCTCTCATAACATGGCAGCTACATCTGCAAAGGCAGCAGGAGAATCTCCTTCTAGTCTGCTATGGCAGAATCTTGTACGATATAACCTAATCCACAGAATGATTATCCTACCATATTCACAGATCCTGCCCACACTCAAGGGAAGGGGATGATACAGAGCATGTACACTGGGGGGTGGGACTCTTGGGGGCCATCTTAGAATTTTGCCTACCACACCTTCATTTGTTCTTCAACCCAGCTTTGCTCAGCTGTTAGCTTCAGCCTGAATTTTGGTTCCTGCTGATCTGGCTGCTGTCCCTGATTCAGGGCTCCACATCACCCCCTCTTCAACCTTGTGTGCACCAGGGCCCTTGCTGTTTGATCCTTGCTTATTAGACCATGCCTCAGTCTCCTGGTTGCTGGCTGCATATCCATACTCTTTTAAAGACCAGATCATTTTACCAGGTGGCTCTCAGCTGCCTACCTCCAGTCCCTGCCTCAGCCAACCCATGAAGGTTGGGCAGCCCTTCTAGGGTAGGATTTGGAACCTGCACATAACATGGGCCAAATGCTAAGCCCATGGCTAAAAACCACACCAGTTACCTCCTCACCACTCCTCTCTTCTTCCTCTGAATGCTCGATCTTGAAGGTGGTCCACACTGATACATTAATGCCACTATCTTCATGGTCATGCCTTTTATTTTTTAAATATTTATTTATTTATTTATTTGGCTACGTTGGGTCTTCGTTGTGGCATGTGGAATCTTTCCTTGGTGCGTGTGGGCTATTTTTTGCAGTGCGTGGGCTTCTCTCTAGTTGTGGCGTGCAGGTTCCAGAGCGCATGAGCTCTGTAGTTTGTGGCATGGGAGCTCTCTAGTTGAGGTGTGTGAGCTCAGTAGTTGTGGAGTGTCAGCCAGCTGCCCCGCGGCATGTGGGATCCTAGTTCCCCGACCAGGGATTGAACCCGCGTCCCCTGCGTTGGAAGGTGGATTTTTCACCACTGGACCACCAGGGAAGTCCCCGTGGTCATGTCTTTAAGATGTATTTCTCCTGTATCCTTTGGTTCTCACAGAGTCCTCTTTAGAATCTGAATGATTAAATTATTAGTATAATTACTTCTTATCTTAAGACATATTTCCTAAACTTCTTAGGCTTACCCCAAAGAGGTATTAGTTCCAAGAGCCTCTCTTTAAGAATCTCTCCTATCCATCTCCACCCCTCTGGCTCCCACTTTTCTACCAACCTACTTACCAGGGCACCACAACAGGAGTTACACAGCCCTGAAAAAACCTCTGGACTTGACAAAATTTGCCTTTAGTTTTTGCAACCCTATTGGTAATGCTAGAAGTATTTTTCCTCCCAAAGAAATATTTTATGAGTCATCAGGGGACCATATGCCTGTAACCACATCTGAGACCAGGACTGTTTTCTCTGTAAGAAAATTTAGATATTTTGAAAATTTACCTAGATAGGACTGAAATGTTTTCAGCTGCAAATTCCTCTTTGGTGAAGATTACAAATGTGTTCATCTTTTTTATGTAAATCACTATAGTTAAACTACGTAAACACACAGAGCACCAAGTAAGATTTTTAAGTCTTTTATGTCTAGGGCTAAGAATACCAGATAGACATGAAACACAAACTCTTGTCTTGCCTTTATTGATGACTCCAAATTTTATAAAGGGTAATGTATGAAGAATCATCCTTAAATCATCCATATGTAAATATTAGTATCTCTCTATATTAGGTGCCAGAGTTGACTTTAATGAAAATGGCAAAGGGTGCATCTATCTCCCTCTTCTACTGACTTGCCAGCATGCCTGAAGTCATACCATTAGATGCTTTTCCTCTTAGTCTTAGAGGCTTTCTGCTCTTTAGGAGACTCTCTATCTCATTTCTTTTTAAACTAAATATTTTATTTTGAAATAAGTATAAATGCAGTTGTAAGAAATAATACAGAGATTCTATGTATCTTTTATCCATTTCCCCCCAAAGGGAAAACTGTAGCACAATATCACAATGTAATATAGCACAATATCACAATGCAAAACTATAGCACAATAATACCACAACTAGGATATTGACACTGATACAGTCAAGGTACACAACAGTTCCATCATCACAAGGATCCCTCATATTGCCCTTTTATGGCCACACCCACTTCCTTCCCATGCCACCCCTCCTTGGCCCCTGGCAGCCACTAATCTGTTCTCCATTTTTACGATTTTGTCAAGAAAGTTACATAAATGCAATCATACCTTATGTAGCCTTTTGAGATTAGCTTTATTCACTCAACATAATTTTCTGGAGATCCATGCAGGTTGTTATGTGTATCGACAGCTTATTCCTTTTTATTGCTGAGTGGTATTTCATGGTATGGAGGTACCACAGTTTGTTTAACCAGCCACCTGTTGAAGGACATCTGGGTTATTTCCAGTTTGGGTCTATTATGAATAAAGCTGCTATAAACATTTATGCACAGTTTTTTTGTGTGAACATAAGTTTTTCATTTCTCTCATAGGAGTACCAGTGCTGGGTCATATGGTAAGTGTATATTTAGTTTTTTAGGAAACTGCCAAACTATTTTCCAGGGTGGCTGTATCATTTTACACCCCACCCCCACCACCCTGGAAGGATGAGCGATCTAGTTTCTATGTATCTTCACCAGCATTTGATGTTGTCACTATTTTTTATTTTAGCTATTCTGATGGGTTTGCATTTCCCTAAAGGCTAAATTTAGTTTTTTAGGAAGCTGCCAAGCTATTTTCCAGGCTGGTTTATTATTTTACATGCCCCCCCCACCCCCAGCAAGTTATGAGCGATCTAGTTTCTCTGTATCCTTGCCAGCATTTGATGTTGTCACTGTTTTTTATTTTAGCCATCTGATGGGCCTGCATTTCCCTATAGGCTAAGGATGTTTTACATTTTTTTGTGTACTTATTTGCCATCTGTATATCCTCTTCAGTGAAATGTCTCTTCATTTTTTAATCCATATTCTAATTGGATTAGTTGTTTTGTTTTTCAACTGTTGAGTTTTGAGAGTTCTTTGTATATTCTAGATAGAAGTCCTTTGCCAGATATGTGGTTTAAAAATATTTTCTCCCAGTTTGTAGCTTGTTTTGTTCATTCTCTTAGCAGGATCTTTCCCAGAGCAAACGTTTTTTATTTTGTTGAGGTCTAATAGATCAATTTTCCCTTTATTGCTTGTGCTTTGGGTGTCAAGTCTAAGATCTCTTTGTCTAGCCCTAGGTCCTGAAAATTTTCTATGCTTTTTCCTAAAGGTTTTATAGATTTATATGTTACATTTAAGTTGGTGATGCACTTGAGTTAATTTTGTATAAGGAGTGAGACTTAGGTCAAGTTTCATCTTTTACCTGTGGATGCCCAACTGCTCCAGCACCATTTATTGAAAAGGCTGTATTTCCTTCATTTAATTGCTTTTGCACCTTGTCAAAAATAATTTCACCATACTTGTGCGGGTCTATTTCTGGTTTCTGTATTCTATTCCATTGGTCTGTGTATCTGTCCCTCCACCAGTACTGCACAGTCCTGATTACTGTACCTGTATGATAAGTGTTGAAACTGGGTAGAGTGATTCCTTCCATTTTATTCTTCAAATTTTGTTTTAGGTATTCTAGTTCCTTTGCCTTTCCATATAAAATTTAGAATAATCTTACCTATATCTACAGAAACTCTGTTGTCATTTTGATAGTAATTATGTTAAACATGTGTATCAATTTCTGGAGAATTGGTCATACTTACTATGTTTAATCTTCCAATCCATGAACATGGTATGTTTCTCCATTTATTTAAAAAGTCTATTTTTTCATCAACGTTTTATAGTTTTCACCCTACAAGTCCTATATATCTTTTGTTTTGAACAATTGTAATAGTATTTTATTTTTAATTTTGTTATCTACATGTTCATTGCTAGTATATAGAAATATGATTGATTTTGTGTGTGTGTGTGTGTGGTACGCAGGCCTCTCACTGTTGTGGCCTCTCCTGTTGTGGAGCACAGGCTCCGGACATGCAGGCTCAGTGGCCGTGGCTCACAGGCCCAGCCGCTCTGCGGCATGTGGGATCTTCCTGGTCTGGGGCACAAACCCATGTCCCCTGCATCGGCAGGAGGACTCTCAACCACTGCGCCACCAGGGAAGCCCATGATTGATTTTTATATGTTGTTCTTGAATACTACAATTTTAATGAACTCACTTATTAATTCTAGGAGAGATTTTTTAGGATTTTCTTACATGATTACATAGGAAATCATGTCATTAGCAAATAGGCACAATTTTATTTCTTCCTTTCCAATTTGTTTGTATGCCTTTTATTTCTTTTTCTTGCCCTATGTGCTGGCTAAGACTTCCAGTCCTATATCAAATAGAAGTAGTGGGAGCAGGTATCCTTAGCTTGTTCCTGATCTTAGGGGGAAAGTATTCAGTCTTTTACCATTAAGTATTGTTTGTCATAAACTTTTTATAGATGCTCTTTATCAAGTTGAAGAAGTTCCCCTTTATTCCTAGGTTGCTGAGAGTTTTCTCATTATCATAAATGGATATTGAATTTTGTCAAATGCTTTTTCTTTTTTTTTTTTATTTTACAAATTTAATCAGTTATACATATACATATGTTCCCATATCCCCTCCCTTTTGCGTCTCCCTCCCACCCTCCCTATCCCACCCCTCCAGGCGGTCACAAAGAACCGAGCTGATCTCCCTGTGCTATGCGGCTGCTTCCCACTAGCTATCTACCTTACGTTTGGTAGTGTATATATGTCCATGCCGCTCTTTCACTTTGTCACAGCTTACCCTTCCCCCTCCCCGTATCCTCAAGTCCATTCTCTAGTAGGTTTGTCTTTATTCCTGTCTTACCCCTATGTTCTTCATGACATTTTTTTTTCTTAAATTCCATATATATGTGTCAGCATACAGTATTTGTCTTTCTCTTTCTGACTTACTTCACTCTGTATGACAGACTCTAGGTCCATCCACCTCATTACAAATAGCTCAATTTCATTTCTTTTTATGGCTGAGTAATATTCCATTGTATATATGTGCCACATCTTCTTTACCCATTCATCCGATGATGGACACTTAGGTTGTTTCCATCTCTGGGCTATTGTAAATAGGGCTGCTATGAACATTTTGGTACATGTCTCTTTTTGAATTACGGTTTTCTCAGGGTATATGCCCAGTAGTGGGATTGCTGGGTCATATGGTAGTTCTATTTGTAGTTTTTTAAGGAACCTCCATACCATTCTCCATAGTGGCTGTACCAATTCACATTCCCACCAGCAGTGCAAGAGTGTTCCCTTTTTTCCACACCCTCTCCAGCATTTATTGTTTCTAGATTTTTTGATGATGGCCATTCTGACTGGTGTGAGATGATATCTCATTGTAGTTTTGATTTGCATTTCTCTAATGAGTAAAGATGTTGAGCATCCTTTCATGTGTTTGTTGGCAGTCTGTATATCTTCTGTGGAGAAATGTCTATTTAGGTCTTCTGCCCATTTTTGGATTGGGTTGTTTGTTTTTTTGCTATTGAGCTGCATGAGCTGCTTGTAAATTTTGGAGATTAATCCTTTGTCAGTTGCTTCATTTGCAAATATTTTCTCCCATTCTGAGGGTTGTCTTTTGGTCTTGTTTATGGTTTCCTTTGCTGTGCAAAAGCTTTTAAGTTTCATTAGGTCCCATGTGTTTATTTTTGTCTTTATTTCCATTTCTCTAGGAGGTGGGTCAAAAAGGATCTTGCTGTGATTTATGTCATAGAGTGTTCTGCCTATGTTTTCCTCTAGGAGTTTGATAGTGTCTGGCCTTACATTTAGGTCTTTAATCCATTTTGAGCTTATTTTTGTGTATGGTGTTAGGGAGTGATCTAATCTCATACTTTTACATGTCCCTGTCCAGTTTTCCCAGCACCACTTCTTGAAGAGACTGTCCTTTCTCCACTGTACATTCCTGCCTCCTTTATCAAAGATAAGGTGACCATATGTCCATGGGTTTATCTCTGGGCTTTCTATCCTGTTCCATTGATCTATCTTTCTGTTTTTGTGCCAGTACCATACTGTCTTGATTACTGTAGCTTTGTAGTATAGTCTGAAGTCAGGGAGCCTGATTCCTCCAGCTCCATTTTTCGTTCTCAAGATTGCTTTGGCTATTCGGGGTCTTTTGTGTTTCCATACAAATTGCGAAATTTTTTGTTCTAGTTCTGTGAAAAATGCCATTGGTAGTTTGATAGGGATTGCATTGAATCTGTAGATTGCTTTGGGTAGTAGAGTCATTTTCACAATGTTGATTCTTCCAATCCAAGAACATGGTACATCTCTCCATCTATTTGTATCATCTTTAATTTCTTTCATCAGTGTCTTATAATTTTCTGCATACAGGTCTTTTGTCTCCTTAGGTAGGTTTATTCCTAGGTATTTTATTCTTTTTGTTGCAATGGTAAATGGGAGTGTTTCCTTGATTTCACTTTCAGATTTTTCATCATTAGTATATAGGAATGCCAGAGATTTCTCTGCATTAATTTTGTATCCTGCAACTTTACCAAATTCATTGATTAGCTCTAGTAGTTTTCTGGTAGCATCTTTAGGATTCTCTATGTATAGTATCATGTCATCTGCAAACAGTGACAGCTTTACTTCTTCTTTTCCGATTTGGATTCCTTTTATTTCCTTTT
This sequence comes from Mesoplodon densirostris, assembly GCF_025265405.1. Lineage (NCBI taxonomy): Eukaryota > Metazoa > Chordata > Mammalia > Artiodactyla > Ziphiidae > Mesoplodon > Mesoplodon densirostris. Next base: position 101,442,197 of record NC_082681.1, read on the forward strand.
CTTCTCTGATTGCTGTGGCTAAAACTTCCAAAACTATGTTGAATAAGAGTGGTGAGAGTGGGCAGCCTTGTCTTGTTCCTGATCTTAGTGGAAATGGTTTCAGTTTTTCACCATTGAGGACGATGCTGGCTGTGGGTTTGTCATATATGGCCTTTATTATGTTGAGGAAAGTTCCCTCTATGCCTACTTTCTGCAGGGTTTTTATCATAAATAGGTGTTGAATTTTGTCAAAAGCTTTCTCTGCATCTATTGAGATGATCATATGGTTTTTCTCCTTCAGTTTGTTAATATGGTGTATCACGTTGATTGATTTGCATATATTGAAGAATCCTTGCATTCCTGGAATAAACCCCACTTGATCATGGTGTATGATCCTTTTAATGTGCTGTTGGATTCTGTTTGCTAGTATTTTGTTGAAGATTTTTGCATCTATGTTCATCAGTGATATTGGCCTGTAGTTTTCTTTCTTTGTGACATCCTTGTCTGGTTTTGGTATCAAGGTGATGGTGGCCTCATAGAATGAGTTTGGGAGTGTTCCTCCCTCTGCTATATTTTGGAAGAGTTTCAGAAGGATAGGTGTTAGCTCTTCTCTAAATGCTTGATAGAATTCCCCTGTGAAGCCATCTGGTCCTGGGTTTTTTTTTGTTGGAAGATTTTTTATCACAGTTTCAATTTCAGTGCTTGTGATTGGTCTGTTCATATTTTCTATTTCTTCCTGATTCAGTCTTGGCAGGTTGTGCATTTCTAAGAATTTGTCCATTTCTTCCAGGTTGTCCATTTTATTGGCATAGAGTTGCTTATAGTAATCTCTCATGATCTTTTGTATTTCTGCTGTGTCAGTTGTTACTTCTCCTTTTTCATTTCTAATTCTATTGATTTGAGTCTTCTCCCTTTTTTTCTTGATGAGTCTGGCTAATGGTTTATCAATTTTGTTTATCTTCTCAAAGAACCAGCTTTTAGTTTTATTGATCTTTGCTATCGTTTCCTTCATTTCTTTTTCATTTATTTCTGATCTGATTTTTATGATTTCTTTCCTTCTGCTAACTTTGGGATGTTTTTGTTCTTCTTTCTCTAATTGCTTTAGGTGCAAGGTTAGGTTGTTTATTCGAGATGTTTCCTGTTTCTTAAGGTGGGATTGTATTGCCATAAACTTCCCTCTTAGAACTGCTTTTGCTGCATCCCATAGGTTTTGGGTCGTCGTGTCTCCATTGTCATTTGTTTCTAGGTATTTTTTAATTTCCTCTTTGATTTCTTCAGTGATCACTTCGTTATTAAGTAGTGTATTGTTTAGCCTCCATGTGTTTGTATGTTTTACAGCTCTTTTCCTGTAATTGATATCTAGTCTCATAGCATTGTGGTCGGAAAAGATACTTGATACAATTTCAATTTTCTTAAATTTACCAAGGCTTGATTCGTGACCCAAGATATGATCTATCCTGGAGAATGTTCCATGAGCACTTGAGAAAAATGTGTATTCTGTTGTTTTTGGATGGAATGTCCTATAAATATCAATTAAGTCCATCTTGTTTAATGTATCATTTAAAGCTTGTGTTTCCTTATTTATTTTCATTTTGGATGACCTGTCCATTGGTGAAAGTGGGGTGTTAAAGTCCCCTACTATGATTGTGTTACTGTCGATTTCTCCTTTTATGGCTGTTAATATTTCCCTTATGTATTGGGGTGCTCCTATGTTTGGTGCATAAATATTTACAATTGTTATATCTTCTTCTTGGATTGATCCCTCGATCATTATGTAGTGTCCTTCTTTGTCTCTTCTAGTAGTCTTTATTTTAAAGTCTATTTTGTCTGATATGAGAATTGCTACTCCAGCTTTCTTTTGGTTTCCATTTGCATGGAATATCTTTTTCCATCCCCTTACTTTCAGTCTGTATGTGTCTCTAGGTCTGAAGTGGGTCTCTTGTAGACAGCATATATATGGGTCTTGTTTTTGTATCCATTCAGCCAGTCTGTGTCTTTTGGTGGGAGCATTTAGTCCATTTACATTTAAGGTAATTATCGATATGTATGTTCCTATTCCCATTTTCTTAATTGTTTTGGGTTCGTTATTGTAGTTCTTTTCCTTCTGTTGTGTTTCTTGCCTAGAGAAGTTCCTTTAGCATTTGTTGTAAAGCTGGTTTGGTGGTGCTGAATTCTCTCAGCTTTTGCTTGTCTGTAAACGTTTTAATTTCTCCATCAAATCTGAATGAGATCCTTGCTGGGTAGAGTAATCTTGGTTGCAGGTTTTTCTCCTTCATCACTTTAATTATGTCCTGCCACTCCCTTCTGGCTTGTAGAGTTTCTGCTGAGAGATCAGCTGTTATCCTGATGGGGATTCCCTTGTGTGTTATTTGTTGTTTTTGCCTTGCTGCTTTTAATATGATTTCTTTGTGTTTAATTTTTGACAGTTTGATTAATATGTGTCTTGGTGTATTTCTCCTTGGATTTATTCTGTATGGGACTCTCTGTGCCTCCTGGACTTGATTAACTATTTCCTTTCCCATATTAGGGAAGTTTTCAACTATAATCTCTTCAAATATTTTCTCAGTTCCTTTCTTTTTCTCTTCTTCTTCTGGAACCCCTATAATTCGAATGTTGGTGCGTTTAATGTTGTCCCAGAGGTCTCTGAGACTGTCCTCTGTTCTTTTCATTCTTTTTTCTTTATTTTGCTGTGCAGCAGTTATTTCCACTATTTTATCTTCCACCTCACTTATCCGTTCTTCTGCCTCAGTTATTCTGCTATTGATCCCATCTAGAGTATTTTTTATTTCATGTATTGTGTTTTTAATCGATGCTTGATTCATCTTTAGTTCTTCTAGGTCCTTGTTAACTGTTTCTTGCATTTTGTCTATTCTATTTCCAAGATTTTGGATCATCTTTACCATCATTATTCTGAATTCTTTTTCAGGTAGACTGCCTATTACCTCTTCATTTGTTAGGTCTGGTGGGTTTTTATCTTGCTCCTTCTCCTGCTGTGTGTGTTTCTGTCTTCTCATTTTGCTTATCTTACTGTGTTTGGGGTCTCCTTTTTGCAGGCTGCAGGTTCGTAGTTCCCGTTGTTTTTGGTGTCTGTCCCCAGTGGCTAAGGTTGGTTTAGTGGGTTGTGTAGGCTTCTTGGTGGAGGGGACTACTGCCTGTGTTCTGGTGGATGAGACTGGATCTTGTCTTTCTGGTGGGCAGGTCCACGTCTGGTGGTGTGTTTTGGGGTGTCTGCGGACTTTTTATGATTTTAGGCCACCTCTCTGCTAATGGGTGGCGTTGTGTTCCTGTCTTGCTAGTTGTTTGGCATAGGGTGTCCAGCACTGTAGCTTGCTGGTCGTTGAGTGAAGCTGGGTGCTGCTGTTGAGATGGAGATCTCTGGAAGATTTTCGCCGTTTGATATTATGTGGAGCTGGGAGGTCTCTTGTGGACCAGTGTCCTGAAGTTGGCTCTCCCACCTCAGAGGCACAGCACTGACTCCTGGCTCCTCAATTTGGGATGATTTGTTGTCTATTCATGTATTCCACAGATGCAGGGTACATCAAGTTGATTGTGGAGCTTTAATCCGCTGCTTCTGAGGCTGCTGGGAGAGGTTTCCCTTTCTCTTCTTTGTTCTCACAGCTCCTGGGTCTCAGCTTTGGATTTGGCCCCGCCTCTGCGTGTAGGTCGCCGGAGGGCGTCTGTTCTTCGCTCAGACAGGACAGGGTTAAAGGAGCAGCCTCTTCGGGGGCTCTGGCTCACTCAGGCCCGGCGGGAGGGAGGGGCACGGAGTGCGGGGCGAGCCTGCAGCGGCAGAGGTCGGCGTGACGTTGCACCAGCCCGAGGCGCGCCGTGCGTTCTCTCAGGGAAGCCGCCCCTGGATCCCGGGACCCCGGCAGTGGCAGGCTGCACAGGCTCCCGGAAGGGCGGTGTGGACAGTGACCTGCGCTCGCACACAGGCTTCTTGGCGGCGGCAGCAGCAGCCCCAGTGTCCCACGCCCGTCTCTGGGCTCCGCGCTTTCAGCCGCGACTCGCGCCCGTCTCTGGAGCTCCTTTACGAGGCGCTCTTAATCCCCTCTCCTCGCGCACCAGCAAACCAAGAGGGAAGAAAAAGTCTCCTGCCTCTTCGGCAGCTCCAGAGTTTTCCCGGACTCCCTCCCGGCTAGCTGTGGCACATTAGCCCCCTTCAGGCTGAGTTCTCGCCGCCAGCCCCAGTCCTCTCGCTGCGCTCTGACCGAAGCCCGAGCCTCAGCTTCCAGCGCCGCCCACCCCGGCGGGGGAGCAGACAAGCCTCTCGTGCTGGTGAGTGCCGCTCGGCACCGCTCCTCTGTGCGGGAATCTCTCCGCTTTGCCCTACCCAGGTATGTGGGGAGTTTCTTGCCTTTTGGGAGGTCTGGGGTCTTCTGCCAGCGTTCAGTAGGTGTTCTGTAGGAGTTGTTCCACGTGTAGCTGTATTTCTGGTGTATCTGTGGGGAGGAAGGTGATCTCCGTGTCTTACTCTTCCGCCATCTTACCTGGAAGTCGTCAAATGCTTTTTCTTCATCAATTGATATGACCATATGATTTTTCTTCTTTAGCCTGTTAATATGGTGGATTGCATTGAATGATTTTAGAGAATTGAACCAGTCTTACATCCCTAGAATAAATCCTACTTTGTCATGGTGTACAATTATTTTTATATATGGTTGAATTTTATTTGCTAATGTTTTGTTAAGAATTTTTGCATGTATATTCATGAGGCATATTAGTATGTAGTCTCTTTTTGTACTGTCTTTGTCTCGTTTTCTTATCAAGGTAATAATATGTTCATAAAATAAATTGGGAAGTTTCCTTCTCTACTATTTTCTAGAAGAGATTGTGTAGAATTGGTATTAATTCTTCTTTAAATATTTGGTAGAATTCTCCAGTGGAACCATCTGACTTCAAATATTTCTTTTGGGGGAGTTTTTAAAATACAAATTCAATATCCTTAGTAGTTATATTTCATATTGAGTGAGTTGTTGTAGTTTGTGTTTTTTGAGTAATTGAACTGTTTCGTCTAGCTTGTCAAATTTATGTGTGTAGAGCTGTTCCTAGTATTCCTTTATTATCCTTTTTATGTCTGCAGGGTCTGTAGTGACATCTTTTGCTTCATTGGTAATTGGTATCTTTTCTCTTTCTTTGTCAATCTTACTAGAGGTTTTTCAATCTTATTGATGATTTCAAAGAAAAGGCTCTGTGTTTCATTGGTTCTCTCTACTGTTTTACTGTTTTCAATTTCATTGATTTCCACTCTTATCATTATTATTGCCTTCCTCCTGCTTGCTTTAGGTTTATTTTTCCCTTCTTTTTCTAGATTCTTGAGGTGTATTCTGCTGCTGTTGGGTAGAGTGTTCTATAAATATTGGCTAGATTCTGTTGGATGAAGGTATTGTTCAGTTTTTCTATACCCTTGCTGATTTTTCATCTAGTTGTTCTATCAGTTGTTGAGAGAGGGGTGTTAAAATTTCCAACTACAATTTTGAATTTGTCTACTTTTCCTTTTAGCTCTAGTAGATTTTAATTCACATGTTTTGCAGCTCTGTTTCTTGGTGCATATACATTTAGGAGTGCTATGTCCTCTTGGTGTACTGACCTTTTAAATCATTATATAATGTTCTTCTCTGTCTCTGGTAATTTTCTTTTCTCTGCAGTCTACTTTATCTGATATTAATATAATGATTCCTACTTTATTTTGATTAAAGTTTGCATTATATATCTTTTTCCATCCTTTTACTTTCAGTCTGCCTTTATCATTATATTTGAAATGAACTTCCTGTAGACAGCATGTAGTTGAGTCCTGGTTTTTCATCCACCCTGCCAATCTCTGTCTTATGATTGGTATATTTAGACTATTTGCATTTAGTATAATTAAATCTGCCATTTAATTTCTTGTTTTTTGTTCTCTCTCTTTTTCATTTTCTATTTTATTTTTTCTGCCCTCCTGGGAGTTCCTTGAACATTTTTTAGAAATCCATTTATTTATCTGAAGTGTTTTTGACTGTATCTCTTTGTGTAGTTTTCTTATTGGTTTCTCTAAAAATTACATTATATACACATAACCTATGACACTCTACTTGTGTCATCACTTTACCAGTTTGAGTGAAGTATAGATACCTTTCCTCTTTTTGTATCTATTTACCTTCCCCCATTTATAATATAATTGTCTTGAATATTTCCTCTACCAGCATTTTAAACCATATCAGACACTGTTATAATTTTTGCTTCAACTATCAAACATAATTTATAAAACCCAAGAGGAGAAGCAAAGTCTATTGTATTTACTTATATTTTTGCTTACAATGTTCTCTTTTCCTTCCTCATGTTCCAAGGTTCCTTCTCTTATCATTTCCTTTCTGTTTAGTGAACTTCCTTTAGTCATTCTTTAGGGTAGGTCTGCCAGAAACAAATTCTTAGTTTCCCTATATCTGAGAATGTCTTATTTCCTCTTCATTCCTGAAGAATATTTTCACTGGATGTAAGAGTCTGGATTGACAGTTATTTTCTTTTAGTACTTGAAAGATACTGTGCCACTTCCTTATAGCTTTGTTTCCTAATGAGAAACCCTCTGTTAACTCAAATTGTTTTTCTCCTGTCATACGGTGTCATTTCTCTTATTTTTTAAAACTTTTTATTTTATATTGGGGTATAGCCAATTATCAATGTTGTGATAGTTTCACAGCAAAGCAACTCAGCCCTACATATACATGTATCCATTCTCGCCCAAACTCCCTCCTATCCAGGCTGCCACATAACATTGGGCAGAGTTCCCTGTGCTCTACAGTAGGTCCTTGTTGGTTATCCATCTTAAATATAGTAGTGTGTACATGTCAATCCCAAACTCCCTAACTATCCCTTCCCCCCTGGTAACCATAAGTTCATTCTCTAAGTCTATGAGTCTGTTTCTGTTTTGTAAATGAGTTCATTTGTATCATTTCTTTTTAGATTCTGCATATAAGGGATATCCCACCATATTTCTCTTTCTCTGTCTGATTTACTTCACTCAGTATGACAATCTCTAGGTCCATCCATGTTGCTGCAAATGGCATTTTTTCATTCTTTTTATTTTATTATTTTTATTATTTATTTATTTTTGGCTGCGTCGGGTCTTCGTTGCTACACATGGGCTTTCTCTAGTTGAGGCGAGTGAGGGCTACTCTTCATTGCAGTGTGTGGGCTTCTCGTTGTGGTGGCTTCTTGTGTCACAGAGCACAGGCTCTAGACACGCAGGCTTCAGTAATTGTGGTGTGTGGGCTCAGTAGTTGTGTGGCTCGCAGGCTCCAGAGTGCAGGCTCAGTAGTTGTGGTGCATGGGCTTAGTTGCTCTGTGGCATGTGGGTTCTTCCCGGACCAGGGCTCAAACCCATGTCTCCTGCATTGGCAGGCAGATTCTTAACCACTGTGCCACCAGGGAAGCCCCTCATGCTTTTTAATGGCTGAGTAATATTCCATTGTATATATGTACCACATTTTCTTTATCCATGCCTCTGTTGGTGGACATTTAGGGTGCTTCCATGTCTTGGCTATTGTAAACAGTGCTGCAATGAACAGTGGGGCACATGTATCCTTTCAGGCCATGTTTTTCTCTGCATATATGCCCAGGCATGGGATTGGAGGGTCATATGGTAGTCTATTTTTAGTTTTTTAAGGAACCTCCATACTGTTCTCTATACTGGCTGTACCAATTTACATTCCCACCAACAGTGTAGGAGGGTTCCCTTCTCTTCACACCCTCTCCAGCATTTATTGTTTGTGGATTTTTTGATGATAGCCATTTTGACTGGTGTGAGGTGATATCTCATTTGTAGTTTTGATTTGCATTTCTCAAATAATTAGAGGTGTTGAACAACTTTTCATTTGCCTCTTGCCCATCTGTATGTCTTCTTTGGAGAAATGTCTACTTAGGTCTTCTGCCCATTTTTTGATTGGGTTTGGTTTTTTTTTTTTTTTGATGATGATATTAAGCCTCCTGAGCTGTTTGTAAATTTTGGAGGCTAATCCCTTGTCAGTCACATCATTTGCAAATATTTTCTCCCAGTCTGTGGGTTGCCTTTTCATTTTGTTTATGGTTTCCTTTGCTGTTCAAAAGCTTTTGAGTTTAATTAGGTCCCATTTGTTTATTTTTGTTTTTATTTCCATTATTTTGGGAGATGGATCAAAAGAGATAGTGCTGCAATTTATGTCAGAAAGTGTTCTGCCTATGTTTTCCTCTAGGAGTTTTATAGTGTCCAGTCTCACATTTAGGTCTTTAATCCATTTTGAGCTTATTTTTGTGTATGGTGTTAAAGAACTACTCCTGTCAGTGCCCTTGCCCCACAGTGAGCCACAGCCACCCCCCACTTCTGCAGGAGACCCTCCAACACTAGCAGGTAGGTCTGGTTCAGTCTCCTATGGGGTCACTGCTCCTTTCCCCTGGGTCCTGGCACACACTAGACTTTGTGCATGCCCTCCAAGAGTGGAGTCTCTGTTTCCTCCAGTCCTGTGGAAGTCCTGCAATCAAATCCCACTGGCCTTCAAAGTCAGATTCTCTGGGGATTCCTGTTCCCATTGCTGGACCCCCAGGCTGGGGAGCCTGATGTGGGGCTCAGACCTTCACTCCAATGGGAGAACTTCTGCGGTATAATTGTTCTCCAGTTTGTGGGTTGCCTACCCGGCGGTTATGGAATTTGATTTTATCATGATTGCGCCCCTCCTACCATCTCATTGTGGCTTTTCCTTTGTCTTTGGATGTGGGGTATGTTTTTTGGTAGGTTGCAGTGTCTTCCTGTCAGTGGTTGTTCAGCAATTAGTTGTGATTTCAGTGCTCTTGCAAGAAGAGGTGAGCTCACGTCCTTCCACTCCGCCATCTTGAACCAATATCTGCATACCAGTTTAGAAGATGAGTTCAGTGCATTTGACCTTTTTTGAGGCACCAGGAGGCCATTTGGGGTCCAGAGTTAGGTCAGGCTGGTTAGGTCCACTCTCCCTCAGCGGCTGAGCCTGGCTTGGTATCAAGGAAGTGGCATTCATGCACGAATTATGAGGCAAAGGGTGGAAAGAGCGTCTGTAGGTAAGACTGCCTACACTGCGACTGCCCAGGAGCCTCCTGATGCTGTGCCTCATTTCTTTTATTGCTTTCAAGATTTTTCTTTGTCTTTGGTTTTCAAAAATTTCATTGTATGTGTCTTCGTTTGGGTTTCTTTTGGTTTACCCTGTTTGAGGTTCACTGAGCTTCTTGAGTCTTAGGTTTATGTCTTTTGCCAAATGTGGGATATTTTCAGTCATTATTTCTTTGAATACTTTTTTTTAGCCCTACCCTCTTTCTCCTCTCCTTTTAAGACTCCAGTAATACCAATACTAAATCTTTTGTTGAAGTCCTACGTGTCCCTGAGGCTCTGTTATTTATTTGTTTATTTATTTATTCATTTATGTATGTATGTATGTATGTATAGTCTACTTTCTCAGATTGGGTAATTTCTATTGTTCTACCTTTCAGTTCACTGATTTTTCCTCTGTCTCTTCTATTCTGCTGTTGAGCTCATCTGTTGAGTTTTAAAATTTTGGTTACTGTATTTTTTAGTCTAAAATTTCCATTTGGTTCTTTATGTCTTCTATTTCTTTATTGAGACTTTCAATATTTTAATTTGTGTCAAGTGTGTTTGTAATTGCTCATGAATTAGTTTCATGAAGCCTGCTTTAAAATCTTTGTCATATAATTTTAACATGTGTTTTGTCTCAGTGTTGGCACCTTTTTTCATTTACTTTGAGATGTTACTCATAACTAGTATCACAAGTGATTTTTGATTGAAACCTAGATATTTGGAGTGTTATGACTCTGTATCTTATTTAAATCTTTTGTTTTAGCTGTTTTTTTTTTTTTTTTTTTGACACAGCTCCAGCAAGAATGGGGTGGTGTCCCTCCCATTACTACCAGGTCAGCATAGAAGTCTACTCAGCTTCTGTTGACATCTTTTGGAGGGGATCTCCTTATTATTGCTGGGTGGGATGGGAGTTCAGACTCCCCGCTAGGTCTCCACTGACACACCAGGTAGAGAGAGGGTGGCCTCAATATTGCTGAGCAATGGTGAAATTCCTGACTCTCTGCTAGGTTTCTTCTGATACCACCTCAGCAGAAGGGACACAGGGTGGAAGAACAGATTCCCCATGTGGTTTCCTCATTACCACCCAGCAGGGATGAAAGAGCTGGCTCCAAACTTGGCCTTCTCTGATGCCATCCTGGCACATGGGTTGAGGTACCTAGTTTTAGCCTGGCAAGGGTGAAATTCTAGGCTCCTCATTTGGCCTTGCTGGCATGAGTGGAGGTGGGGCCACAGTTTTTTTCAGTGGTGTTTAGCTCGAGTAGAGCAGTTACTATCTAAAAATTTTCTCTTCCTATATGGTTTCTTTCATGGTCCTTTGGCTAGAAAGAACAGGCTTTTGGGGCTTTTTTTGTCTGCACTTGTTTGCATTTATGGGTGCCCGCTTCCTCGGGTACAAATCTGGGATATATGAGTCAAAAAGAAAATCCAGACCACTCACTACCATGTTGTTCCTTGGATACTGAGGTTCTTAGCAGGTCTTCCTTCCTTCTCCACTTTCAGAGTCTTCTTATGTTCGTTTCATATATAATGTCCAGAGTTTTTAGTTGAACTTAGTGGGAGGAGTAAGGAAAAGTACGTCTGTTCCATCTTCTTGGAAACAGATGTCCTCAAGTTTTAAAAACTTTTTATTAAAACATAACATACATACAGAAAAGGGCACATATCTTAAGTATACAGGCCAATGAATGTTCACTAACAATACACCTATGTAAACGGAACTCGGGTCAAGAAACAGAACAACGCCCCTTAGAAGCTCCCTCATGCCCCCTCTGATCACTAGCCTCACTTGCAATGTTAACCACTATCTAACTTCTGACAATATAGATTACTGCAGCCTGTTTTTATACTTTATATAATGGGTCCCTTTAAAAACTGGAAATATCCCTGGGAGATGTAATGCCTTAAGATGTCATTGACCAACACCTTATAATGGATTAGTTTATCATATAATTGTATTTATGTTCAATAAGAATAAATTTATTAATAATAATATTAAAAAATACTTTAAAGTTTATAATAGCCTTTCTCATGATTTATATCATTTGATCCTCACATATTTTTATAATATATAATATAATATTGATATGCTTATGAGGTGGATTATATTATTAGCTTCATTTAAGGTGAGAAAATTGAGGCTCCAGAGAAGTTAAATGATTTGTCTAAGGTCACCCAGGTAATAGGCAGAAAGATTTAGTAGCTCCAGGAGAAAGACCTTCATTGTCCCCTTGTCCGTATATCAATTTTAGAAAAGGTTCTGATTGGCTCTGCTTTGGTCACGTGACCACAAAATGCCTATCGAAGAGGGGCAGGGCACTGTGATTGACTGGCCCATCAGGCTCATGTGGATTAGAGGAAGGGATCTTAAAGTGACCCATACAAAGAAATGAAAAACCATGCTGGACAGACAGAACTTCAGTTACCACAGTCCACAGTGGGACACAACCAGTTCTACCTATTTCTCTATTTTTATGGAAATGTGAAAATAATCAAAATCTCTCTCTCTTTCTGTATCCACATTTTTATGACTCATTTTAACAGTTTAGAATTACATTTCGTAAAATCTGGAATGGACTGTAGGGACCATTTATCTCATTACATAGATGAGGAAGAGGAGGCTGAAAAGAAAATACCTTGTCCAATTTCATATAAATACTTGCTTTGTGTTTTTTCTCCATTTTTATTTATTATAAAAATAATTTAATGAGATAAACAATTTTTAAAAAATAATTTTATTTATTTATTTATGGCTGTGTTGGGTCTTCGTTGCTGTGCACAGGCTTTCTCTAGTTGTGGCGAGTGGGGGCTACTCTTCGTTGTGGTGCCATGGGCTTCTCATTGCTGGGGCTTCTCTTGTTGCGGAGCACGGGCTCTAGGTGCACAGGCCTCGGTAGATGCAGTATGTGAGCTCAGTAGTTGTGGCTCACGGGCTCTAGAGCTCAGGCTCAGTAGTTGTGGTGCACGGGCTTAGTTGTTCCGCGGCATGTGGGATCTTCCCGGACCAGGGCTCGAACCCGTGTCCCCTGCATTGGCAGGTGGATTCTTAACCACTGCGCCACCAGGGAAGTCGCGAGATTAACAATTTTTAATGAAGAAATATGTGAAATGCAAAATGAAGAAATTCTAGAGATCTGCTGTCAAACATATACCTACAGTTAAATATGTTAAGGATAGACCTCATATTAAATGTTCTTTCCAAAAAAGCCCCCCAAAACAAAAAACACCACAAAAGAACACAAGGAAATTTTTTAAGGTGATGGATATGTTTAGTACTTTGTGGTGATACTATCACAGTTGTATGCATATGTTCAAACCCATCAAGATGTATACGTTAAACATATGCAATTTTTGTATATCAATTATACCTCAATAAAGCTTAAAAAAGGAAAATTCCACAACATCAGCACTCAGTACAATAAATATTTTCATGTGTATTCCAGACATTATCAAGATATGTATATATTTAGACATAGTTGTAATCATGGTATACATAGGCTTTCAAAAAAATGAAAGGCCACATATACATATTTTTCTAATAAGAGAGTATTTCTATACTGCAAAATTTGCAGGTAACTGGCTTATACCTGTCATTTGGTGAGAGGTGAAAACCCCCCTGCATGGTGGTGGGAGCTCTTGTTTTTCTCTTGATTCTCTTGAGCTGGATTAGCACCTCCTCCTGACCCAGAACTTTGGCCTTGAGCAAAGCTGTGGAATAGGTGGAGGCCTCTGGAGCTCTCCATTTCTCCCTGTGAGGGTATATTCTTCCTCCAGTGCTGTTCCAGATCCTCATGTCCTCAGTCCCTTTCTCTTCCTGGGGCCTTTTCTAGCTCTCAGAGTGTTGACATCTAATTCCTACTCAAGGACTCACTGATTGTTTTGGTCTTGGCAGAAACTCATTCAAAGTACCACCTCTCAGGGACATCATTCTTTGAGAAAGGGATCCTTCTAAGACAGAGCAGTGTTCCTAAACTGAAAAAAGAGAGGAAACCTGTTTTTAGAGGGCCCCCTACAAGAGAATTGGCCCTGTCATAGTGCTGGGGCTGCAAAGACAATAAGGCACAGTCTCTGCCTCCAAAGAGTTCACATTCCCAGCTTCATTCCAGGTGCCTGTAGTAACCTCCAGCTATCTGCAGGCTGCCCCACCTCTGCCTAAAACAGTAAGGGATCCTTGGACTCTCCATCAGTAGGCCCTGTCAGACAAGCCATCTGTATCATTCCAGATCCTGGCAGGAAATAGATGGCACCCTCAGATTGGGTAAATTGAAACGAGTTTAATAGATGATTTACAAAGGCCTATTAGGGTGTAGGGAAACCACAGGCCAGAAGGAGCAGAAAGAGGGAGTAGTTATTGGAACCTCACGAGAGAATTCTGTAAAGAAGGCATCTTGACAAGTGCAATGACTTGTGGTTCAGGGGTGTAACCAGCCAGCCCTCAGAGACCCAGCAAGGACGCATTTGAGGGAAATAGATACCCTGATCTCTCTCCTCCCAGCCTCCTGTCTCCTAGTGGTGGCCAAAGGCAACTGGAAGGCAGAGGGCATAGGAGCCCATTGCTGGAGTCCATTGAGGTCTGTTGTAGGGTCCAGGGTGGATGGAGAAGGATGGAGCGGATCAGGAGGGGAACGGGAAGCCATCTGACACACCCTCTGAGTTTGGAAATACTCTGCTGTGGTTCTGCCCAGGGTGGTTTCTACCAGTGCTCCCGAGGCTTGGGGTGGAGGTGAGGGGGCTTGGGGAGGTCCCCCTCCCTGAGTAGTTCTAGCAGGAGGTGAGACAGCCGAAATGATCCTCTTCTGCCTGGGGCTCTTGAGTTTCCTCTCTGTTTATCCTCCAGTTTCCAGAGAAGGCAGTGTTGGCCAGTAAGGAGAGGAGGCCAAAGAGGTGAACAGGGGCTGGATGTTGGAGGGCTTTGAATGCTACCTGATGGCTTGACCCTTATTCTGGGGCCAGTGTCTCCTGAGTGTTGGTCTGGGCCAGGCTACATGAGAATCACCTGGCACCTGATAAAAGTACCACCCGGATAGAGTGCCCAGCTACAGGGGATTAAATATCTACTTTTTTCTTTTTCCTCTTGCATCAAAATTTGTCCTTTCGGGCACTAGAGAGGGCTAGAAAATCCGGTAAAGGAGATTTTTTTTTTTTTTCCTGAAGAATTACTTGACTTATCTCCCTTCACTCTGTAGTATAGTGCTACTAGGCCCCATTGCTCTGGGAAAAGGTTTTTTGGGTTGTTGTTTGTTTGTTTTGTTTTTCGATGGTTAAAGAGGTTTTTGTTTTGTTTTGTTTTAGGCCAGGCAAAACAAGAAAGGCCCTGTTCATGGTTTTTCCCACAACAGTTGAGCTGTGGGAGCTCCATTGTCCCTCTAAGGGAGCGGGGATACTTGGGGCCATCTTCTTCTCAAATGACTACAGCAGTCAGCTCATTTGAGCATCCAGAGTGGCAGGAGAATTAGAGATTGCAGTCCTTCCTGCTTCCCTACCTGACATCCAGAAATTTCAAGGAACGAGCTTCCCTCCAGTGTGCCTGGCCTTCCTGACCCTCCTCACTCCAGAATCCAGATCTCTGCCATCCTGATCTTGTGAGGCCTGACCCTAGAATGAGTCCCATCCCACTACACTGGGGGTGGGAGTGGGGCAAGCACTTGATGGGCTTGGCTAGATGAGGGCCAGGAAAGAGTTTAGGCCCAAGGGTCCTGGCCTAAGATGAAGAAAGAGTAGTCTCTGGGGGTGGAGCCACCAACAGAAGTGGAGGGCAGCTGCATAACGAACACAAAACATGAAACACGTTGGTAGGATTTCTCCTCTCCAGCACTTAGAAAAGCAGCTTATAAAATTGAGAGAGTGTATGTGGAGAGACCATTTTCATATATATTTGTCTTTATTACGGTCTCTTAAAATAAGATTTATAAAATCATAAGTGAGCTCAGATTTGCAAATGGAAAGAGTTAGGATCCCTCTACAATCAGGTAACAGATGTGTCGAAGTTTGAGCGCAGAGGATTTAGATGGGGATTCAGACGGGGCACGGGGAGCTGAGGAGCTGAGATCGCAGAAGAGCTCCCAGGTTGGCAGTTGTGCGAGGGAGGGGGGAGTCTAGGACACAGAGGAGCAGCCTGGTGTGGATATGTGCATTACGGAGACAAGTGGCCACTGGATGACACAGTAAGAGACGGCCCAGGAAGAGGGTGTAGTGTAAGAAGAGAGGGGAAAACCAGCATTTAAGGTGCAGGCAGAGAAAGAAAAGTCCCTGGACTACAAGAAAGAATGATTTATCATATTTTTTTTAAAAGAAGTGAATGGTATCAAAAATAACTGAACTAACATTGACTCCGTACTCTGTGCCAAGCATGATGCTAAGTTCTTTATATACAAGAATTCATTTTCCAGAGAAATCCTCAGTGGTAACCTGTCGCCGATGCTCTTGGTGCCCCACCACCTCAGTGTACTCCAACTACCTGTATCTGCCTCAGGGCTTCGGCCCAGAGTATGGCAGGCTGGAAGTGCCGGGGGTTCTGACAACCCTGTGAGCAGCCCTCAACAAAAGACTATGGCTTGTTAGTGTATAAATACCCCAGCTCCCTCACTTACAATGTGGGATGACTCCGAGGCTCATGTTCTACGCCATTTCCCAGAGTTCCCCAGTGGGATTAGGCCCCAGTCGTCTGCAGTTGTATCTTGCTAGATAATCCACCCTTTAATGCCTTCCCTCCGTGGCCTCACTTCCCTACACCCCTATGCATGTTTTCCTTCACCTCCCCAATAAACTACTGTACTTGCGCTTGAACACTTGTCTCACAGTTAGCTTCTGAAGGAATCTAAAGGAAGACCATTGAATAATCTGAGAATGAAAGATTAGAAGACTATAAACATCTAAATGTAAATGAAAAACAATCACTAAGATATAATGGTTGTTACTTACCAACTCTCCAAGCTTGACAAGAATGTTTACTTATTTATTTATTTATTTGAAGTATAGTTGATTTACAATGTGTTAATTACTGCTGTACAGCAAAGTGATTCAGTCATACACATATATACATCCTTTTTTAAAATTTTTCCACTATGGTTTATCATAGGATATTGAATATAGTTCCCTGTGCTATACAGTAGGACCTTGTTGTGTATCCATCCTATATATAAAAACTTACATCTGCTAACCCCAACCTCCCACTCCATCCCTCTCCCAACCCCCTCCCCCTTGGCAACCACCAGTCTGTTTTCTACATCCGTGATTCTGTTTCTGTTTCATAGATAGGTTCATTTGTGTCCTATTTTAGATTCCACATATAAGTGATATCATATGGTATTTGTCTTTCTCTTTCTGACTTACTTCACTTAGTATGATAATCTATAGTTGCATCCATGTTGCTGCAAATGGCATTATTTTCTTCTTTTTTAAGGCTGAGTAATATTCCATCATATATATGTACCACATCTTCTTTATCCATTCATCTCTCGATGGTTGTTTCCATGTCTTGGCTATTGTGAATACTGCTGCTATGAACATAGGGGTGCATGTATCTTTTTGAATTATAGTTTTGTCTGGATATATGCCCAGGAGTGAGATTGCTGGATCATATGGTAAAGAATGTATATTTATACTTACACTGAATCTTTTAAGAGGCAAAACTCTTCCAGGATCATAAACACCACTCAGGGATTTCTCACCTTTGCCAAGCATCAAAGCTCCCCGCCTTTTATTCTAGATGGGAAAACCCCCCTCCAAATGTCTACCTGAAAAATACTAGCTTAAAAAGAGCCTGGACTTCCCTGGTGGCACAATGGTTAAGAATCCACCTGCCAGTGCAGGGGACATGGGTTTGAGCCCTGGTCCGGGAAGATGCCACATGCTGCAGAGCAACTAAGCCCATGCACCACAACTACTGAGCCTGTGCTCTAGAGCCCATGAGCCACAACTACTGAGCCCTCGTGCCACAACTACTGAGCCCACATGCCGCAACTACTGAAGCCTGTGTGCCTAGAGCCTGTACTCCACAGCAAGAGAAGCCACCGCAATGAGAAGCCTGTGCGCCACAACAAGAGTAGCCCCCCTTGCCGCAACTAGGGAAAGCCCATGCACAGCAACGAAGACCTAATGCAGCCCAAAATAAATAAATAAATTTACAAAAACAAAAAACAAAAGCAAAACAAAAAGAGCCCAACTTTGCTTTTCTAAATCCTCTATGCTAAAACTTAGACACATCTGTTATCTGATTTTAGAGGAATCCTAAGTCTTTCCACTTGCAAATCTGAGCTCACTAGAAAATATTTTATAAATCATATGTTACGGGACAATAATACAGACAAAAATGTATTAAAATGATCTCTCCACATACACTCTCTCAACTTAATAAGCTGCTTTTATAAGCACTGGAGAGTAGAGATCCTACTAATATGTTTTAGGTTTTGTGCTAATTATGCTAATGAAACTTTAATAAAACTTTGGCTATGTTGTCATTTTAAAAATGTATCAGAATATACCACCAGTCAGCAAAAATCATGTCAAGTAAAATACCCTGTACTGAGTTTTTGAAACTATGACAATATGGCAGGATAAATGGGGGGGAAATTAATGAGATGACTAATTGAAATTTTGTTGGTACTTCCTGATTGTTTCTGTCAGTGGCCATTAATTTGCTTAAAAGGGCTTTTGTGACTCACACATATGATAAAATTTGTAAGTCTTGCATTTTGTACAAGGGAACCTGGTTGAATCAACATTTCCAATTACCAGCTACATTGTAGGATTTACTAAACAAATAAATACTCTTGAGAATATATAAACAGAAACATAAGTTACATATTTGCTTGTTGATTCCACTCCGTTAGGGTAAAATGTGCAGCCCAAGATATTTAACTGATAAATGTTGCTAAAAAAGCTGCCCCTGCTGTCCTGCATGAAAATGTATATGTTTACAAAATTATGAAAGAAGCTATCTTAAGCCTGGAAGATAGACACTACATCTTGAGGTCTGTAAAAGCTTTTTACATGGAGAAAAATTCTTCCATTGTGTTTGAATCATTGTTATGACATACAAACAACAACAAAGTCACTTAATTTACTTGAAGTCTATTTGACACTATGACTTTGGGCTTTTATCTTCCATTCAACTCGACAAACTTAAGTGTCTACATTTTGACTTTTGTAGATAGTCACTGGTAAACTCACTTCATCTCTTTTTAAAGGCCCCTTTAATATGGTTTTGCTCATATACACTGTATTTGCCTAAGAAGAATGAGCTAGAATGGCATGGGAACTGTAATAACAACAATTATGAAAGCAACAAGGGCTAATGTTTATTCAGTGCTTACTGTGTGCTGAGTATCCTTTATACACACTGTCTCATTTAAGCCTTATAACGACTCCATGAGATAAGTCTCATTATCATCCCTATTTTAGAGATGAGAAAATAGGTACAGAAAGCAAAGAACTTGCCCAAGGTCATACCACTGGGGATGGCAGAGCAGGACCCAAACCCAGCATCCTACATAAGCCCTTGGTGCTAGCTTGTTGTTAACCATAGCTGAGCCGGCAAAAATCAGTTTTCTGAAGTAACTAACTACCGAACAAATATGGAACACCAAACTTCAGTTTGTGTCTGTAGTTGTCAAGAGATGTTCTTAACTAACAACCTTTGTTTTACTTTCCAAATGGTTTTACTTGTGTTGGCTTTGAAGCCAATATCATGTCAAAGGGATTACTTAATCACTCTAAGAACTAAGTCTGGGGACAGATTAGCTTTGCCAGATTCTGAGGATGCCTGAGGTTGGTTGAGGTGATTTAGGAGGGGACCCGACTACATAATTTATTGGCTCCAGTCTTGGCTGATTCTTCCAGTCCTATCTTCTACAGCCTTCATCTATCACCATTGTAGGCTGAATAATGTCCTCCAAAGATACCAGGTCCTAAGCCCTAGAACTGTGAATGTTACCTAATTTTGAAAAAGCGTCTTTGCAGATGTGATTAAGTTAAGGATCTTTTTAAAAAATTAATTAAGTTTTAAATTGAGGTATAGTTGATGTACAATATTATACAAGTTTCAGGTGTACGCATAGTGAGTCACAATTTTAAAGGTTATACTCCATTTATATTATTATAAAATATTGCCTATGTTCTCCATGTTGTACAATATATCCTTGTAGCTTATTTTACACCTAATAGTTTGTACCTCTTAATCCCCTACCCCTATATTGCTCCCCCCTCCCCCCACTGGTAACTACTAGTTTGTTCTCTATATCTGTGAGTCTGCTTCTTTTTTGTTATAGTTACTAGTTTGTTGTATTTTTTAGATTCCACATATAAGTGATATCATAGAGTATTTGTCTTTCTCCATCTGACTTATTTCACTAAGCATAATGCTCTTCAAGTCCATTCATGTTGCTGCAAATGGCAAAATTTTGTTCTTTTTCATGGCTGAGTAGTATTCCATTATGTGTGTGTGTGTGTGTGTGTGTGTGTGTGTATTCCACATCTTCTTTACCCATTCATCTGTTTATGGGCACTTAAGTTGCTTCCATATCTTGGCAATTGTACAGAATGCTGCTATGAACATGGGGGTGCATGTATATTTTCAAATTAGTGTTTTTGTTGTTTTGGATATATACCCAGGAATGGAATTGCTGGATCATATGGTAGTTCTAGTTTCAGTTTTTTGAGAAACCTCCATACTGTTTTCCACAGTGGCTGCACCAATTTACATTCCTACTAACTGTGTATGAGGGTTCCCTTTTCTCCACATCCTTGCCAACATTTGTTATTTGTGGCCTTTGTGAGGATAGCCATTCTGACAGGTGTGAGTGATATCTCACTGTGGTTTTAATTTGCATTTCTCTGATGATTAACGATGTTGAGCATCATTTTATGTGCCTGTTGGCCATCTGTATGTCTTCTTTGCAAAAATGTCTATTCAGGTCTTCTGTCCATTTTTTAACTGGGATTTTTTTTTTGATGTTGAGTTATATGAGTTGTTTATATATTTTGGATATTAACTCCTTATTGGTCATATCATTTGCAAATATTTTCTCCCATTCAGTAGGTTGTCTTTTCATTTTGTTAATGGTTTCCTTTGCTGTGCAAAAGCTAAATTAAGGATCTTGAGATGAAGAGATTGTCCTAGATTATCCAGGTGGGCCCTAAATGCAATCGTATTTATACTTATAAGGGGGTGGGGCAAAGGGCGATTACACACACACACACACACACACACACACACACTGATGTGAAGATGGAGGCAGAAATTGTAGTGATGTGGCCGCAAGCCAAGGAATACTGGTAGCCACAGAAGCTGGAAGAGACAAGGAATGGGCTCTCCTCTAGAGGCTCTGGAGGGAGAGTGGCCCTGCCTACATCTTGATTTTGGCCCAGTGATAGTGATTTCAGACTTCTGGCTTCCAGAACTATAGGAGAATAAATGTGTGTTGTTTTAAGGCATCAAGTATGTGGTCATTTGTTACAGCAGCCACAGGAAACTAATACAACTGATAATCCTTGCTGAGACATTATGTTCCAGCTTTGAAGAGGAAACTGAAGTCCTGTTTTAGTGTGTGGTTTATCAGGCAAATGAACAGCTGAACTTCAATCCAGGATTTCCCTCCGTGACACACACAGAACATCACTGGTGGTATGTGTGTCAGGAGGCACTTCCTAAGCCATGTGTCCCTCTTTAGCTCTTGCTCGCTGCTGTTGCTGCTGTCTTGGGTTACCCCACCAGCACAAGCATCCCATGACCTTGGAAGATCAAGAAGAGAGTTACTGTGCTCTTCTAATGGATGGGAAATGCCAGATTTCAAATGTCACCGAGGCAGTGTGTAGAGAGGTCAACAACGTGGGACTAGAACTCTGTGTACATTCTGCCTTAGGCTCACTTAACAAATGAACATTTTTTCCATGCCTTTTGGCAGCCTGGCACCTCTGCACACCCTCCCTATGTTAGGAGGACTTTGTATATTTTGCCTCCCAAGGCAGAAACTTGCTTCCTCAGACTGACTTGCAGCCAGGGTGTGGGTATACAAGGATGCTCCCGTGAGAGCCCGAGATTTGGAAAAGGGTGAAGGCAGAGGCACAGCACAGAATCCATTCTAGTGAGGATGGCAGAACCTGAAGGAGAAGTTCCAGCCTTCAGGGCAGCAATGGCAGAGGTCCTAGTGGGAGAGTCCCATGCCCAGCATTGGCCATGTGAGCAGTGGTGCTCAGGCCCAGCAACGGGAGCAGTCTGATGGCATACTTCCTGCTTACAAGCCTGATTCTCTCACTGCCCTGTGAGATCCTGTGAGCTTCCCCTAATATCCCTCAATACACTCCTTTTTGTTTAACCAATCAGAATGGATCTTTTTGCAACTAAGGACCTGCCTGATGCACCTGCTGTGTGGTTCTGTGTTACCATCTTGCTGCTTGGTTGCATCAGGCAGAAGATGGGCCCTGTGGGCTATCTGTGGGACTTGGTTTTCCTGATCCCCACTTCTTGTAATCCAGCTTTCTAGAGCTTAGCAGGAGGTAAATGAGAGCTTAAAGTAGACAGGCATCTGGGATGTTGAGATCCTGAGCAGATCAGCTGTACGGTTGGTGGGTTTCAGCAATGGGCTCAAAAGTGCATGTTGGCCCTTAGGTTCACTTGATGGCCTGGTCAAGGGCACTGTAGAAAATGAGAGAGCCTTGCTCTATTCAACAGCCCACTCACAGTGGGCAGGGCTTCTCCAAACAAGCCATAGAATGGCACCAGCGACACAGATCTCTTTAGCTGAACTTATTTCTCAGTCCATACAACTTAGCTCTTTATCAGATGCCATCTGATATCATGCTCTGGTTGTCTCATGAGGACCCAGCAAGACTGAAAACTCCTTGAGAGCAGACCACCATCTCCTTCTTTTGGCTCTTTATGGCACCTGGCTCAGAGGTGAATACACAGGAATCATGCAGTGCATGCTGCTGGACGTAAGGGCATGAGGAGTGGAGAAGCAGCCTTCATTTCATCCTTTTCAGTTCATTACCACGCTCCTAGGAAAGAGGAACTGATGGCTTTGGTGAGCACAGTCTTCCTGCTGCTTCTGTATTCTCAGGTGGAGGGGTGATGTTTTCCCGAGACCAGGGCTCTGGGGACAACCCCTCAGACTCCCTTTTACCCTCACACTGTCACACAGACCTGAATATACCATTGGATTAAAAAGCTGTTCTGTAAGGGCCAACTTTTAATTGATGAGCCATTAACAACTAGTTGTTACAGTAAAAATTAGACTTGAAAGCATTTGTCAGGGTTTATTCTCATGATTAAAAAGTTTGCACTTGTCATTTGTGTTTAGAACTCTGAAGAACTCAAACAGATGGACATTCTGGTGCATAGGAATTATTGGTTTTTTAGTGCCACTTGTTATTCGCTTTACACAAGTTGGTGGAAAAACTGTGGTTTAGTTCTTCATTTTCCTCCAAATGTGTATATTCATATAAATACACTAATTATAGAATAAATATAGTTGGAATACCATAATTATATAGAGTTTCAACTATATATGATAAATATGGTACCTTCATGAAGATTTAATCTCAACTCACTTCTTTCCTGGATTGAAAACAGTACACTTTTTCAATTTATTTCGCCAGTCTGGACCTCATTTTCTACCTCTCTAACGAAAGGAGAGTTAAATGTTTATTCCTCTAAGATGGTGTTTTTGTTTTTATAGTACACTCTGGGAATTCTGTTAGCTTAAGGCCTGAATCACCTGGCTGGTAGTTTAAGCATCAGTTAATTGCAAATAGGTCTGGATTTCCACCCCATTTCCTACTGTAATGGATGTGATTTTTATTCTTGCTTGATATGTTATTGTGGTGTTCCCCCAGCCCCATCCTGAACAATTATATTTCTTTGTAGGTGGTGGCTTCCACGATAAAGCAATATATCGTTCCAACAGAGAGGCTCTGAATTTATTTCTTTATTAGCTGTTGAGCCAAGAACATTATAACACACAGGGTGAATAAAGTAAGAGCTGCATGTGAAACTATTCACCTGGCAGGGCCTCACACAAATGCAGTGAATATTACTTCTGACAGCCATTCAAAATGTAACTGTGTCCACAGAGAATAATATAGCCCTTTAACCCTATTTGGTTAGGTTATTTACTTCTCTGCCCTGTCTTCAGCCACCAATCTTTTTAGAATAGTGACTTTCAAGCTTTTCTGAGCCCAACTCAAATACATTTTACATCATACACACACACAGAAATATAAAACTGAACAGCTTAACAAATCCATATCTACTCTCACCACTTGTGAAAAATCCTGATAATTTCTACTCTGTTCTAATTAATAAAATTGACTGATACTAAGTCGATTTCAAATCCTGCCAATGGGTTCTCAAACCACAGTCCAAAAAACACAATTTTGAAAGCTATTCCTCAGGTATTCAAACAAGAAATCAGAAAGATCTTAATTTCCTCAACTCTTTTTTTGCTATTTCTTCTGAGATTGACTTCCATATTTCTAAATAGTATGAATACACTCCTGTTTCTTTATTTGTTTTGCTTTTGGATATAATCCATTTTCTTCCTGCAGGAAATGAGGATTTAGCTCCCTTCCACGCACCTTCTTCAAATATGCACGTATTTCCCCTCCTTACCTCCCAAAATATCATGAGTTTTTTTTATTAAGTCAATATTCATTGTTTATATTATCATGATTGTATGTATTAGGCTCCTAGCAAGAAACAGAATGGCACACTCAAATTGGGTCATTTGAAAAGAGTTTAATAAAGGACCATTTAAAATTTTTTTCTTAATTATTTATTTTTGTTAGGCACTTATTATTTTTTTAATTGAAGCATAGTTGATTTACAATGTTGTGTTAGTTCCAGGTGTACAGCAAAATGATTCAGATATATAGAGGGCTGGCCAAAAAGTTCGTTCGATTTTCCATAACCTGGACGAACCTTTTGGCCAACCTTATGTATATTCTTTTTCAGATTCTTTTCCCTTATAGGTTATTACAAAATGTTGAATATAGTTCCCTGTGCTATACAGTAGGTCCTTGTTGATTATTTTATATATAGTAGTGTGTATATGTTAATCTCAAACTCCTAATTTATCCCTCCCCCCGCTTTTCCCTTTAATAAGGGACCATTTGTAAAAGTGTGGGCATGGTATAGGGAAACAACTAGGGACAGGACTGATAAAACTTGGGGGGGGGGAGTCCCATGACCACTCCTAGGCCCCAGAGAACCTGGGGACCAAGGGCTGAATAGACGGAGCTGCCTGATCGCAGCTGTAGCCATTGTGAAAGCATGCAGCCAGCCTGAGATGACCACGTTAGGAAGACAGCCAGGAATGACATACCCCCAACCCATCCTCCTCCCTCCCTCTGCTGTCTTGCTGGGGCTCTCCAGGGGCAAAACCCTCCTGGAAGCCAGAGGGCACGGGAGCCTGTTGGTAGAGTCCACAGAGGTCCGTCTCGGGGGCACAGAGCAGGTGGAGAAGGGTAGATGGATCCGGATGGCGAAGAGAACATAGTTGGCACATTATGTCATTAGTATTCACAGCTGAGCACATTTTGTGTTCTTTCCTTTCTTAAATAACTCTTATTTGCCTTGGAGTTAATAATTGGCTTCTTTTCTTTCTTTTTTAAAAAAATTTATTTATTTCTTTATTTTTGGCTTGCATTAGGTTTTCGTTGCTGCACGCGGGCTTTCTTTAGTTGCCTCAAGCGGGGGCTACTCTTCGTTGCGGTGCGCGGGCTTCTCATTGTGGTGGCTTCTCTTGTTGCGGAGCACGGGCTCTAGGCACGTGGGCTCAGTAGTTGTGGCAAGAGGGCTCTAGAGTGCAGGCTCAGTAGTTGTGGCGCACGGGCTTAGTTGCTCCGCGGCATGTGGGATCTTCCTGGACCTGGGCTCGAACCCGTGTCCCCTGAATTGGCAGGCGGATTCTTAACCACTGTGCCACCAGGGAAGCCCCTTGGCTTCTTTTCTTTAAAAAAAAATTGGGAGGGGGTTTCTTATGTTTAAAATCTAATCTTTACTTTTACTAAAGTTATTCAAACTCCTAAACAGTAAATCAGTCCTACGAGGCTAATGATGAAAAAAGAACAGTCCTCTGTTCCCCATCACCCCCATTTTTCACTCCCCAAAGGCAACCATTTGCTTCTCTCGTAACTGTTTCTTTTGGTATTTCCCTTCATATCCCTAAATATCATGCTTATGTTGATGACTCTTGCTTTGTACAGTGTAAGCATTATCTACTGATGTTTCCATTTGAAAAATAAAGATTTTTGCTCTTTCACGAACTCAGCCCTCCTTGCTTACCACATCCAGCTACACTTTCCATTCTTCAAGCCTCCCAGTGTAGATGTATCATGGTTTGGCTGAACCCATATTCATTCTTTACATTATTATAATATGTAAATGTAATTCATGGCTAAGCTGTGTAGTACCCCATGATTACTTGTCCTTGCTTGCTCAACATTTTCTTCCTCCTGGAATTAATAGTTGTCTGGTTTTCTCACTTGTGTTGTTCCCTACATACTTATGATGAATTCATCCCCCCAATCTTCCTTTATTATCTATATCTCCTTTCAATATGTTCAAATTCATCAAGTATTCCATCAGTTTCATCTTCTTGAAGAACTCTTTCCTGGAGATATTTGACTCACTCTAATCTATATTGATCGTCCTCTACTCCTGGGGCTCAGCCACTGTCCTGGTGTTTCCTTTCACTATCATCCTGGGAGCTCCCATCACCTCTATCTTGAGTTACATCCCCTGTTTCCTGGTCCCCGTGTCTTTCTCTTCCTTTGTTTTGATGAAGCAGTCCCAGTAGTTTCTGAGAATTGGGTGCATGGGAAGTAAATTTTTTGAGACTTTGGGTATCTGAAAATATCTTTAATTTATCCCCACATTAATTGATTGTTTTGCAGGTATAGAATTCTAGGTTAGAATTAATTTTCCTTGGCATTTTGAAGTTTCCATTGTCTTCTAGGTTCCAAATGTTGTTGTTGAGAAGTTCAGACTCATTCTGATACATGATCCAATGTAACTATTTTTTCCCCTGAATTAATAAGGAAAATGAATTATCTCACATAACAAGAAGTCCAAAAGTAGGAATGTTTTCAGGATTGGTTAAGTTCTTTCCAGCTTTATACTCTTCCATCATGAGCTTGCAGGCTTTCCTAGCCTGTCTCCCCTCATGGTCATAAAATGGCTGCCATAGGTCCACATGTTGCCTCCAGACAATACCATATTCAGCAGCAGAAGAGAGTCATCTCTTTCTTTTGTGTTTTATTAAAAATGAGAAAACCTTTCCCAGAAATTCCTCTCTGACTTTCCTTCCCACATCTTTGGCCAGAGCTGGGTCAAAGCCTGCCTTTAATTCAATCACTGACAAAGGGGAATAGGATCACTCTGATTGACTTACACAGTCGTGCTGGAGGTAAAGTCCCTTTTCCTGAGGAAGAGATATCTGAACAAAATAAGGATTCTGTTAGCAGGTAAGGGAGGGGTGGGATGGCTGTTGGTTAGGCAACCAACAGTGTCTGTTACAGCATGGAGTCTGGCACATAGTAAGCATTAAATATATGTTAGCTATTGTTATTAACTCTTAATAGCTGTGGGAACTTATTCAAGTCAGATACCTCCTAGAATTCCAATTTCCTCATCTTTAAAATGGGGATAGGATTATCTCATTTGTTGGGTGGTTATAATATTAAAAGAGATGACATATATAAAGTCTTTGGTCTTTATCATTATTAATAAATGATAGCTATTTATTATAGTTGCATATAATTATTGCCAGAGTACCAAGTTTACTGAGGTTGACCCCAGCCTGGTGTGACTGATTTTTCCCCTGCAGCTCATAGAATATTTTCTTTGTCTCCTGTGTTCTGAAATTTAATGATTATGTGTCATGGTATAGTTGGTGTTTTTTCCTCAGCTCACACACAGTGAACACTTTCATCCTGGAAACATATCCTTCAAGTCAGAGAAGTTTTATTGAATTATTTCTTTGATGATTTCTACTCTTCCATTTTCCATGTGTTCTCACCCCAGAACTCATATTTTTCATATGTTGGACTTCTTGACTGACCCAAAGATTTTTTTTTATCTTTTATCTCCTATTTTCCATCTGTCTTTTTGCTCCACATTCTGGGAGATTTCCTCAACTTTAGCTTCCAATCCTCCTATTGAGTTTTTCATTTCTCTTATCCTATTTTTAATTTCTAAAGGTTCTTTTCTGTTCTCTTAATGTTTTCTTTTTATTTGGTCACATTATCTTCTCTTATTTTCAGAAAAAAATAGATATCAAAGATGATACCTTTCAGCATAGTCTCGGTTTCCTCCAAATTTTTTTCTCAATGTCTTGCACCTTAGAGTTTCATGAGATGTCTGGTGGCCCTAGGCTATCTTCTCACATTTAAGATTATAACCTAAAAACCTGATTGGATGAGAACTTGGTTGGGGTTGTTGATTATAGATTTCACTGTAATCTAGATATCAGGATAGTTAGGTCTTTTGTCTTGGGTTGTCAGATTTTCAGAGAAGAAGCTTCCAATCTCCTGCCTGGAGAATATATATCTGACTTTCAGTGGAAGTCATGTGGGAGAAGAGTGATGAGGTCCTGATGTTCAGTAAGCTTTTGCTTAATTCCTGTTTTTAATGTAGAATCCCACTCTCAACAGTGCTTAATGTCCCCCAGTCCAGAGACCCTTTCCCCTCCAGAGAATATACCTCAGTATTCAGCTGGAGTGGAAGGAGCTGCAGTTCCTTTGCTGAGCTTGAAGATCTAGGTATAAACTTGCTTCTAATACCAACACTGCCACTTATTATGTTACTGTCTCCCAGCTCTAAGCCCAACTCTTCTGTACTCAGTTTTGTAACAGCTGGGGGTTGGGACTCTGCAAACCACAGTCATTTTGCCAGCTGTTCCTTGTTAGGCTCTTCCCATAGAGGACAACAGAGGGAAACTAGAAGGCTGGGGAAAAAAGAAGGAACAAGCTACTTCTAGTTGTCTTCCTACTGCTGTGAGCAGCACCCAGCAATGCTTCTTCACTTCAGCAGCAGTTCCTCCAGCAATAGGAAGTTGATTTGCAGTTTTTCTAACACTCACAGAAGCAGCTTCATCGTGGCCCCACACCAGAGACACCAGCACCAGCTGAGCAGCAACACCTTCCCAGGGGTCTGGGTCACAACCCCGTGGGCCCTTCCTCCAAGCTTCTAGGTTCTAATAACACCATCCTTTTTCATTTTTTTGCCTCCAGCCCTGGGAGTGGTAGCTGCTTCCTGTAGTTACTGCCTCCGTGATACCTTAGAGTTCTCTTTTTACCCTTTCAGTTACCTAGTTAATAACTTTATGCCTAGTTAACAATTCTTTGTGTTAAATTCCTTCTGTTACCAAATAACTGGTGTGGTTTCTGTCTCCTGACTGATAACAGCCATTTTCAACAAAACCTCTTGTTTTCTAGCCACACTTACAACCCACTTTCAGAGGTATGGGTTGCCTCCAAATCCCAAATAGTTCTGGAGTTTCACAGCAGAAATGAGCTTGCTTCTTGGTCTCCCTAATCTTTAGAAACTTAAGAGTCAGCCTCTTCTGGTCTGCTGGGTCAGTAACTACTTGTCCATCTGCTTTCTTGCTTCTAAAACTTTGTTGTTTTCTTTCCCAATCTCTTTGTCCCTGTAGAGTTTTGCCTTTTAGAAAATCCTGATTATTGTCATAATGGACTTTGGGGGAGGGAACTCACTACTTTAAAAAAAAATAGAAGAAGAGACTAATTTTTAAAAAGGAATAACAATGACCTTGGAAAAATACCTCCACAACAAGTCTGGGTGGTTGTCTCCTCTGGGGGAGAAGAGTGAAGCAGGATCCAGGAGAAAACAAGGGGAAATTTCTTTTACTCTATTTCTAAATTCTATATATGCGTTTCAATTGTTCTATGCATGATAAATTTCATGATGTTTGAAAAGGTTAACTTCAACATGCAACTATATCAGTTACCATGTATTCAGCTGCATAGAATACAAACTTGACCACAGAGGTTCAACCAAACAGGAGTATATTTTTCTCCCATAATGAAGAAGTTTAGGAGAAGGCAGTCCAGGATTAGTACAATATCTCCATAGTGTCATGGGCACCCAGGCTCCTCCTAGCTTTGGGTGCGATCATGCTTGGCTTTTTGTCTTCCTGCTTCTTAGATGGCTGTTTCATCTCTGATGATCACATCCATATTTTAGGAAGAATGGTGAAGGACAAAGGGCAAAAAGCCAAAGAGAAAAGCTAGCTGAGTTGGCCTCCCTTTAAAAAGCTTTCCTTGTACACCTGAAGCTAATATAATGTTATTTGTCAGTTATATTTCAATTTGAAAAAATAAATAATGTTTTTTGAAAAAAAGTGAAACCAGGCCCTCGTATGTTTCAATTATGATTAAAATCGGTTTATGATCAAATAAAAAGTAAAAACTGACATCTGGGGAAAAGCATGTGAAAAAGATGAAACCATGCTGTGCTTAATTAAAGAAGTTTACATTTGTGGATGACTAAACTGGCATACCAGCCCCCTGGCACTATTTCCAAGATGTCCTTGCTCTCAGGTTGTTTACTGTAAAGTGTCCACATTATAAAATGAAATATGTGTGTAATTGTCTCACAAACCATGCCTGGCCCTGTGTCTTGGCTCTGTGCTGTAAATACAGAAGGGCAAGGACGCTGTTTTGACAAGTATTAAGTCACCTGTGGGTAGAATTTTTTTCTTTAAAAAAAAATTAATTTATTTTTAATTGAAGTATAGTTAATTTACAATGTTGTGTTAGTTTGTGGTGTACAGCAAAGTGATTCAGTTATTCATATATATATTTTTTATATTCTTTTCCATTATAGTTTATTATAAGATATTGAATATAGTTCCCTATGTTATACAGTAGGACCTTGTTTATCTATTTTATATATATAGTAGTTTATATCTGCTAATCCCAAACTCCTAGTTTATCTCCTCCCCTCCCCCTCTATTCCATCTGGTAACCATAAGTTTGTTTTCTGTATCTGTGAGTCTGTTTCTGTTTTGTAAATAAGTTGATTTATATCATTTGTTTAGATTCCACATATAAGTGATATCATATGATATTTGTCTTTGTCTGACTTACTTCACTTACTATGATCATCTCTAGGCCCATCCATGTTGCTGCAAATGGCATTAGTTCATTCTTCTTTATGGCTGAGTAATATTCCATTGTATATATGTACCACATCTTCTTTATCCATTCATCTGTCAATGGACACTTAGGTTGCTTTCATGTCTTGGCTATTGTAAATAGTGCTGCTATGAACATTGGGGTGCATGTATGTTTTCAAATTAGAGTTTTCTCCAGATATATGACCAGGAGTGGGATTTCTGGATCATATGGCAACTCTATTTTTAGTTTTTTAAATAACTTCCATACTGTTCTCCATAGTGACTGCACCAGAATTTGATCTGACCTATTTATTGTCAAATTTTTAAATTATTGTCATATTTAAAAACACTTAGAAACTTTGCATATATAGTCAGCCTACATAGATGCCCATGAAAATTGGGTAATGGAGTTCCAAACAGTCCAATTTTTTCTTATAAACCCAAATCTATGTAGTGCATACCCTCTCTATGGACATAACTAGGAGGCAAATACAAACTTTATATACATATTTTGATGCTCCTTTGAAAAAACTTTTTTAAAAAAAGCTTCCCTGAATGGCCCAAGCAGCAACCTTGCTTACTTCTCATTGTGTAAGACTCTAGTCACAGGCCTCCCTGAACAAAGAAGTCTGGAAAAGTGATATGTTTTACCTGGGCACACTGTCTGAACAAAACCAGAGCCTCATGAGGAAGGAGGATTTGTGAAGGAAATTCTTTGGAGAGGGCTATTGCCATGCTATGAGTATCCCCTCCCCTGTCCAGGGGGAGGGAGGGGAGCTGCCTTCTCACCCAAGCATCATGAGAGGTACAGGAAGAAGGGAAAAATGGATATTACCTAGGCAACTAATGGTATCTGCTACAGTTGCCATAAGGATTAAAATAGACTATTTTAATAAGTATTAAAATAGTCTATATTAATAGAGACAATATTTACAGAGCCCCTAGCAGTGTGTCACAGTGATCATCCAATAAATCTAAACCTCTTTAAAAACTATTCATCCCAACCTATCTGGTTCATTAAAGAGGAAAAAAAAAAAAAAAAAAGGAAAAGAGAACCAAACAGGTAATTTCAGTAATACTAAATATAAGAAACATTGTTGATTGTTCTTTAATGCTCAGGTTTTTTTTTTTTCTAGTTTGACGTTTGCACATTGAAAGAGTATAACTTCTGTGGAGAAAGTCTAATGCATAGAATGTACATTCAACTTGGTATGTGAAGGGAAACGTATTTCACGTGACTTTGCTGTAGCATCCTTATAGCTTTCTTTTAGCTCCTTCTCCAATCTGGTGAAGAGAATTCCCTCTATGTTTCCATCCTTTTTTTGTCACCTATTCACTCTGTTTGTAGCACCTCATTTGTCTTTTCTTGCACTAGGACCCTGTGTTCTCTCTCCTCTGATTGCTATCTGTTGGCTATATCATCTAATAAATGAATATTAATCACATTGTAAAGAACAATATGGTACTAAACTGTTTGCTCTTTTGGCTAGAATGCTTTTGGTAGCAAGGAGAAAATTCTTGGCTAAAATTGGCTTTAAAATAATGGCATTTATTAACTCATATAATATGTCTGGAGGCAGGTGGTTCCAGAGTTGTCTAATTCAGTGGTAGAACATTATCAAGGACTCAGTTTTTTTTTCTTACTGTTTCCCTATCTTTTGTATGTTGGGTTTTAGCTTCACATTTGTGTCTCATGATCACAAGATGGCTGCAGCAGCTTCAGGCATCACATCCTCACAAAATAGCATTGAGTGTGGTAGCAAAAAAGGGAGATATTTCCCATCTTGTGTTCCTTTCGAAGACTGAGCAAAACTTTCCCAGAATTCTCCCCAGCAGACCTCCCCTCAGATTTCATTGGCCAAGTTTGGATCATATACCCATGCCTGAACCCACTACAGACAAAAGAAATGAAATCACCCTAATTGTCTGGGAGTGGGTGTGGGTGGGGAATACTTTCCATGAGTACATGGCCATAGAAGGTGATTCCAGAAGCAGAAATGGATTTGGGTAGATAACCAACAGTGTCTGCTATATTCGGTAATTCTGAACTACTGGAAATACAAAACAATGCTGGAAATGCTTAAAAAGAGGTGAAGGTGGGGAGAATCTGTTGGCTAGTTTTCCTGATTCCGTCATAGAATAATTATCAACTTCTGACATGAAAAGCCTTATCTGTGGTTTCAAGTTCTTTCAATTTACCTACTTCCCTTACTCCAAACACCTGGCTACTGGGTACTAGAACTTGGACTGCAGCCTAGTTTTGCAGTTTGGGTTAAATTGTTTATTCCAAATACTAAACAGACTAAACAGTGTTATGGAGGAATAAATTCTGCCCTGACTCGATGAGGGACCACATGTTATAGTCTCACTCTGTCCAATGCGCCACCATGATCCCTAACAGCTATGCAGAACCTTCCTCTATGTTTCCCTTTTTTAAAAACATTGAGTTATAGTTGATTTACAGTGTTAAGTTAAATTTCAGGTGTACAACATAATAATTCACAATTTTTAAACAGTAAACTCCATTGATAGTTATTGTAAGATATTGGCTATATTCCCTGTCTTGTACAGTATACCCTTATAGCTTGTTTATTTTATACATAGTAGTTTGTACCTCCTAATGCCTTACCCCTGTCTTGCCCCTCCCCCCTCCCCCCGGTAACCACTAGTTTGTTCTCTATATCTGTGAGTCGGGTTTTTTTTGTTGTTGTTATATTCACTTGTTTGTTTTATTTTTTAGATTCTACATATATCATATAGTATTTGTCTTTCTCTTTCTGACTTACTTCGCTTAGTATGATAATCTCTCATGTTGCTGCAAATGGCATTATTTCATTCTTTTTTATGGCTAATATTCCATTGTATATATATATATATACTACATCTTCTTTATCCATTCGTCTGTTGATGGACACTTAGGTTGCTTCCATATCTTGGCAATTGCAAATAATACTGCTATGAACATTGGGGTGCATGTATCTTTTCAAATTAGTGTTTTTGTTTTCTTTGGATATATGCTCAGGAGTGGAATAAGAAAACATAGGCAGGGGCTCCCCTGGTGACACAGTGATTAAGAATCCACCTGCCAATGCAGGGGACACGGGTTCAAACCCTGGTCCAGGAAGATCCCATATACTGCAGAGCAACTAAGCCCATGTGCCACAACTACTGAGCCTGCACTCTATAGCCCACAAGCCACAACTACTGAAGCCTGTGCAACTAGAGCCCATGCTCCACAACAAGAGAAGCCACCACAATGAGAAGCCCACACACCGCAACAAAGAGTAGCCCCTGCTCGTCGCAACTAGAGAAAGCCCGCACGCAGCAATGAAGATCCAACACAGCCAAAAATAAATAAAT
This sequence comes from Mesoplodon densirostris, assembly GCF_025265405.1. Classification (NCBI taxonomy): domain Eukaryota; kingdom Metazoa; phylum Chordata; class Mammalia; order Artiodactyla; family Ziphiidae; genus Mesoplodon; species Mesoplodon densirostris. The sequence goes on from NC_082681.1 coordinate 101,475,743, forward strand.
AAATAAATAAATTTTTAAAAATAAAGAAAACATAGGCGGAACACTCCTTGACATAAATAGCAGCAACGTTTTTATTTTTTTGGATTTGTTTCCTAAGGCAAAGGAAACAAAACCAAAAATAAACAAATGGGACCTCATTAAACTTAAAAGCTTTTGCACAGCAAAGTAAACCACTGACAAAACAGAAAGACGACCTACCAAACGGGAGAAAGTATTTGCAAATGATATGACCAATAAGGGGTTAATATCCAAAATATATAAATAGTTCATATAACTCAACATCAAAACATCAAGCAACCTGATTAAAAAATGGGCAGACAACCTGAATAGACATTTTTCAAAAGAAGATATACAGATGACCAACAGGCACATTAAAAGATGCTCAACATCATTAATCATCAGAGGCAAATCATCATATGGCAAATCAAAACCACACTGAGATATTACCTCACATCTGTCAGAATGGCTATCATCAAAAGGACCACAAATAGCAAATGTTGGTGAGGATGTAGAGAAAAGGGAACCCTTGTACACTTGGTGGGAATGTAAATTGGTGCTACCACTGTGGAAAATAGTATGGAGGTTTCTCAAGAAACTAAAAAGGTAGAACTACCATATGATCCAGCAATCCCACTCTTTTGTTAATGCTTATCATCCCTCCCCATGTACTCTTCCTTAGACTGGAGAACTTTGTTCAAAAGGAGAAGGAAACAAATACCCTTTAACAGACTTGTGCTAGGTATTTTGCACGGGAACCATCAGAAGTAGATTCTATCATCCAAGGTCCAGAGAGGTGAAATAACCTAACTTAAATCGCGTAGTAGGTTTGCCATTCAAACCCAAGCCTGTCCCTTCCAAAGTTCACGTTCTTGAAGAGTGGGTAGACGTTTCCCAGATTTTTGTCTCTCTGCTTTGGTACATTGCCACCTTGTCCTTCCCTTGATGGGGGGAAAGAGAACAAATCTGGAGTCAGAATACCTAGCCTGGGATCCCAGTGTCCTAATGTAGTACCCATGTGACCTCAGGCAGAACAGGTCACCACACCAAATCTACTACTTGATTTGGCGTTAGGTTATCTTGCCTCTCTGGACCTTGGATGATAATATCTACTTCTGATGGTTCTTGCAAAAATCAAATAAAAGAGCCATATGAAATGCCCAGCACAAGGCTTTAAAAGGATGTATGCTCTCACTTGTAACATGAAAGATAATGAAGACATCTACCTCATAGGGTTGCTGTGAAAATTAAGCAAAGTAGTAGATCCTTTTTTTTGGCCAGGCCACATGGCTTGTGGGATCTTAGTTCTCAGACCACACCCTCTGCAGTGAGATTGCTCAGTCCTAACCACTGGACCACCAGGGAATTCCCAAGATAAGAGATCTGAATCATCTTTATAAACTCCAAGCACTATATGAATTCAGTGAGTCATTACTGTGGATGGATTTATTATTTACCTACACAATAAGATATTAAAATGGGACCTTTCTGATGCTATTTTGCACCAATATGGAAGACATTGTAATCCAAAATGAGTGTGGACAGGCACACAGAGGCAGACTTTACAAAAGACATGCTTTAAGAATCTCAAACGCCCTCAACAATTTTGATTATAAAGGCATCAAGAAAGGGGAGAGGGAAGGAGGGTTTGTGAAGAGGATTCTTTGGGGAAGACTGTTGCCATGCTACGAGTATCCCTCCCCCCACCACCGGGGATGGGGGAGGGGGAGAGCTGCCCTCTAACTTCCCGCTTCATGAGGGGGTGCATTAAGGGGACCCCTTAAAGAGGTTGCAGTGTGTACCCTGTGGTTGGACTGAAGCCCGAGTTAAAGACAGCCTGTGGCTGGGGGAGAGACGGGCTCTGCTGGACTCAGCCAGCACTCCCCCATAGGGGAGCCATGGTGGATAAAGAATCAGGCTGGAGCCTCCTTTCCTTAACCTTTCTGGAAATATAAGATCCATATTCAAATAAATAAGGAAACACAAGCTTTAAATGATACATTAAACAAGATGGACTTAATTGATATTTATAGGACATTCCATCCAAAAACAACAGAATACACATTTTTCTCAAGTGCTCATGGAACATTCTCCAGGATAGATCATATCTTGGGTCACAAATCAAGCCTTGGCAAATTTAAGAACATTGAAATTGTATCAAGTATCTTTTCCGACCACAACGCTATGAGACTAGATATCAATTACAGGAAAAAATCTGTAAAAAGTACAAACACATGGAGGCTAAACAATACACTACTTAATAACGAAGTGATCACTGAAGAAATCAAAGAGGAAATAAAAAAATACCTAGAAACAAATGACAATGGAGACATGACGACCCAAAACCTATGGGATGCAGCAAAAGCAGTTCTAAGAGGGAAGTTTATAGCAATACAATCCTACCTTAATAAACAGGAAACATCTCAAATAAACAACCTAACCTTACACCTAAAGCAATTAGAGAAAGAAGAACAAAAAAAGCCCCAAAGTTAGCAGAAGGAAAGAAATCATAAAGATCAGATCAGAAATAAATGAAAAAGAAATGAAGGAAACGATAGCAAAGATCAATAAAACTAAAAGCTGGTTCTTTGAGAAGGTAAACAAAATTGATAAACCATTAGCCAGACTCATCAAGAAAAAAAGGGAGAACATTCAAATCAATAGAATTAGAAATGAAAAAGGAGAAGTAACAACTGACACTGCAGAAATACAAAGGATCATGAGAGATTACTACAAGCAACTCTATGCCAATAAAATGGACAACCTGGAAGAAATGGACAAATGCTTAGAAATGCACAACCTTCCGAGACTGAATCAGGAAGAAATAGAAAATATGAACAGACCAATCACAAGCACTGAAATTGAAACTGTGATAAAAAATCTTCCAACAAACAAAAGCCCAGGACCAGATGGCGTCACAGGTGAATTCTATCAAACATTTAGAGAAGAGCTAACACCTAACCTTCTCAAACTCTTCCAAAATATAGCAGAGGGAGGAACACTCCCAAACTCATTCTACGAGGCCACCATCACCCTGATACCAAAACCAGACAAAGATGTCACAAAGAAAGAAAACTACAGGCCAATATCACTGATGGACATAGATGCAAAAATCCTCAACAAAATACTAGCAAACAGAGTCCAACAGCACATTAAAAGGATCATACACCATGATCAAGTGGGGTTTATTCCAGGAATGCAAGGATTCTTCAATATACACAAATCAATCAGCGTGAGACACCATATTAACAGATTGAAGGAGAAAAACCATATGATCATTTCAGTAGATGCAGAGAAAGTTTTCGACAAAATTCAACATGCATTTATGATAAAAACCCTGCAGAAAGTAGGCATAGAGGGAACTTTCCTCAACATAATAAAGGCCATATATGACACACCCACAGCCAACATTGTCTTCAATGGTGAAGAACTGAAACCATTTCCACTAAGATCAGGAACAAGACAAGGTTGCCCACTCTCACCACTCTTATTCAACATAGTTTTGGAAGTTTTAGCCACAGCAATCAGAGAAGAAAAGGAAATAAAAGGAATCCAAATTGGAAAAGAAGAAGTAAAGCTGTCACTGTTTGCAGATGACATGATACTCTACATAGAGAATCCCAAAGATGCTACCAGAAAACTACTAGAGCTAATCAATGAATTTGGTAAAGTAGCAGGATACAAAATTAATGCACAGAAATCTCTTGCATTCCTATACACTAATGATGAAAAATCTGAAAGTGAAATTAAGAAAACACTGCCATTGGGCTTCCCTGGTGGTGCAGTGGTTGAGAGTCCACCTGCCTATGCAGGGGACATGGGTTCGTGTCCCGGTCTGGGAAGATCCCACATGCTGCTGAGCGGCTGGGCCCGTGAGCCATGGCCGCTGAGCCTGCGCGTCCGGAGCCTGTGCTCCACAACAGGAAAGGCCACAACAGTGAGAGGCCCGTGTACCACAAAAAAAAAAAAAAAAGAAGAAAAAAAAGAAAGAAAGAAAACACTGCCATTTACCATTGCTACAAAAAGAATAAAATATCTAGGAATAAACCTACTTAAGGAGACAAAAGACCTGTATGCAGAAAGTTATAAGACACTGATAAAAGAAATTAAAGATGATGCAAATAGATGGAGAGATATACCATGTTCTTGGATTGGAAGAATCAACATTGTGAAAATGACTCTACTACCTAAAGCAATCTACAGATTCAATGCAATCCCTATCAAACTACCGCTGGCATCTTTCACAGAACTAGAACAAAAAATTTCACAATTTGTATGGAAACACAGAAGACCCCGAATAGCCAAAGCAATCTTGAGAATGAAAAATGGAGCTGGAGGAATCAGGCTCCCTGACTTCAGACTATACTACAAGGCTACAGTCATCAAGACAGTATGGTACTGGCACAAAAACAGAAATATAGATCAATGGAACAGGATAGAAAGCCCAGAGATAAACCCATGCACATATGGTCAGCTTATCTTTGATAAAGGAGGCAAGGATATACAATGGAGAAAAGACAGCCTCTTCAGTAAGTGGTGCTGGGAAAACTGGACAGGTACATGTAAAATATGAGATTAGAACACTCCCTAACACCATACACAAAAATAAGCTCAAAATGGATTACAGACCTAAATGTAAGGCCGGAAACTATCAAACTCTTAGAGGAAAACATAGGCAGAACACTCTATGACATAAATCACAGCAAGATCCATTTTGACCCACCTCCTAGAGAAATGGAAATAAAAACAAAAATAAACAAATGGGACCTAGCGAAACTTAAAAGCTTCTGCACAGCAAAGGAAACCATAAACAAAACGAAAAGACAACCCTCAGAATGGGAGAAAATATTTGCAAATGAAGCAACTGACAAAGCATGAATCTCCAAAATTTACAAGCAGCTCATGCAGCTCAATAACAAAAAACCAGACAACCCAATCCAAAAATGGGCAGAAGACCTAAATAGACATTTCTCCAAAGAAGATATAGAGATTGCCAACAAACACATGAAAGAATGCTCAACACCATTAATCATTAGAGAAATGCAAATCAAAACTACAATGAGATATCATCTCACACCGGTCAGAATGGCCATCATCCAAAAATCTAGAAACAATAAATGCTGGAGAGGGTGTGGAGAAAAGGGAACGCTCTTGCACTGCTGGTGGGAATGTGAATTGGTACAGCCACTATGGAGAACAGTATGGAGGTTCCTTAAAAAACTACAAATACAACTACCATACGACCCAGCAATCCCACTACTGGGCATATACCCTGAGAAAACCATAATTCAAAAAGGGTCATGTACCAATGTGTTCACTGAAGCTCTATTTACAATAGTTAGGACATGGAAGCAACCTAAGTGTCCATCAACAGATGAATGGATAAAGAAGATGTGGCACATATATACAATGGAATATTACTCAGCCATAAAGAGAAACCAAATTGAGTTTTTTGTAATGAGGTGGATGGATCTAGAGTCTGTCCTACAGAGTGAAGTAAGTCAGAAAGAGAAAAACAAATACCGTATGCTAACACATATATATGGAATCTAAGAAAAAAAAAAAAGGTCATGAAGAACCTAGGGGTAAGACAGGAATAAAGACACAGACCTACTAGAGAATGGACTTGAGGACACGGGGAGGGGGAAGGGTAAGCTGTGACAAAGTGAGAGAGTGGCATGGACATATATACACTACCAAACGTAAAATAGATAGCTAGTGGGAAGCAGCCGCATAGTACAGGGAGATAAGCTCGGTGGTTTGTGACCACCTAGAGAGGTGGGATAGGGAGGGTGGGAAGGATGGAGACGCAAGAGGGAAGAGATATGGGAACATATGTATATGTATAACTGATTCACTTTGTTATAAAGCAGAAACTAACACACCGTTGTAAAGCAATTATACTCTAATAAAGATGTTAAAAAAAAGAGATCCATATTCAAATGTGCAGAAATAGGTTTACAACTAGATGAATTTTCACAAACTGAACATCCCCATGAAACCAGAGCATTAAATTACCAGCCTCTCATGAGGACCCTTGTACCCCATTTTAGTCACTACCATTACCCCCCAAGGAAAACCACTTTCCTGATCTCCGAGAGCATAGATTAGTTTCGCCTCTTTCTGTTCTTTATATAAATGGAATCATACAGTATGTACCCTTTACTGCCTGGCTTTATTTGCTCAACATTATATTTATGAGAGTTATCATACTGTTGTATGTAGTTGGAGATAGTTTATTCTCACTGCTGTAAAGCATCCCATTGAGTAAATATTCCACAACTTATGTATCCATTCTACAGTCAGTAGGCATTTGAGTCGTTTCCAATTTGGGGCTATTATGCACAGATATGGACATGCAGATATGCCCAGGAGTAGGGTTTCAGGGTCATGGGGGGTGGTATTTGTCAAATCTGGAGCAGTTTGAAGTCTTGCCCAAGAAGATTTCTTGGAGAGAGAGTGGCATCAACATTGAGAGTCTGGACAGAGCATCCCCCGCTCACCTCCATCCCAGAGTCCAGGGCCAAAAAGGGAGCGGCAGTTGGAGAAGCAGTGTATGGTCCACATCAGAAGAGCTGCAATCGGAGGGACCCAGCAAAGGCATCTCCCATGAATCCCATGGAGAAAGGCACGTGCCGGGGAACGCTGTCAGCCTACAGAAACATTGGAACCTAGCACAGTGTTGGGCCTGTCTCCACGTGGCTGTTGTGAAGGGCTGGTGCTGAAGAGGGAGCATCGGGGCTCTGGTTCTGGACGCCAGGTTTTCATCTGAACAATTCCATTCCATGACTCTGTAACCATGGGAAGGCCATTTTCCCTCTCTGGGCCTCCCTTTTCTCGTCTCTCTGATGTGTGGCTCCTTTCCACTCTGAACTACTAAGAACTGCCCGTCATCTAAACTCCTTGAGAACAGGGACCACAACTTCTCTTTCTTCTGTATTCCTGAAGCTCTACACTCCTATGGGTACAATACGTCACTGGATAAGAAATGTCTTGCAATTTCACTTTCTTAAAGAAAAAGCTGCTTTTATAAGTCCAGCGATGCACAGAACAAGCATTAAATTGGGGCATTAAAATTAACAGCATGGCGTGTGTGCCTGTCCAAATACAGATGTTATATAGCATCCCAGCTTTATGGAAAAATCCATTTCCATTCTTGTCACACAGCTGATCTTCTCCAAAGGAACAGAGCAAAGACTGTGCGTTGTAAATTTATTGACTCATTATCTTACCCAAGGACATTGGGTAGTTAGAAGATTCCAGCATAGACGCAAAGAATTGCTCTTCATTTGGGAACATGTTTTATCACTTGCTACCGCCTCATTCCTAATGCTTAGCATTTAAAGGTTATATTGGGGGGGTGGGGAAAGACTCCAGACATGATGTAGTCACTGTCTGGAACAGCATTATATTTCAACAGGATATTATCACTCAGGCAAAGAGAAATCATTTTTACTGGGTAAGAAATTACTCCACCGTGCGGTATTATTCAAGCAATTAGAAATCACATTGTGTGGCAAATTATCAGATCTTCTCACTGGAGTTTGTTTTTGTGCCATTCATGTTTAAAATATGGGGCAGTGGAGAGAAAAAGGCTTTTTTTTTTTTTTTTTTTTTTGGTAGAAGCATGGATACTCTAAAGAATTCAGGCAGCTGGGCAGGTGAGCCATGATGTCATTTTCTTTCCAAGGAAATTCTTTTGGAGTTCCCCTGAAGTTCCCCTGTCTTACTTCACCCATCAGCAACCTCGGTTCCTTGGAGTCGTTCCCTTTAGCAAAGGAAAACTTAGCTTGGCCCCCTAGGGCTTTGTAGGGAACTGACAACTTAAAAATTGATGTTGTTCCAAAAGTTTGTTGGCAAATCTGTCTTAGAATTCAGAACACATTGTCCTCAGCACATTACGAATGACTTTGGTTCCCAAGCAGACCACTGGAGCCCATGTCACCTGTAACGAAGTGGGACTCTAGTATTAATGATGATTAGGAAACCATTTATTGGGTAGTGTTATTTCCTGGTGAAAATCCACTCTAATTTCCAACTTGGGAGAACAGAAACGCAGCTGCCTTCTTTCCTCCCTCTGCAGTCAGAAATGGGGCTTCCTACAGCTTGGGGGATTGCAGCACGCAGGACAAGAAAAGGAGTTGGATGATGTCCAGAAGCAGAGGCAGGGGCTTCCCAGCAGTGACAGAAGGAAGAAGGGAAAGGAGCGGGGGTGGGCCCAGCAGTGATGCAGTGGCAGAAGTGAGAATATTTATAGCTTCAGCTGCAATCAAGAGGAAAGTCCCTGGACCCAACAGTGATTTTGTTCATGGGACACTGGTAACTTGGCCGGTCATAACTGAGGGATCGTCCCAATCAATATATGAGTCAGTGGTTTAACTTTATTCTCAAGCCCCCTGAAACCTAAGCTTTCTTTCTGCTTTTAAAAAATCATCATGGCCAACAATTCCACTTATGGGTATATAACCGAAAGCAGGGTCTCAAGGAGATATCTGTATACTCATGTTCATTTTGTTCATTTGTACACTCATTACTCACAATAGCCAAAAGATAGGAACCAAGTGTCTACTGATAAGTGAATGGATAAACAAAATGTGATATAGCCATACAATGGAATATTATTCAGCTTTAAAAAGGAAGGGAATCTGGCACACGCTACAACATGGATGAACCTTGAGGACATTATGCTAAATGAAAATTTAAGCCAGTCACAAAAACAGAAATCCTGTATAATTTCAATTGCATTAGGTACCTAGAGTAGCCAGATTCATAGATACAGAAAATGGAATGGTGGTTGCTATGGGTTGGGGGAGGGGAGATTGGGGAGTTGTTATTTAATGGGTATAGGGTTTCAGTTTTGCAAGATGAAAATAGTTTGGGGGATTGGTTGAACTACACACTTAAAAATGGTTAAGATATGGGCTTCCCTGGTGGTGCAGTGGTTGAGAGTCCGCCTGCCGATGCAGGGGACATGGGTTCGTGCCCCGGTCAGGGAGGATCCCACATGCTGCGGAGCGGCTGGGCCCGTGAGCCGTGGCCGCTGAGCCTGTGCGTCCGGAGCCTGTGCTCTGCAGCGGGAGAGGCCACAGCAGTGAGAGGCCCGCGTACCACAAAAAAAAAAAAAAAAAAAAAAAAAAAAAAAAATGGTTAAGATGTAGATTTTTTTAAAAAGATGGTAAATTTTATACCTGTGCATTTTACTGCAACTAAGGTTAAAAAAAAATCATGGAATATTTCAGATATACAAAAGGTATACAGAACAATATAACAAACACACAGCTTAAGGTATAAAACATTTCAGATATGGTTGGAGCCTTCTGTGTACCCCTTCTCACTCTCAGCCTCTCTACCCCCAAGACAACCACAAATTTGAAGTTATCATTTCCATGTGTATTTTTATATTTTTATTAGATATATATCACATATATACATACTATAAATCCTATATGTTATATTCTATTATAAATCATTAGGGCTATATATATTTAAACTAAATGATTTATATATTTTTGCATGTTAACATTTTATAAATGGGAGCACACTCTATGTATCCTTCTGCAACTAGCTTTTTCCCCCCAAAATTATGTTTTAAAAATGAGTCCAGGGCTTCCCTTGTGGCACAGTGGTTAAGAATCCGCCTGCCAATGAAGGGCACACAGGTTCGAGTCCTGGTCCAGGAAGATCCCACAGGCCACAGAGCAACTAAGCCCACGTGCCACAACTACTGAGCCTGCGCTCTAGAGCCCGCGAGCCACAACTACTGAGCCTGCGTGCCACAACTACTGAAGCCCGTGCACCTAGAGCCCATGCTTCGCAACAAGAGAAGCCACCACAATGAGAAGCCCGTGTACCACAACAAAGAGTAGCCCCCGCTCTCCACAACTAGGGAAAAACCCGTGCTCAGCAACGAAGACCCAACGCAGCCAAAAATAAATAAATAAAATAAATAACTTTATTAAAAAAAATGAGCCCATGTTGATAGTGTGGCTCTGGGTCATCCGTTTACATTGCTATATAGTACTCCATCCTATGAATAGACATACCTTTTCTACCAGTCAAACTCAGAACCCAGCTATGTACTCACTCCCCTTTCCTGCCTTCTTTCCACACAGGATGTTGGATTTTTAATTCACAACCAGAGCAACATCCCTTTATAAGGGCCAAATTGTGCAGACCCCCTCATCCAAGCCCTCCTTCCCGAGCCTCAGAAGAAGCTTTGTTGGAAATGGTGGCTGCCTGGTGAGTATGGATTCAGAGCATTATCTGACCTTGAGAGAGAGTTTGTCCTTGCCATGGAATAAGGACTGAAGGACCACCTCCACCCTGGGTGACAGGATGGTTCATGTACATGGAGTTCCCTAGCTGTTTCCCCTGGAGGGAGTCCAAATCATGCTGTCAAAGTGTCACTAGTTCACTCTTTAAAAGGGAAAAGGAATCCTCAGAATTTAGAATAACAGAATCATACAGTGTGAGAGCTAAGAGAGTTACTTATCACTCTCTCCTTCCCTGACATCTCGGTATGGGACAAGAGATATTTGGGCATCAGCCAAGCCAATCGTCTGAGGAGGTTTCAAGACAGCAGTTACTTGAGGTCTTTCTAGAAGGGGCAAGGGGGTGAAGACTTGACAAGAAGAAGCAGCAGCAGAGTGCTGGAATGACTGAGCATCAGCCTTGGTGATTAGTCAGTGTCATTTAGAGCTCTCTCTCTCTCTCTCTCTCTCTCAACTCAACAAGGCAGGGAACCTCCTGGTAAAAGGCTCTGTTCCAGGATTTCTGGCACTTGCTGTATCAAGCATTTCTTGAGAATTGTCTGGCCAGTCCCTTGCTGGTGCCTGCCACGTTGTTCTTAGCAGGATCTTTGAAGTAGGAAAAGGGCTTCTTCGAGTTCTAACCAATGACCTTGACTGCATGGAAACAGCTAATTCACCCTAGTTGGCTGCTTTCCCCATCACCCCTCTATCCTACAGGCAGGACCTGAAAAGGAAGCCCAGAGGTTAGAGCTGACATGAACCATAGAGATGTTTCAGCTCAACACCTGATTCATCAAGTGGTTTATTTAATTAATATTTAATAAATAGGTGCCAAGTCCCTAGGGTGTGTCAGACTCTGTTCTGGGAATACAGTGATGACTAAAATCAGACGTGGCCTCTGGCCTCCTGAAGATCACATTATAGTGGGTCAGGCGGGGGTAGGGGGGAGAGGCGATCAGTATTAATCAAGCCGTCACAGAAAGGTAAAATATGCCATGCTATGAGCCAGACTTAGGGAAGTCAGAGAGGGCTTCCTTGAAGAGGTGATGCTTGGGCTGAGGTGTGAAGCATGAGTAGGTGTTAATAAGACAGACAGGGGAGGAAGAGCTTCACAGGGAAAAGGAACAGAAGGGGTAAAATGGCACATAGCAAATAAAGGAGGCCTTGTGGTCTTTTATAGCAAATACAGAGAGCAGAGTCAGAAGATGAAGAAGCTGAGCCGAGGCCACACCACCCAGAGCCTTGAGGCCTATGTTAAATACTCTGCTCTTTATCCTAAAAGCAATGGGAAGCCATCTGTGGTCTTCAACTGGGGCATGGGACATGATTGAAATGGAATTTTCAAAAAGAACTTTTTGACTGCTGTATGGAGAACCAACTAGAGAGGGGCTAATTGGGAGGTTATTTTTATTTTATTTGTTTATTTTTATTAGATCTTTACAATCAGTTCTATATGAAAATAAAACTCAGATGACATTTTTATTGAGATCCTATTAAATAAATATATTACATTAGAGAGAATTGACATCTTTATAATGCTATATCTCCTTTTCCCTCCCAGTTTTATTGACGTATAATTGACATACAGCACTCCATACGTTTAAGGTGTACAGCATAATAATTGGACTTAGTGCAGCATGAAATGATTACTGCAGTAAGTTTAGTGAACAGCCATCATTTCATATAGATACAAAATAAATGGAAAAGAAAAAAATATTTTTTCCTTGTGATGAGAATTCTTAGTATTTCCTCTCAACAACTTTCATATACAACACACAGCAGTGTTAATTATGTTAATCATGTTGTATATTACATCCCTAGTACTTATAACTGCAAGTTTATTACCTTTTGACTGCCTTCATCTAATCTCCCCTCCCCCCATTCCCCACCTCTGGTAACCACAGTTCTGATCTCTTTTTCTCTGAGTTTGTTTGTGTTTGAACTATAATTGACCTACAACACTATGTTAGTTGCTGGTGAACAATATCATGGTTCTATATTTCTATACATTTCAAAAACTTTGCCACAATAAGTCTAGTTACCATCTGTCACCATACAAAGATATTACATAATTATTGATTATATTCCCCACACTGTACATTTTATCCCTGAGACTCATTTATTTTGTAACTGGAAGCTTTTACCTCTTAATCTCCCTCACTTATTTATCTCTTTCCCCCACTGCCCTCCCCTCTGGAAACCACTTGTTCTCTTTATCTATTGCTCTGTTTCTGTTTTGTTTGTTCATTTGATTGTTTTTTTAGATTCCACATATAGGTGAAGTCATACAGTATTTATCTTTCTCTGTCTGACTTATTTCACTTAGCGTAATACCCTCTAGGTCCATCCATGTTGTTGCAAATGGCAAGATTTCATTCATTTTTTGTGGCTGAGTAATATTCCACATGAGACATATATCACATCTTCTTGATCCATTCATCTATTGATGGGCACTTAATAGTCAAGATTTGGAAGGTTATTTTAGATAAGAGATATTGGTGGTTTAACCTAGGGTAGTGCTGCTGGTTGTGGTAAAGAGAAGCAAACAGATTTGAGAGATATTTAAGGGGTTAAATTGATACGACTTGGTGATGGTTTGAGTACAGCGGTAACAGGGAGGTGGGTGCCCAGGAGAGTACCCACGTTTCTTCAATGGGTGGTGCTGCTGAGTGAGATAGAGGACCAGGTTCGTGATAGAGGAGTGAGTGCTGAGTTTCAGGTGCCTTTTTGATAACTAAGAGGAGATATGGAGCACACCACTGACTCTATTATCGGTCTGGGACCGAGAAGAGAGGTCTGAACTGGAGATCTGTACAGCTTTGAGTCATCTGCAAAAAGGCAGTGATTCAGTCAGGGTTCTAAAAGGAAACAGATGGCACAGTCAAATTAGGGTAATTCAATGAGGATTAATAAAAGGAGTATATTAGGTTTCTGCTGCATAACAAACAGCACCATAACCTCAGCGGCTTAATAGAGCAAACATTTTATTTCTTGCTCACAGGTCTGTGGGTGGGTTGTAGTTCAGCTGATTTAGGCTGGGCTCAGCTGGGTCAGGCTGACACCAGACTTCACGTCCTGTTCATGTCTGCTCTCACTAGCCTGGACCCCTCAGAGAATGGTGCTATATCAAAGACTCAGAGTTGGCCTCTGCTGTCTGTGTTGTGGATGCTATGACACTGAGTTCACAGGATCATTGAGTAAGCATCAGGGTAGCTGGAGGAAGAGGCTGGCTGACATCCAGGGATGGGTCATCCAGTCCATCTAATTATTGAGAGCCTCCTCTGCAGTAGATGCTGTCTGGTGGGCATTTTATGTGGATATGGTAACTTTCATATTTTGGGCTTAGTCCCAGAGGTCCATTCACATACCTGCCCTCAAGACAGCCTTGTCACCAATTTTCCAATCTTGTTCCTTCCTAGTCCTTGACCAATAGGATAACCCAGTTGTCATTGCCCACGAGCCAGTGTGGATCCAGTCATCTGGCCGTCTTGGTCCCAACAAATAAACAACCAAACGTTCTACCTCCTGGGAGGATTTGCTTTCATCACCATTTTCAGGGCCACTCCTGAATGGGGGTGTAGTATAGCAGTCAACCACTCTGGCTGTTGCCAGCATACCATGCAGACCCATTTGGGAAGTGGACCCAACAGGTCATCGGGGATGGAGGCCATGAGGCCACAGGTGTAACTGAATGAGAGGCACAGTAGCAGTAAGAGTAGGTACCATGGGAGTCTGAGCCACCTGCTTGGACAGTTTTCTCTTGCTTTCCTGACATATTAGAGCCTGATTTTACATATTCCACTTCTGTTTTATAATTGAAAACTGCAATGCATGTCCAAGTTTATGGTTTGGTAGATCAGATAACATCTAGGTTGTAAAAAAAAAAAAACATTGAGTAGATGTTGAATTTTATTGAATGCTGTTTCATGGTTTACAAAAATAGGCATGTGAACTTTTCTTTGGCTCTATTAATATCTCGTATCATAGTAATAAATTCTTGCACACTGAACCACCCTTGTATTCTTAGTATAAACCCCATTTGGTGGTAGTAATTTATTCTTTTAATATGATGCTGGGTTTTATTTGCCAATATTTTATTTTGGATTTTTATATTGATATTCATGAGTGAGAAGGGTCTGCAGTTTTCTTTTGTGTGTGATTTTTGCTAGGTTTGATTTCGATGTTATCTTGGCTTAATAGAATTGTATTTCCTTCTTTGTCTATGGTCTGGAACTCTAAAAACATTAGAATTATCTGTTCCTTAGAGATTTGCTAGAATTCACTCCTGAAACCGCCTGGCCCTGCTGTTTTGTGAAACTTTCCCATCACCTACCAGTTCTGCTGAGTCTCTTTGGGTCAGCCCATCCCTTGGTCAGGAAAGCTTTCTTTAACAGACCAAACTACCAGTAGGCAAGACCTTTGGATCAGTGTTTCTCAGAGTATAGCCTGGAATCACCTGAGATACCAGTTAAAAGGCCTTTGACCTTTTGAATTAAACTTTCTTAGGGGAGGGGCCAAGTTTGCATTTCGAATGGGCTCCCTGGGTAATTCTCCTGTACACTCTAATTTGAATTCCCTGCATTATCGAGAAGCTTCCAGTTTCTCTGTGTTAAAGCAAAGACTATTCTGTCTTTAGGCCTCCCCACTCCTGGCTAGGTGCCTGTAAGCCAGGCAAAGCCAGAGCACTCATTTTTCTTCCCTTGCCCCAGTATCTATTGATGCCTCAAGGAGGATTACGTGCCCAGCAATTCCCTTCTCCTTTCCCAAGAGCATCCTCTTTGGTCCTGTTTGCCCCACTTTACCAATGGTACCTATTTGGTTGGAAAAGCTGCATGACTGTGGCCAGAACTTCACTGGCCAGCAGCTCAGGGATGGGTAGTGTGACTAACCATCCCTATTTACCCAGACTTTCCTATTTTAGCACTGAAAGCTCCAGGTCCTGGGAAACCCCTGAGTTGCAGGCAAACAAGGATAGTTGGTCATCCTATATCCTGCATCAGAACTGGTATTATCATGTAGTCCATCCACCTTTCACCACATTAGCTGTCCACAGATTATTTCTGGGAAGTCTGGCTGGATGAGTAGGAAGGAACATCCTTCCTGCCACCATCACCACTGCCCTAGACTACACTTAACGCCCTAAATTCTGGACCCCGCTCCAAACCTAAACAGGATTCACATGCACATTAAAGTTGGAGAAGCATTGCCCCAGAGCACTTGTTCTCAAACCTGGCTGCACAGCAGAATCACCTGGGGAGTTTTAAAAAATACTGATACCTGGGTCTCACCTCCAGTGATACTGTTAACTTGGTCAGGGTGTGGCCTGGGTGTCTGAATTTCTTTCAGCTTTATTGAGATATAATTGACAATGACATTGTATAAGTTTAGGGTGTTCAAGGTAATGATTTGTTATAAGTATATATCGTGAAGTGATTACCACATTAAGATTAGTTAACAAATCCATCACCTCATAATTTAAAAAAATTTTAAGATCTACTCTCCTGGCAAACTTCAAGTACACAATACAGTATTAACTTTAGTCACTATGCTGTACTTTAGACCCCCAGTACTTACTCATCTTACAGTTGAAAATATGTACACTTTGACGGACATCTCCCCATTTCCCCCACACCCCAGCCCCTCGTAACCACCATTCTACTCTGTTTCTATGAGTTTGAGTTTTTCAGATTCCACATATAAGTGAGATATGCAGTATTTGTCTTTCTCTGTCTGACTTATTTTACTTAGCATAAAGCCCTCAAGTTTCATCCATGTTGTTGCAGATGGCAGGCATCCCTCCTTTTTTATAGCTGAATAATATTCTATTGTATATATGGTATCTGGATTTTTTTTTAAGCTCTCCAAGTGATTCTAATGTGCAACCAAGGTTGAGAACCACTGCTCTAGAGAATAGAGTATGTTCAGCCCAGAGGTTAGGGTAGACTTGGATGACTGTCCAAATCTAACAATCTTGCCCCACATTGATTTTCTACCCCCTCCATCAACCCTCTTAATAACCTTCAAAAAGGATAAAGGCTAGCACTTCAGTTGGCCCACACTTCTTCCCTTCTTATCTAATATCCCCTGATTCTATACCATACCATTCTGTACAATAACATACCATACTACTATAAGTTACCAGCCACAGTCCTTGATGTTTCATTATTATTATTATTATTCATTATTCATTATTATTACAACAGTGATCAGGCCTAGTCCAACTCCAATTACGCCCATTAACTTCTCCCCAGCTCTTGCGCCTCTGGACTCCTATTGCCTTTGTAATCAGTACCATGCAGTATAGCACTGTATATGGGTTGACTTTTATTATTCTCTAGTTACTTGGTCTTTATTTTATTAACCAATGCTCTTTTGGTGGCAAGTGACAGAAGCCTTACTCAGCTTGGCTTCAATGAAAAGCCAGTATGTTGACTCATAAGAGCCAAATGCAGATGTACCGACTTCATTCAGGCATGGTTGGCTGCAGGTCCTCAGATGATGTCATCAGAAAAACGTCTTTCTCTCCCTTAACTCCAATGTCCTCTCTTTAGGCTTCATTCTCAGGCAGGATCTCTCCACTTGGTAGTGAAAATGGCCAGTCTAAGGCACAGTAGGTTGAGGGTTTCTAATTCTCATCACACTTTGGAATCCCCATCAGATAATTTTTTTTTCACATTATGCCTGGAACCTCAGTCACTCTACTCAGCTGCATTTTACAGAAATTCAGCCCCAGGAAGGGCAAATACATACCAGAGAACTCAGACAAGCCCTGGGAACCTAGAAGATGGGCACTAAAGACCTCATTCTGCTCTTTCATTAATGCCAGGTGCCAGGCCAAGATGGACTGTGACAAGTCCAAGAGCATTTCACTCATTGATTAGACGTTTACTCATCACCTACTATGTCTCAAGTTACAGTGCTGGGGACTTGGATGTATAAGACTCGATCCCTGTTTTGATGATCTCAGAGGGTAGCAGACAAGACAGACACACTAACAACCATAACGCAACATCGCAAGGGCTGCTGTGCAGGTGTGGGATGGGGGGGTGTTTGGGGAACTTACTAGAAGCATGTGCTGCCAACCTCTCTGGGCTCCAGGTTCCTCGGGTACAATGTTTAAGAAAGATTGTGTTGAATGTTTTCTAAATTCTTTCCCAGCTTGAATTTTCTGCTGTTTATTTCTTTCCTTCCATGGTAATGGGGACATTTATTTAGCTTGGTGGGGATGTGGGTGGACTCCAGCTAAACGCACTTACGGATCACCTTAGAGGTTCTTTTAACAACAGGAGAAGTAGTTTCCAGAATGTCTGTTTAAAATGATTTATGTATGCTACAGAGGAAAATCGCTTAGAATGGCAGAACGACAGAAGCAAAGGGTCGTGACTTGTAGGGAAAATGGAAAGTGGGTGTGTTTAATGAGGATGCTAAAAGGTCTGCAGACTTCCATCAACCTATGGGAAAGGGAAGGAAAAAGGACTATTACACAAGAAGAATTTCTTTTTTTATATAAATTTATTTATTTTTGGCTGCGTTGGGTCTTTGTTGCTGCACGTGAGCTTTATCCAGTTGTGGCAAGTGGGGGGCTTCTCTTGTTGTGGAGCACGGGCTCTAGGCACGTGGCTTCAATAGTTGTGGCATGTGGCCTCAGTAGTTGCGTCTGGCGAGCTCTAGAGTGCACGTTCAGTAGTTGTGGCACATGGGCTTAGTTGCTCCGTGGCATGTGGGATCTTCCTGGACCAGGGCACAAACCCGTGTCCCCTGCATTGGCAGGCGGATTCTTAACCACTGCACCACCAGGGAAGTCCCCACAAGAAGAATTTCATTTGAATAGCCCATGTTCAAAATTTAGAGTGCAAATAGATGCTGAGACAAGGAAAGGGCTTTCATTTTATTTTGGCCTTCAAGTGGAAACCCGAATGTGGCTGGAAGTTTTGTGCTAAACCTTAGGTATTGTTCCACATCAAAATTTGAAGTGTTTCTGTTCCTTTATTCTTTGTATGTTATGTTTTCTGTTCTTCCTATTAGCCATTAGAAAGCTGTCAGTCCTTTAGGAGGAAGTCTGTGCATAATAATAGCCACCAATTATAGAGCACTTAACATATGCTACTGTGCTTTTCACCCTTCTCACATTTTGCATACTTCACTTGCTTAATCCTCTTCCTCTGAGTAGTAGGTGGGTACTGTCATTATCCCCATTTTACACCTGTGAAAAGAAGATCTCAGAGAAGTTGAGATAACTTGCCCAAGGTCATGGAGCTAAGAGACACAGAGGCAAGACAGAGATTTCTGACTCCAGAGCTCATCTGATGGTAGATGATAGAGATAGATGGTTGGATGGATGGATGGATGGACGGATGGGCGGATGGACGGACAGACAGATAGATAGATAGATAGATAGATAGATAGACTGATGAAGAAGTCCCTACTCTTAGCTTTTAGTGATTTAACTAGAATCACAGACTTAGAAGAGGTCTTAGGGAGGTGGTCAAGTTGGTCGCAAATTGAAACCTGGAATTCTCACATGGCTGCCCTCGCCCAGGGCACTGAGCCACCATAGAGAGGCCCAGGGGTTAGCCAGACTGTAGACCCTCCTTTAACCCCCACCTTTCAGAGGAATTTCTAGGCCTCTTGAGGCAACCAAGAGCATGTTTCCCAAGCCTTTTGAGTAAGAATCACCTGGGGCCATTAAAAAATTCAGTGTTGCGTGTTGAAATGATTACATGTTGAAATGATAGTATTTTGGATATACTGGGTTAAATAATACATATTATTAAAATTTATCTCACCTGTTTCTTTTTACGTTTTAAAATGTGGCCACAAAAACATTAAACATTACATATGTGGCTTGCATTATATTTTACGGACAGAGCTGCTCAAAGAGTGTGCCAACAAGAAGGACAGTTCTGAAGGGACTGAAAGTAGGGAGGAGAGATTGGGCAGGAGGTCCGTGGAGCTGCTTTCTCCTCCCCATCCTCCCTTCCCCCTTCACCTTCCTCAAAGCAAAAAGGGCAATTTATTTGGGGGTGTTCCATAGTGCCCAAGGCCAGGAGACAGCAAGAGAGGGATTGGGGTGGAAATGCTTTCTGTCCCTTATTTCTGCCTTTCTCTCTTTCTTTGCATCTGTTCCATTTTCTTTCTCATGGCAAATCCACCATCCCCACTTCCTGGGCCGCGTGGCAGAAAATGACCTCCACCAAGGGCCCCAAACTTAGAGTTCTTGAGTTAGATACAGAAGCCAAAGTGAGTTTAAGTCTTAAGAGTCAGCATTCCCAGGGAAGGATTGTGATTGGCCCAGCTTGCATCTAGTCCCTTTCCAGACTAATCAACTGTGCCCAGCGTGCCATGGGCACATTGTACTAAGTCAGCTGTCTGAGGATAAGAACCTCATTACTAGAGTGGGAGGGGCAGGGTGATTCTTGGAAAACCAGGGAGGTGGGGGGAATAGGAATATGCTAAGCAGACAAGCACGTGGACTAATTGGCATTCACTCAGTGGAATTTCTGAAACCAGGCAGTGTTGGCACCTATGCCCACATGAAATGCTGGCCATGACAGGCAGCACAAATGGTCCAAAACTCTGGACCTGTGTTTGTTATAGAATGAATTGTATCATTCCCTCCAACCCCATCAAATTCATATGTTGAAGCTCTAACCCACAATTTCACTATATTTGAAGACAAGGCCTTTAGGGAGGTAATTAGGGTTAAATGAGGTCATAAGTGTGGGGCCCTAATCCAGTGGGACTGGTGTCCTTTTAAGAAGAAGAAGAGATACCAGAGAGCTCTCTCTCTCTCCCACTTACACAGACACAAGGCTATGTGAAAACACGGCAAGAAGGTGGCCATCTACAAGCCAGGTAAAGAGGTCTCACCAGAAACAAATCCTGACAACACCTTGGTCTCGGCTTTCTAGCCTCCAGAACTGTGAGTAAATAAATTTGTTGTCTAAGCCACCTATTATGTGGCATTTTGTTATGGCAGCCGGAGCACACTAATATAGTATTCTTATTAAATTCTAACTTACTGCCTGTTTTCCATTAAGCACCAGTTTGATTTCTCTGAAAGTAGTAGCAGGCTTTTGTGGAATGCATTCATAGGAGAAGATCTTGGGGATCTAGGGCTATGCAGAGTTCTTAGACTTGATGCCAAAAGCATGAGCCATAAAAAGAAACATTGATTAATTGGACCTCAATAAAATTAAAAACTTTTGATCTGTGAAAGTTATGTGAAAAGGTTGAAAAGATAAGGTACAGCCTGGGAGAAAATATTTGCATACCACACATCTAAGGACTACCATCTAGGATATATATTTTTTTAAATCTCTCAAAACCCAACAATAAAGAAAACAAACAATCCAATTAGAAAATGGGCAAAAGACATAAAGAGACACTTCACTGAAGAGGACATACAGATGGCAAATAGACACATGAAAAGATGTAGAACATTATTAACCATTCGGGAAATACAAATTAAGACCACAATGAGATATCACTACACACATACCTGAGTGGCTACAAATTGAAAATAGTGACAACACCAAATGCTGGAGAGGATACAGAGAAACTGGATCTCTCATATGCTGCTAGTGGGAGTGTACAATTGTACAGGCACTCTGGAAGACAGTTTATCAGTTTCTCAAAAAATTGAACAATGCAACTACCATAAAACTCAGCAGTTACACTCCTGGGCATTATCCCAGAGAAATGAAAACTTATGTCCACACAAAAACCTGTACGTGAATGTTCATAGCAGCTTATTTGTAATAGTCTAAAACTAGAATCAGCCCAGCTGTTCTTCAACAGATGAATGGTAAATAGACTGTGTATTCCATATTATGAAATTTCATTACCATCTAGTATTCCATACCATGGCTGAATCTCCAGAGAATTATGCTGAGTATAAAAAGCCAATCTCCAAAGGTTACATACTGTGTGATTGCATTTATAGAACATTTTTTTTTTTTTTTCTCTTTGCGGTACGCGGGCCTCTCACTGCTGCGGCCCCTCCCGTTGCGGAGCACAGGCTCCGGACGCGCAGGCTCCGCGGCCATGGCTCGTGGGCCCAGCCGCTCCGCGGCATGCGGGATCTTCCGGGATCGGGGCACGAACCCGCGTCCCCTGCATCGGCAGGCGGACTCCCAACCACTGCGCCACCAGGGAAGCCCTATAGAACATTTTTGAAATGACAAAATTTTAGAAATGTAGAACAAATTAATGGTGCAGGGAGTCAGGGACAGGAGTGGGAGAGAGGTGGGTGTGGTTATAAAAGGGCAATTGGAGGAGGGATCCTTGTGGTGTTGGGACTATTCAGTATCTTGACTGTGGTGGTGGATAGATAAGCCTACACAGGTGATAATATTGTATAGAACTTAACACACACACACACAAGTACAAGTAAAATTAGGGAAATCTGAATAATATCAGTGGATTATATCAATATCCTAGTTGTGATATTATTATACGGTTTTCCAAAATATTACCATTGGTGGAAACTGGGCAAAGCATACGGTTTCCCAAAATATTACCATTGGTGGAAACTGGGCAAAGCATACATGGGAAATCTCTGTGTTATTTCTTACAATTGCGTGAGGATCCACAATTACCTCAATAAAAACTTCAATTAAAAATATGTATTACTGGGGCTTCCCTGGTGGTGCAGTGGTTGAGAGTCCGCCTGCCGATGCCGGGGACGCGGGTTCGTGCCCCGGTCCGGGAAGATCCCACATGCCGCGGAGCGGCTGGGCCCGTGAGCCATGGCCGCTGTGCCTGCGCGTCCGGAGCCTGTGCTCTGCAACGGGAGAGGCCACAACAATGAGAGGCCCGTGTACCGCAAAAAAAAAATATGTATTACTTACTGCAGGATGAGGCAATGGGTTTGAAAGCTACCACAGTTCTCTGTAAAGAACTTAAATGTCCATTCACCACACAAAATTTTTATTGTTTCTTCCTCTGAGCTTCCATTATAGTGCTTATCATACTGTTTATAATTATCTGTAGACTGTCTCCCTGACCACACTGAGCTACTTAAAGTTGGGGCCATGATTTATTCTTTGTAACCTCAGTGCCAGCTGCATTTAAGCCTCAATATGCTTTGGTTGAATTGAATTATTCAATTCTATATACACCATGGAGTTTTGCATGTAATAAATCTTCAATAAATTTTGTTGATTTGAACTGCACTGTAGTGTAGGGAATGAGATGTCTTTTTGCTTTGTTCCTTGGATAAAGGTAATGACAGTGAGGGCATTTCCATGGCATATCTTTCCTCCATTCTAAGATGCAATGTCATTAGTTGACCATCAATTTAATAAGAGATTTTAAGGGGGGAGAAAAGAGTTAGGTAGTACGTTTGATTTCAGAAATGTTTAAACCTGAGGCCATTGTGCTCTTTTAACTCAAAGAATGATGGTAATGAAAGAAAAGTGACTTTACAGTCTGAAAAGCTACCTTTTTGTCCTGGGAGATGCTGGTGGTTTCCTGAATTGGATACTGTATTGAAAAAAAAAAAAAGAGAGACAGAGTGGGAGGAAGGGAGGTGGGGGAGAGGGGGAGAAAGAGAGAAAGAAAGAAAAGAAATTTCCCCAAGTGTAGGAGGTAACTATTGGAGAAAGGGGCATGTCTGAAGTGAGTTATACCATATGAACACAAAAAATCTGGAGTGTTTTTTTAGCTAATATTACTCACTGAAACCAAAGGATGGAAGATTATGTGTTCCTGCTAGCTGATGCTGCTGACAGCATGCTGTTTGGACAGAATCCCAGGAACTGCAGGCAGAAGCATAATTTTGCTTTAACTGTTTAACTACTAGTACATTCACTCTCCTTGTTTTTTTCCAAATTTCAGTCTCCTTAGGTCTCTGTTCAAGTCCTCAGAATAGTTCTTGTTGCTAGTTACAATAAAAATAAAATCATTTCCTTCTATGGTATGGTTTGGTATTTGCTCCCCTGAACAGTTTCTGGCCCCTTCAGAAAAATTCACCTCATTGGCCAGCAACAGATTCTTGGAATTCCTCCCTGGCAATAGGAATTCTCCTTTTCAGCCTTCACTTTTAAATGCAAATAATCTCAGAGTGGGGATACAATTTGCTGTATGTAAATCAGTTTGTCAAGAGATTAGCAATGAATTCTTGCTCACACAAATACAATACAAAATGAAAAATTTATGAATAAAGGACCGTATTAGGGACTATGGCTTCTAGAGCTTGTTGACAGAGAATAATTTCTTTTGGACACTCATTTTCTGGCATCTGTCAAGCAAGGGTGAAGTGCAGTAATTTTAAGGTAAAGTTCAATTCAGCACCTACTGTGTTTCAGGCACTGAACTAGGTGCTGGAGATACAAAGTAATATTTCCTACACTTGAAGACACCAGGATGAAGTGCAGGGAACAAGATACGTGAAGGGCAATTATAATATAAATGCTAAGTGTTGAAGGATAGCAGCATATGCCACTCCAAAATATGCCACTGTGCCATAAGGATCATTTTGAGTTGAAGGCAATTGAGAAGAAGCAGATAGAAGAAAAGCTTTCTGCCCTCTCCCTATTTGCCTAAAAGCAGGATATAAATTTGTAAAGGTGCTCCCCCTCCCCTCTCTACCAAGAATGACAAAAGTTAATAACTGGGGACAACTCTAGACCTTCATCAGCTCAGAGACAGGGCCAAAGAAATCTATGTACCAAACCTTACTAAGTAGTCCTTAATTTCCATTAGTTCTCCCCAAGCATTTGCCTTCCCACAATTTTCCACCCTAGAAACTCAAAGTCCTTCTCCTTTGTCTTGTTACATCTGTAGAAATGTATTGTTCTTTTGTTCTGACACTATATAAGCCCAAGTTCTAACCTCCCCTTTGAGTTACTCATCTTTGAGTGCTCCCATGTATCATGTGTGCATGATACACATGCTAATAAACTTCTGCTTGTTTTTCTCTTGTTAATCTGTCTTTTATTAGTCTAATTTACAGGGCCCCAGATAATGAACCTAAGATGTATAGAGGGAAAAAAGATAGGTGGAAAAAGGTGAACCATGACCTTTAGTTAATATCATACACAAAAATTTACTTGAAATGGCTCAAAGGTCTTAATATAAAAGCTAAAACTATAAAACTTCTAGAAAAAGAATTGGAAAAAATGTTCTCAGTTTTAGGATAAGCAAAGATTTCTTAGATGGGAAATCAAAATCACCAACCATAATAGAAAAACATTTGACAAAATGAACTTTATCAAAATTAAAACGTCTACTCTTTATTTTTTTTTTAAACATTAGCTGTTGTTTTTTTTTTTTACATATTTATTCATTTATTTATTTGGCTGTGCCAGGTCTTAGATGCGGCATGCGGGATCTTTGCTGTGGTGTGCGGCATCTTTAGTTGCAGCATGTGGAATCTTTAGTTGAGGCATGCGGGATCTTTAGTTGCGGCATGTTGGATATAGTTCCCTGACCAGGGATTGAACCCAGGCCCCTGCATTGGGAGCACAGAGTCTTAGCCACTGGGCCACCAGGGAAGTCCCTCTACTCTTTATTTTTAAAAATGAAAAAGGCCACAGACTGAGAGAAAATATTCACAATACATCTATCTAACAAACATCTTATATGTTGAATGTACATAAAAAATGCACACAGCCCAATAAGACAAACAATCCAATTAATAAATCAGCAAAAGATTTGAAAAAAGATTCACACATGAAAAAGATACATGAAATAGACCTAAAACTAGTAAGGGAATTGAATCAGTAATCAAGAATCTCCCAACAAAGAAAAGTCCTAGACCCAGTATCCTCACCGGTGAATTCTACCAAACAAAGAACTCTCACCAATCCCTCTCAAACCTTTCCAAGAAATTGACAAGAACACTTCCTAACTCATTGTATGAGGCCAGCATTACCCCAATACCAAAGTCAGACAAAGCACCATAAGAAAACTACAGACCAACATCCCTTATGAACACTGAGGCAAAAATCCTCAACAAGATACTAGCAAACCCAATTCAGCAGCATATTAAAAAGATTAAATACCATGACCAAGTGGAATTTATTCCTGAAATGCAAAGGTAGTTCAACATCAAAAATTGGTCAATATAATCTGCCACACTAACAGAATGAAGGGAAAAACCCCACGTGATTATCTCAATTGATACAGAAGAAGCATTTAACAAAATCAATGCCCTTTCATGATAAAAACACTCAACAAACTGGGACTAGAAGGAAACTACCTCAATGTAATAAAAGCCATATATGAAAAAAACATAACAAACATTAAACTTAATGGTGAAAGACTGAAAGCTTTTCTGTTAAGACCAGGAACAAGGCAAGGATGCCTGCTTTCACCACTTCTACTCAACATAGTACTGAAAGTTCTAGCCAGAGGAATTAGGCAAGAAAAAGAAATAAAAGGCATCCAAATGGAAAGGAACTAGTAAAATTGTCTTTGCAGATGGCATTTACAATAGCATCAAAAATGTTTAAATACTTGGGAATAACCAAGGAGATGAAAGAGTTGTACAATGAAAACTACAAAACATTTCTGAAAAAAATTAAAAGACATAAATAAATGGAAACACATCCCATGTTCATGGATTGGGAGACTTAATATCATTAAGATGTTAACACTACTCAAAGCAATCTACAGATTCAGTGCAATCGCTATCCAAATACCAATGATTTTTTTTTTGCAGAAATAGACAAATTCATCCTAAAATTCATATGGAATTTCAAGGGACCACAAATAGCCAAAACAATCTTGAAAAAGAAGAGCAAAGCTGGAGGCATCACACTTCCTGATTTCAAAATATATTACAAAGCTACAGTAATCAAAGCAGTACACTTTCATGGTAAAAACTCTTAACAGATTAGGTATAGAAGGAATGTACCTTAACATAATGAAGACCATACATGAATGCGGACAGCTGACATCATACTCAGCAATGAAAAGTTGAAAGCTTTTTCTCTAAGATCAGGAACAAGAAAACGGTGCCCTCTCTCACCACTTCTATTCAGTGTAGTACTGTAAATCCTAGTCAGAGCAATCAAGCAAGAAAAAAAGGCATACAAATCAGAAAAGAAGAAATAAAACTGTCTGTCTTTGCAGATGACGTGATCTTATATGTAGCAAATCCTAAAGACTCCACAAAAAAACTGTTAGAACTAATATATGAATTCAGTAAAGTTTCAGTTTATAAAATCAACATACAAAAACCAGTTGCACATCTATACACTAACCATGAACTATCCAAAAAGGAAGTTAAGAAAACAATCCCATTTAAAATAACATCAAAGGGACTTCCCTGGTGGCACAGTGGTTGAGAATCCACCTGCCAATGCAGGGGACATGTGTTTGATCCCTGGTCCAGGAAGATCCCACATGCCACAGAGCAACTAAGCCCATGCACCACAACTACTAAGCCTGTGCTCTAGAGACTGCGAGCCACAACTACTGAAGCCTGAGCATATAGAGCCTGTGCTCCACAACAAGAGAAGCCACCACAATGAGAACCCTGTGCACCACAATGAAGAGTAGCCCCTACTCACCACAACTAGAGAAAGCCCGCACACAGCAATGAAGATCCAACACAGCCATAAATAAATAAATAAATAATAATTAAAAAAAATAATAATAAATAAAATAAAATAGCATCAAAAATAAGAAAATACTCAGGAATAAACTTAACCAAGGAAGTGAAAGACTTATACACCAAAAATGACAAATCACTGATGAAAGAAATTAAAGAAGACATACAAAAAAATGGAAAACATCCCATGTTCATGGATTGTGTAGGGAAAGAAAAATAATTTTCCTTTTACCTTTCTAGGTTCTTGGTTGAGACACGCCCCCCCCCATAATTAAAGACAGATTAACAAGAGAAAAACAGAAGTTTAATAACGTTTACCTCTTGAATACCTGGGAGATACCCAGGAAAACTAAGTTACTCTCTGAAATGGCCCAAGACACCACCTTAAATATTATCTTCAGTTAAAGGCAAAAGAAAGATGTTGGAGGGCAAGGGAGCCAGTTATGGGAGGTTATCAGAAAAGGCACAGTAAACAAGGGTAATGTTGTTATGCAGATTTAAGTAGGTGCCTTCTCCATTGATAAGCGTTTCCTGTGATTTAGAGCTATTATTCTCTTCCTGGTACAGAGAGGGAGACACACAAATAGAAATGTCCTTTATAAATGTAAATGTCCCTTACAAAAGGATAACTTCTACTCGTTTTTTCAGAACTTCTCCTGTGCCTGCTGTTTCTTGAAAATAACCTGTCAAGATAATTCTTTTTTGCAAAGAGGCATATTTTGGGGTCTCATATTATGCTCCACTTCAATTGGAAGACTTAATATTGTTAAAGTGTCCATACTTACCAAAGCAATCTACAGATTTAGTGTAATCCCTATCAAAATCCCAATAGCATTTTTCACAGAAATAGAAAAAATTCCTAAAATTCATATGGAACTGCAAAAGACACTGATTGGCAAAGGAATCCTGATAAAGTAGAACAAAGCTGGAGGCATAACACTTCCTGATTCAAACTATGTTATAATGCTACACTAATTAAAACAGTATAGTACTGGCATAAAAACAGACACATAGACCAGTGGGACAAAACAGAGAAACCAGAAATAAACCCACACATATATGGTCAACTAATCTTTGCTAAGGGTACCAAGAATTAGTATTAGTATTTAGTATTAGAATTTAGTATTTAGTATTAGAATTTAGTATTAGTATTAGAATTAGTATTAGTTTTTCTCATTCAGTCTTATTAAAAAAACTTTTTTTCATGGTAAATATATACAATATAACAGCACTAAGATTTGTCCAAGGTGAGCAAAAGATTCTGTCCTCTTTCTCACAACAGTTGCAGAGATGTGTGAAAGGAGGGGAATTCATGAACATTATGGACAGAAACCAGACAAAACATTAGAAGTTTGCCTGGTTCACTTGGAAGATGAGGGAGTGACGCTAATAATGCTTTTCAAGGAAGGAGGCAAGAGCTGTGCTGTCCTCTGGCTCAGCCCCTCCAGCAGTCTATCATGTCTGCCTTAGATCCACTAGGAGCGGACAACAAAAGGTCTCAGAGGTTTTTTGCAGTTGGTTCTGGCTCCTATAAGAGAGCTTTGGGCCTCCCAGAGAGGTTTCCCCAAAACAGAAAAATGGCCATGGGAAGCCACGGATGAGGCATCAACTAGTCTTCAGGCTCTTACTGCCTAAGGTTGGGTTTACAATTCTGGTGAAGATGACCCACTGGAGAATGAGAAATTGACCTAATCAAACCTAGGTACATTCTTACAGTCAACACTGCTGCCCTGGAAAACCCTCATGTTGAAACCAGGTGAGAACATAAGAGATGTTATCTTGGGACTTCCCTGGTGGCACAGTGGTTAAGACTCTGCCTGCCAATGCAGGGGACACGGGTTTGAGCCCTGGTCTGGGAAGATCCCACATGCCGTGGAACAACTAAGCCCACGAGCCACAACTACTGAGCCCATGTGCCACAACTACTGAAGCCCATGCACCTAGAGCCTGTGCTCCGCAACAAGAGAAGCCAACACAATGAGAAGCCCACCCACTACAACGAAGAGTAGCTCCTGCTCGCCACAACTAGAGAAAGCCCGTGCAAAGACCCAACGAAGACCCAATGCAGCCAAAAATAAATAAATAGATAAATAAATTTATTTTTTTTTAAAAAGGGAGAGATGTTATCTTGGTGATGGGGCAACAGATGCCCTGGATTAAAGTGGAGTCCTCATAGAAGGTTGCTGCTGTGCAAGCCAAGCCCGTGTCAGCCATGGGGTGCAAACCCAATAGCTCCAGCCAGGAAGCCATGTAGCTATGACTAGAGTAAAGGTGTCCCCAAAGCTGAAATCGATGGCGTCAGCCATAAGAACTTTGCTGCTTAATGTAAAGTGTTGGGTGGGTTAAAAACATTGGAAGTTTGTTTGGTTGCATCACGAGCTGCTGCCACATTGCTCAAATGCAAAGCCCTTTTTACTTAATAGCACACAGCCACTTTCTCCCTCCATGCCCCCAATCTCTCCCTCCTCTACCCTAACCTTGGCCACTTTAAGAAAAAAAGTGATTTAGAAATGGGGCCACGGTTTTACCGACCTCAAGCGGGATTGAAAACCTTATGCACCCATCCAAGGGGAGTTGGGGGGAAGTGAAGGATTCAAACATTTATGGCTCTGTTGGATACAGATGCCCAAGTCACTATACTACCAGACCTGGGGAAGGAAAAGGCCCTCAGATCCAGCTAATAGTGCTTATGCATGGTTGACAGTGGGGAAGGAAATCTAATCGGTGGAGTCCATTAGGCCAATGTAATGTACTGTCATTGTTGCTTCCTCATCTGAATGTATGGTAGGAATTAATGTGTTATATTCCCATCTCATAAGTGCCAGAGGCAATTTTTGACATTGGGAAGAACAGCATAGACAGAAACAGTGGGAAGTTGTCTTGGTCGATTCAGGATGCTATAACAGAATAGCATAGACTGGGTGGCTCATAAACAAAAATTTATTTCTGACGGTTCTGGAGGCTGGGAAGTCCAAGATCAAGGTGCTAAAAGATTAATTTTCTGGTGATGACCTGCTTCCTGGTTCATAGATGATCATCTTCTTGCTGTGTCCTCATGTGGCAGAAGGGGCAAGGGAGCTCTCTGGGGTCTCTTTATAATGGCACTAATCCCATTCATGAGGGCTCCACCCTCATGACCTAATCACCTCCTAAAGGCCCTACCCTCTAAAACTCTCACCTTGGGGGTTAGGTTTCAGCATATGAATTTTGGGAAAACACAAAAATTCAGTTTTTATCAGAAGTATAAATAGCTTTTCAATCCACCTCCCTGTCTTCTCTTATGATTCACCAGAAGCTAAAGAACCCCCAGGAAGAGAAGGGGAAATAACAGCCTTGATTAAAGGCTTAAATGCATCAGACATGAAAAGTGATGCAGTATCTCAAAATGACAACCCTCAGTGGTCAGTAAAAAAGACTAACAGGAGCTGAAGGCTTATAGCAGATTATTACCAACTGATTTCAATTGTTGCTCCCATAGCCCAGGCTGTTCCAGACATTGCGACTGCAACTGAATCCACTACACAGGCTGATGACAGGTGGTATGCAGTTCTTAGACGTCACTAACACCTCTGTGCCACCTTACTGACATTTGAGGATCAAGATCAATTTGCATTCAGGTAGTAAGGCCTCCTATATATGTTTATAGTATCCCCCAGGGGTACCTAAGCTCCCCTGCCATTTGCCACCATTGGGTGAGTCAGGATTTGGCACGAGTTCCTCTACTCATCCATGTCCAAAGCCTTTACTATATGGATGATGCTTTGTTGGCAAGTCAAAAGCCTAAGGCTCAATGACCTTGATGGTTAAGCTACTAAACCATGGAGGTAGCCAGGAAGAGTAGATGGTAGTCCCAACAAAAATTCAGGGGCCTTATCACCAAGCAGAATTTCTTGGGACTAAGTGAGTGGATTTGTAAAACTCAATCCCTGTGGTGGTTATGGAAAAACTGCTCTTTGGCCCTCCAAACCAAACAGGAAGCCCAACACCTTATTGGACTCTGTGGGTACTGGAGACAGTATGTGGCTCACAAAGTCATGCTGCTTTGTCTTTTATATCAGCTGACCTGCTAATCAGCATCCTTTGAGTGCGGCTTATACTAACAGACCATGTTTGAAGCTGTCTTACAAGCTATGGCGTGCTCTCTACCTTTAGGGTCCCATAAATTTAATAATCATGATGGATGATTTGCTGATTAAAGTTTCTGGCAATGGGAGGCAGCCTCCACCCAGAAATGCCCCTTGGGGTTTTGGACTAATCACCTCCCTGACATGGCTGCTAGAAACAACCCTTTAGAAAAGTAGCTATTAGCTTGCTTCTAGGCTCTTGTCAAAACTGAACACCTGACCCATGGAGGCTTTGTGACTCTCCAACCTGATATCGCCATTTGGGAGTAAGCCAACTTGAACTCCATGACTAACAAGTTGGTATGGGCCCAATAAGCTTCACTTGTCAAAAGGAAGTGGTATATTCAAGAAAGCAGCTGGCCTGGCCCAAGTAGCATCTCAAAAGTGACGAGTATCCCTTTGGGAGATAATTTATCCCCCACTCTCTTGCCTGAAACAAAGCTAATGGGACCCTTGATTCACAGAAGTTCCCCTAATGCCTGGGCCTGGTTCACTGATGGTTCAAACTGAAACCCAGTGGTGTCTACTGGGATGCTGCAGCTGTTCAACCTCACCACCAGCTATGCAGAACCAAAAATGAGCATGGCTCCATTTAGTGGGCAGAACTCAAGGCCATTCTCATAGCGCTGATCAATATTTCCTTTGATGAACCTTGTTCTATTTTCACTGACTTCTTGGCTATTGCCAATGGCCTAGTTGCTTGGTCTGCCACTTGAAAAATAATAAAGACATTCCTCTTTGTGGCCGTATACTGTGGAAGCAAAACATGACTTCTGATCAAACCATCTGGGTCACTCATGTCAATGCCCGTGGAAAGGCCAATTCTCAGATGAGACCATCTGAAAATCAAGCTGCTAATCAAGGCTGCACTGCCCAGATTATCACCATTGCAGCTTAGATCAGACATGGAAACACATTCACCCTCACAGATTGGGTACAAAATAAAGAAACATATGCTTTTATTGCAGAGGCTACCACTTCATGCCAGGCTTGTGACTCTTGCCAAAAGCTGACCCATTTGTCTCACAATGAGGGAGGCCACATTACATGAGACACTGACTTCATCTGGTCCTGGAAGATTGACTACATTGGACCTTTGGCCCCCTCTCAGGCCTATTAGTGGGGCTTCACTGCTGTTGACACTTTTTCAGGTTACTGTCCTGCTGTTCCAGTCTGATCAGCTGAGTCCAAACAAATCACTGTGGCCCTTAAAGCTAATCTGTGTCATGTGATCAGCTTCCCAGACCATTTGCAGGCAGGACAATAATGTCCCTTTTGTGGAAAAAGCCACACACAATGGGCTGATTGTCAAGGTATTCAATCATCCTCCCATGCTCCTACCATCCACAGGCATCTGGTGTTGTGGGTTTTGACCAGCCTTCTCAAAAATCAACTTAAAAAGATTTCTGACTCTATTTTCCTCACCTCTTTCTGGTCTATACACCTTATTAAGGCAGTTTGGTCACTGAATGAAGTTTTCCCCAAAAAGGGATCATCCCTTTTCAGCTACTTCTTAGGTAGCCAAGGAAAAAGAGATGGGGTTATTAGAAACCTATTTTGAAAAGTTAGAACTTCATCCTGATAATTTCTAGGCATGGTACTTCTTTCTTTCCCTAATGACAACCCCAAGCCAGCCTGATGGATATACTCCTTGGGTGCCAGCTTAGTCCAAAAAGGGCCAAGAGGATTGAAACAATTCTGGTTCAGCTATCTGGATTCTCTGTTGTACTGCCATGGTCTAGATCATAAGGATAATGATCACTTTCTTGAGTAAACTGCTCACTGAATCTCCCTACAATGACCTAAATGGACCAAAGTTGGGGGACATAACAGGTCTAAGTTTTATTAAAAAAAAACCCGTGTCCCTCTTGCATCTGACCCTTGTGGACAAAAAGTCTGGGTATGAGCAATGGATGATTGGAATAAGGTGAAGTTATAGCTGCTGAAATGAGCCACACCAATTTTGTGGAGAGCAACACCAGCACATGGCGAGGGAGCACCTCAGATGCCAAGATGAGCAGAGGAAGGAGGGACACTAATGACTTTTTGTCTTTTAGAACCATCCCTGGAGCCTTCTTCATGAAGGAAAATGCCCTGGTGTGGCTCTCCATAACTGTTTTCCTTGTACACTTTATATTTTAACTGACTGCTGGGTTTGCTGCCCTCTGCCAGACAGCTCTGACCACAATTTTATCACCATTACCCTCAATCTTACTGGGAAGTCTGTCAGAAACAGCAGAGCGGGCCCTAGCTGCTAAACCTTCACACTAAACACCTGTCAGCACCTCAGATATCTTTTCCCAACTTCATTTTCATAGCCATGACTCATTCCACAGGGTGGACAAATATCATTCGGCTGGTGGTGTGGAAAATGGAACAGATTGGATAACTGCCCTCAGACTGGCTTCCCAAAAATGAGCACTAGACTCAATTATTCAAACACAATTGAGAATCTAAGGTGTACCAGGTGTCTGGGAAGCCACAGTGGAGACACTTAATCTCTGTTCTCCAGCTGCTGTAAGTCCCACTTGGGAACCCTGACAATTGTCAGGCTTAGATTGACAAGTGTCCTCATGATGTCCCTTTGTTGGTGGGTAGAATAATAGTCCATCCTTTCACTGAGGGAGCTTTTTATCTCTCATCCCCGCCATGCTTCTTGTTTGCTGAGAACAATAAATCCTCCATCAGTGCAAGGTTACCACTTTGGTTTGGGCTTTTTCTTTGTTTCTTCTTCCCTTCCCAGATTTAATTATCTTACCTCAGCTATGCATTTTAAAGGATATTTGTTTGATTTTATCCAGAATTCCCATGTGTTTGTAGTTGGAGTTTTTAAGATAACTAGGACGACTGGCATACCATACATGAAACAGAAATGCCCTCTCTGATTTACTTTTTTCCTCTATTCTGTATAGCTTAGCTCTACTCTCTACCCCTTAGCTTCTGCCAATGCACAGTTTCTGCTTCTTTGTAACCTGAGTTTTTTCTGCCCTGAATGGTTCCAGAACTAATTCGTGGCCTCTCTCTAGACATGGACTCATCTTCAGCTTCCTCTGCCATTTGTTTCATATCTTCTAAAAAGTAGTAGTATGATAAAGCTGATACCGAGCAGGGCCCTGTGGAGCTCCTGGGCACAAAGGCTTTCTGTGTCCCCCACTTCTTGGATTACAGGAAACAGCCTTCATTCAGCCTCCATGACCTTCCCTGAGTTCCAGTGGGCAGATTCAAGCAGCTGTTAATTAGGGAAGGGAGGGGATGCGAGACCAGGGAGAAACAAACAGTCAAGAGCAGCCTTGGGGCAAGGTCCTGTTTCCCCATCAACGGATACACACAACAATATCTTTGAGCTATTTTGCAGATCTGAAACCCCCTCCAGGTGAGAGAAGTTAACGATTAACAATGATATGCTGCCTGCAATCGCGCGTAGAGCCCAGATCAGTTGGACCTGAAGGGTGATGATACTGACTCCTAGTTACCTCACCACCAACCCATCAGAAGAATGTCCATGAGTTAATCA
The DNA here is from genome assembly GCF_025265405.1 of Mesoplodon densirostris. Taxonomy (NCBI): domain Eukaryota; kingdom Metazoa; phylum Chordata; class Mammalia; order Artiodactyla; family Ziphiidae; genus Mesoplodon; species Mesoplodon densirostris. Next base: position 101,510,189 of record NC_082681.1, read on the forward strand.
CACCCTCTTTGAACAATTACTATAAAACTTCTATCTTCTCCAAGTGGGGACACATAGTTTTCTAGGCAGGAGCCCACTGTGTCCCCCCTTTGCCTGGCAAAGTAATAAAGCTATCCTTTTCTACTTCACCCAAAACTCTGTCTCCAAGATTTGATTTGGCGCCAGTGTACAGAGAAGTGGAGCTTTCAGCATCAGAGCCAGTTTGGTGTGTGGGGCCAGGCTACGTCAGAGCATCCGAGGTTCCTGGCCTGTCTATGGATTGGCTCATTGGTCAAGTGCCCACCCTGGCTCAGTCAGTTATGACCATGACAGGGGTGGGGAAGTGGAGTGCACTGAGTCACATGGAACAAAATATGGGACAACTTTCACAACAGGAGCTGAAGGTAGGGGAGGTTCCCTTAGAAGAAACTATGGGTGGGGAAGGCATTTGATATATCTAGAGGTCGTAGAGGGTAGAGCAAGTGATTAATATATCTGCCTTTTCGGAACCTGCATCCCCTCTTTCTGGAGGTAGAGGGATCAAGAATACAATAGCTTGGTGAGTTAGACTAGAAAGTGAAGAAACAGAGACCACCAAGTATGACCAATCCCAGCAGTCTTTAAACCTTTATCTTGGAATCCCTTAAAAGAAACTTAAAAACAATCAAACGAAACTGCTTAGCTTTTCACACATTTGGAAGTTATCTAATATTTTTCATTATAAGTTTAAACAGTTGTAAATTATTTGTATTAGTTATGGTTAAAGGCTGTGTGCTGTGACAAAGAGATTCCCAACATTAGGAGCTTAAAGAATAAAGCAGTTTATTTCTTTCTTATATAATGGTTCCAAGTTTCAGGCTAGTTGGATACTCTGGCATCTTCAACCCATGGTTTCTAAGGTCACTGTAGTTACTATTCCAGCTAGCAGGGAGAAAGAGAAGAATCCCAGAGTCAGGGAATTTCTCTTAGGTAAGGGAAGCTGAAGTTCTATCACTTCTACTCATATTCCATTGGTGAAATCTTTATCATATGGCCATGGGTTCCTTTTGCTGTGAGGGAGACTGGGAAATGTAGTCCCATGTTAGGCAGCCACATCATAGCTATGGCTTTACTGTTATGGAGGAAGGGAAAATAGAATTTAATGAGTGTGGCTCCCAATGGTCTGTATAAATATAAACAAAAAAAGTAATTATCTGCTCCCTCCCTACCCAATATCCAATAGTGATATGGGAAGAAGATAACTATAATGAAACTCTTATTTGGAAAAAGGAAGAATTAGTAACACTAACAGTCATTGATCCATAGTGATTGTTATGCCCACTTAACACGTAATGCAAAGACTCCTACACCTGACAGTAGATTAAATTCCTTGGCTAGCCTGACTGCCCTGATTCTACTGACGGGGAAAATCTCCATGTTTGTTATCCTCTAGGGAGCCTGGCCTTGCTCTCTGGGAGTTTCTTCTTTGTCCATTATTCCCCATGATCACACATGAAGAGGAAGTTGGGGAAATACTCTTCTCGGGAGCTGTATCATTTTCACAACTTGGTTCTTGCTATTGCAAGTTTTCCCAAATATTACCATCCTTTTCATCATCTAGAAAATTGGTAATGCTGCATTAGTTAACATTCTAGGGCTTCCCTGGTGGCGCAGTGGTTGAGAGTCCGCCTGCCGATGCAGGGGACACGGGTTCGTGCCCCAGTCTGGGAGGATCCCACATGCCGCGGAGCGGCTGGGCCCGTGAGCCATGGCCGCTGAGCCTGCGCGTCCGGAGCCTGTGCTCCGCAACGGGAGAGACCACAACAGTGAGAGGCCTGCATACCGCAAAAAAAAACAAACAAACAAACAAACAAAGAAAAACATTCTACTATTGTTGCTGGGATTTCCCAAGCCATAGGCACCTGTTTTGCAAGTTTTGATGCTGGTACTTCTTGATCCCAACAGAGGAATTTGAACCTTCGTTAATATCAAATCCATGCCCTGTTGCTCTGTGCCTTTTGCAAATACAGTAATTCTTCATTTCAATGGCAAATGATGGGATAATATTTTGAAAACGTTTTAAATGGCAACTGAACTTAACAGATATAGTATCAACAGTGCATATAACCCAACCAAAGTGATGGCAATATGAATTACTATGGTTAAATTCCTGCATGTTTCAACAGTTACATCAGGACAGATGCTTGACAAACAGATTGTGCTTCACTATCAATTGTAAGACACTTCTGATTTCTGGAATGTTAAAATGTGAAAAACAGCGTGTCTTAGAATTGATGAATCAAAGAGATACATGCACCTCAGTGTTCATAGCAGCATTGTTTACGACAGCCAAGACATGGAGACAACCTAACAGTGACTAGAAGAACAGATGAATACATAAAGAAGATGTGGTATATATATACAATGGAGTATTACTTGGCCATAAAAAGAAGGAAATCCTGCCATTTGTGACAACATGGATGAACCTTGAGGGCATTATACTAAGTGAGATAAGTCAGACAGAGAAAGACAAATAGTGCATGATCTCACTTATATGTGGAATCTAAAACAAAACAAAACAAAACAAACAGAAGACCCAAACTCATAGAGAAAGAGATTAGATATGTGGTTATCAGAGGCATGGGGTGGGGTATGGGAAAATTGGATGAAGGTGGTCCAAAGGTACAAACTTCCAGTTGTAAGATAAATAAGTACTGAGGATGTAATGTACAAAATGATGACTGCAGTTAACACTGCTGTATTGTATATTATGAAAGTTGCTAATAAAGTAAATCCTAAGAATTCTCATCACAAGAAAGAAAGTTTTTTTTCTTTTCTTTCTATCTATATGAGATGATGGATGTTAACTAAATTTATTGTGGTAATCATTTCATGATATATGTAAGTCAACTCATTATGCTGTACACTTTAAACTTATATAAGCTGTATGCCAATTACAGGCACACTTTGTAGATATTGTGGGTTCAACTCCAGACCACCACAGGAAACAGGTCACATGAATCTTTTGGTTTCCCTATGCATATAAAAGTTATGTTCCCTGGCGGTCCAATGGTTAAGACTTCACGCTTCCACTGCAGGGGGCATGGGTTTGATCCCTGGCCAGGGAACTAAGATCCTGCATGTGGCATGGTGTGGCCAAAAAAAAAAAAAGTTATGTTTGTACTATATTGTCATCTAATAAGTGTGCAAAAGCATTATGTCTAAAAAAAAACAGTGTACATACCTTAATTAAAAAACACTTTACTGGGTTTCCCTGGTGGCGCAGTGGTTAAGAATCCGCCTGCCAATGCAGGAGACACAGGTTTGATCCTTGGTCCGGGAAGATCCCACATGCCGCAGAGCAACTAAGCCCATGCGCCACAACTACTAAGCCTGTGTTCTAGAGCCCGTGAGCCACAACTACTGAGCTCGCGTGCCACAACTACTGAAGCCCGTGCTCCTAGAGCCCATGCTCCGCAACAAGAGAAGCCACCGCAATGAGAAGCCTGCGGCACCACAACAAAGAGTAGCCCCCACTCTCTGCAACTAGAGAAAAGCCTGTGTGCAGCAACGAAGACCCAATGCAGCCAAAAATAAATAAATAAGTAAATTAATTAATTTAGAAAAAACACTTTATTGCTAAAAAATGTGAACCATCATCTGAGCCTTCAGTGAGTTGTAACCTTTCTGCTGGTGGAGACTCTTGCCTCGATGCTGATGGCTGCTGACTGAGCAGGGTGGTGGTAGCCAAAGGTTGGGGTGTCCGTGGCAATTTCTTAAAATAAGACAAGAGTGAAGTTTGCCACATCAGTTGACTCTTCCTTTCACAAACAATTTCTCTGTAGCATATAAAGCTGTTTGATAGCATTTTACCCACAGTAGAACTTCTTTCAAAATTGGAGTCAGTCCTCTCAAACCCTGCCACTGCTTTGTCAACTAAGTTTATGTAATATTCTAAATCCTTTGTTGTCATTTCAATAATCTTCACGGCATCTCTGCCAGAAGTAGTTTCCATGTCTAGAAACCACTTTCTTTGCTCATCCATAAGAAACAACTCCTCATTTGTTAAAGTTTTATCATGAGATTGCAGCAACTCAGTCACATCTTCAGGCTCCACTTCTAATTCTAGTTCTCTTGCTATTTCCACCACATCTGCAGTTCCTTCCTCCATGAAGTCTTGAACCCCTGAAAGTCATCCATGAGGGCTGGAATCAACTTCTCCCCAATCCCTGTTAATGTGATATTTTGATCTTTTGTTCCTAATGGCATCTAGAGTAGTTTTCTGGAAGATTTTTTCAATTGACTTTGTCCAGATCCATCAGAAGAATCACTATCTATGGCAACTAGAGCTTTATGAAATGTATTTCATAAATAATAAGACTTGAAAGTTGAATTGACTCCTTGATCCATGGGTGGCAGAGTGTACGTTGTGTTAGCAGGTATAAAAACAGCATTAGTATTGTCATACGTCTCCATCAGAACTCTTGGGTGACCGGGTACATTGTCAATGAGCAGTTACATTTTGAAAGGAATCTTTTTTTCTGAGCAGTAGGTCTCAACAGAGGGCTTCAAAATTCAGTAAACCGTGTTGTAAACAGATGTGCTGTAATCCAGGCTTTGTTGTTCCACTTATAGGGCAGAGGCAGAATATATTTAGCATAATTTTTAAAGGCCCTACAATTTCCAGAATGGTAAATGAGCATTGGCTTCAACTTAAAGTACCAGCTGCCTTAGCCCCTAACAAGAGAGGCAGCCTGTCCTTTGAGGATTTGAAGCCAGGCATGGACTTCTCTAGCTATGAGAGTCCTAGATGGCATCTTCTTCCAATAGAAGGCTGTTTTGTCTACACTGAAAATCTGTTGTTTGGTGTAAACACTTTCATTAATGGTCTTAGCTAGATCTTCTGCATAACTTGCTGTAGCTTCTACATCAGCCCTTGCTGCTGCACTTTGCACTTTGATGTTCTGGAGACAGCTTCTTTCCTTCAGTCTCATGAACCAACCTCTGCTAGCTTCACACTTTTCTTCTGCAGCTTTCTCACCTGCCTCAGCCTTCACAGAATTGAAGAGAGTTAGGGCCTTGCTCTGGATTAGGCTTTGGCTTAAGGGAATATTGTGGCTGGTTTGATCTTCTATCCAGACCACTAAAACCTTCTCCAAACCAGCAGTAAGGCTGTTTCACTTTCTTATCATTTGTATGTTTATTGGAGTAGCACTTTAATTTTCTTCAAGTACTTTTCCTTTGCAGTCACAACTTGGCTAAATGTTTGGCACAAGAGGCCTAGCTTTTGGCCTGTCTCAGCTTTCAACATGCCTTCCTCGCTAAGCTTAATTATTTCTAGCTTTTGATTTAAAGTGAGAGACGTGCTGCTCTTCCTTTCACACGAACACTTAGAGGACATTATAGTGTTGTTAATTGGTCTAATTTCAATATTGTTGTGAGTCGAATCGAGAGGCCCGAGGAGAGGGATAGAGACTGGAATGGCTAGTCAGTGGAGCAGTCAGAACACACAACATTTATTAAGTTCAACTTCTTGTATGGGCACAGTTTGTGGTTCCCCAAAACAATTATAATAGTAACATCAAAGATCACAGATCACCATAATAAATTTAATAATAATGAAAAAGTTTGAAATATTGTGAGAATTACCAGAATGTGACACAGAGACACAAAGTGAGCAAATGTTGTTGGAAAATGGTGCCGATAGATTTGCTTGATACAGGCAGTGTTGCCACAAAACTTCAATTTGTAAAAAATGCAATATCTGCAAAGCACAGTAAAGTGAAGCTCATTAAAGTGAGGTATGCCTGTACACAGTTAGCCCTCTATATCCAAGGGTTCCACATCCATGGATTCAACCGACTGAGGATCAAAAATATTCGGGGGAGTTCCCAGGTGGTCTAGTGCTTAGGATTCAGTGTTTCACTCCTGTGGCCCGGGTTCAATCCCTGGTCAGGGAACTGAGATCCCACAAGCCGCACCATGTGGCAAAAAAAAAAAAAAAAAAAAAAAAAAAAATCGGAAAAAAATTCCAGAAATTTCCAAAAATCAAAAATTGCATTTGCCACATGTAGGCAACTATTTACATAGCATTTACATAGTATTTACATTGTATTCGGTATTATAAGTAATCTAGAGATGATTTAAAGTGTGTGGGATATGCGTAGGTTATGTGCAAATACTACACCGTTTTATAGAAGAGACTTGAGCATCCACAGAACTTGCTATTCACAGGGGTTCTGGAACCAGTCCCTATGGATGCCAAGGGACTACTGTATCTCAATAAAACTGAAAGAAAAAAAAGGAATTGATGAAATATGAAAGTAGACATCTATTTAGTTTGCTTCCAGTCACTTTCACATGCCAGTATCTACAACCTAAGTAATTTTCTGGACATAATTCTTAGGTCTGCTTTACTCTTTACTTCCTTATTGTCTCTGTGCCTCTTATCTGTTAAAGTGTGCTAACTTGTTGCTATCTGGAACAACAGATTTGATGAGAGGAGCGGTGTTGACCATAATCTGATCCTTGCCTCCACACTGGGTCCATTGTTTGTCTTAATGTTTGACATAGAGGTCTTGATGAATCTTTAAATAAATTTTGATTAAGAGACATATCTCTTGGGTCTGGGAGCAGTTGGATTTTCCAATCCTGTGAGGCTTTTAATATAATGATTTTCTCTGTTCCCTTCTACCTCTGCTTGCAAACTGGCTGTTTCTTGTCTGAGTCCATCTGTTTCTTGTAATACCTCGATAAAGCAGCAAAGAGAAGCCACTACACATTGGCATTCTGGCTTTTGCCCTAGAGCTACTGGCTTGGTAGGTAGATGGTGTGCCTTTCAAGTTAACATAGGTAACAGTTGTGTTACCAAACCAAAGTTGGGTCCTCTCGCCCACGCTCAGTAAAGCCAATCTGCTGACACCGAGTTGTGGTGAAGGAAAGTGCAGCATTTATTGCAGGGTGCCAAGCGAGGAGTCCAGGGCAAAGCACTTTTAAAGGCCAGGTGAGGCATGGTTGCGGGGTATTTGATGGTGAGGTAACAGGGTGATGTCACAGGGGTTAACATTATCAATCCTTAGACATCAGTGGTTCTGTGGGCTATGTGCTCATGATCATCAAGTAGTTAATTTCTTCCATTTGGTGGTGGTTTTATTTTATTTTATTATTATTATTTTTTAACGCACCACATGGTTGCGGGATCTTAGTTCCCTGACCAGGGATCGAACCTGAGTCCACGGCAGTGAAAGAGCCGAGTCTTAACCTCTGGACCGCTAGGGAATTCCCTGGTGGTGGTTTTAGCATCTGTAAAACAACTCAGGAAATGTGCATCAGATACTATTATCCAGGTACTTCAGAGAGGAGCTAAAAGTAGAGGATAGTGGGAGAGGGTCTGTCCTGGGAAGGCCCCCATAGGGTCCTGCTCAGTTACAGTTGTACCAGTTATCTTGGGGTCACCAGCTTTCCAGCCTGCTCTACTTATTTCTTTATCATTTGCTGCCTAGGCATTAAGCAAATGCTGAAAATTTGAGGGTTTTGTTATAGCAGTGCTCCACTTTCATGGTACCAATTCCTGTATTAGTTGAGGAAGGCCTAGCTGCTATAACAAACAGAGCCCCTAAAATTTAGAGACTTAAAAAGCAAAGTTTATTTCTCTCATGTCACATTCCGAGCTGAGGATTCACAGTCAGACAGGGACCAATGTAATAGAAGAGAAATAGGTCTGTACAGTCATGGACGTGATATATAGGAGAGGTAGTATTCCAGATCAGTGAGAAAGGATGTACTTTTCAATAAATGGTTTGAGACAATTGGATATCTGTGTGTAAAAAGGAAAAAGAAAAAGAAGAAATCAGACTGCTATCTCACACCACACACAGAAATTAATTCAAGGTAGACGAAAGATACTAACAAACAAATTTATTTTTCTTTGGTCACAAACCGGAGTGGGAAATTTATAGTCAGGGGGCATTCAGATCTCTTCTCACTCATTTATTTCGAAGGTGGTTTTTGCCAAAAGCAAATAGGGCTGTCTTACTCACATATTTCTCCAACACTGCCATGATCTCCTTGGGTTCTATAGCCTATGGTTAAGGCTGGGGCCGCAGGCAGAGATGAAAGGAAAAAGCATGTCTGCTTCCAGTGCTAGGGTGACCATACCTAGTCCTGCCCCAACCTTAGCAAGAGAGAATTGATTCCACAAAGCCATGTCCATACAAGCAGTAGCAATGAAAGCCCTGATGGTTATCTGGAGACAACCAGATGGGATAATTTTGGTCAGTAAATTTGTGTGGGATCATATCTGGCTTTCTCCACAGCCCAGATTCACTCAATAAATGTCAACCTTCTCCATCTGAGAGCTGGTGGAAAGGGGGCAAAGTAAAAGACCATGATGTCCAAATTCCTAAACTATTCAAACTTACACTCTCAATAGGTTGGAGTTGCTGCACCTGCTGTGTTCCCATGTGTCACTTGCCTTTCTGTCTTCTAACTGAAGTAATTAACTTTGGAAGGAGGAGATGATGACTCACCTAGGGTCCCAGGCTCTCATGTAAGGGAGGCATCACTGACTGCTGACAGCAGCTCGACACTTACTTCTTCAGACCCAGAGGTGGGACTGCCGCAAAATTCTGGTATGGGGATTAACTGCTCCCCTGCAGACTTTTTCCACTGCACGGGGTGCTGTGAAATCAGCACTGGCCCAATCATCTATCCCAGATGTTGTCTGTGGACCTTCAGCTTTACACTTACCTTCCCTGTTACCACCAGGGCTGGAAGCCTACAAACCACGTTTCCCAGATTCCCTTGACAGCTGAGTTCTGGTTGGGTTCCAATAACAGAAGGCAGTCATGACAGATTAGAAGGCAGTAAGAAGGTAGACGCCATTCTTTTTGTGGAGTAGCCATGGTAGTGGTGGTCCAGGTAATATCAACAATAAGTACGGGATTGTGAGCTCCAGTCTCTGGGTGGTAGCTGCTTTCTGATATCCAGCCAACACCCTGTCCCCCTAGAATAGCAGCAGTTTCCTCGTCTGTGAGTCACACCAATACCGTTTACTCCTTTAACCCTTCCAACACCTTTGTAACCAATACCCTGCATTAGAGCCCTCTCTGCTTTAAGTACCTAGAGTAGTTCATATGTCCTTGACTGGAAATTGACTGATACACTAGCTTTGGCATGATGCTCTTTTAACTGCTCTAAAACCTCATCTGAAAAATGTGAACTCAACTAAATGAATGTTAATTGAGCACTTATTAAGTTCAGAGCAGAGTACTGCCTGATCATAAGACTTGACCTCTGACATTCTAAAAGAAATGATTAGAAATGTCCACAGATAACTAATGCCCATCAGAAAAACATAAATGTCATGAGATGAGCACACATTTCTGAAGCCACCAGATTTTTTTTTCTGAACAGTCATAGGATAGAACAACAGCAATAGTAATAGCAAGCTGCCAAGTGCCCGAAATAATTATCTCATGGATATGATAAGGCATTGGGAAATGTTTTGCTCTGAGGGAACCTGGAGAAAAGAAAGGTGGGGGGATTGAAATTCACATAGGTCTCAGCAAGAGTGGAAAGACACTGAGCTCAGCAGTGGGTGCTACAGTGTTAATTCTGGACACATGGAGTAAAGCCCCAGGGAGTTGTTTGTTTCTTAGGGACTTGAGATCCCTTCCACCTTATGATGCTCCCTCGCCTGGAGGGTGGTATTAGTTGATCACAAATCTATAAGCTACACTGAGCTGTCTATCCTCTGATGCCACTGGCTGGGAATTGTGGGCAAAGGGGGGCAGGGCCTCTCATCAGAGTGTTCTGGGATGAAGGAAGGATGGAGCCTCTATAGTTTGGTCACGCTGTGACCCAGCTATCTGAAACAAGGGAATTTTGTTTTCAGTCCAGTGATCTACCATTTAGGGAGAGGAGGAAGAGGAAAATGGACAAAATATAAACGTAGGAAGATTGTTGGATTCCCCAGAATCAAAGTGACTTTGTACAGAGCCGAGTCAGAGGGAATAGTAGGGAGGCTGCAGGGAGGTCAAAGGGCTCTTCTTCCCTGGGAGGCTGCACTCAGAGCAGGACATTGACCTTCCCGGTCCACCTGAGGATCATCCAGGAAATCCGAGCTTTAGTGAAGTGGGCATCTTCCCTCCAACCTATAGCCTCCTCCATTTGCCATCTGATATCTGAAGTCTCCCCAGATAGGGTGTTTATATCTTTAGCTTTAAGACATCCATCCCAGTCCCATTGTTAAAATGACTGCTCCCAGCCATTTCCTCCTCAGTACAGATGAAGACTTTACAAAGGCAGACTTCACAGGCATTAAGAGTCCAAGATACATGAAGATGTGGACCCTTCTTCTCCTGGGGAAGATGGAGACAGTCGCCTTAGGGAAAGTTGGGAGAAGGGGAGGTTGGCAATCAAAGCCAACTCCACATTTTGATCAGGACTGGCTCTGGCAACTGGGTGTGGTGGAATGATTGGTGGGCTGGAAGTGCCAAAGAGTTGATGCCCCCAGGAGCAGCCCCAGTCAATGGGGGCATGGGAACTTGGTGATAAATAGTGTACGTGCAGCATCCACCTGGACCATTCTCCTTTGCCCTGTGAGACATGGGGGCCGCCTGCTGTGCCACAAGCGACGCATTCCATTGCCTCTTACTCAGGAGTCTCCTGTCTCTGCCAGCATCTATGAATATGAATCTGTGGCCGGCTAACTTAATAGCCTGCAAGTGGGGCAAAACCTCAGACCCTTCACATTTCTTGACATTTATATCACTATATATTTTTTCTGAAATTTCTCCAGGAAGCATTTATTATTTTAAACATTTTAAATGAATGAATGACCCTGATAACTTCTTGGCAATAACAGACCCTTTATTGGCTTCCTTCCCCTTCCTGTCTCACTTCTCCATTCCCACACTGATATTTTCTAGGTTTACCTCCCAAATAAACAACTGGCACTCAAATTCTTGACTTGGGGTCTTCATCTTAGACGACAAGACCTAAGCCAGTATGTTCCACAGATGTTTGTTTGTACAACCCCCCACCCCCCTGCCCACCTCAGTCTGCAAAAGAGATTAATGCAAGTTTGTACTACATTTAGTGGACTGAGAGACAGACAGGGAGGTAGAAGAAGGGAAAGCCTGAGGATTTGTATGTATTTCCTGCTTGTAGGGAAAGGTGTGCTCTGCCTAAGCCTCACTGCTATCTTCCTTCCCTCCTCACCACCTTTGCATGCCCTTCCCCTTTCTTCCCATTGATTTAATTCCCAAATAACATATTCATTTAATGACTGTGAAACGGTTTAGACCCCATGGATAACGGAGTGTAATGATTGATGTGGGATATGGTAATTTTTCTGAGCAATGAATTACAATAATAAACATTCATCAAGTACTGAATAGAAAATACTACAAAATATCTAGTTTAAAAAAGCATTCTGGGGCTTCCCTGGTGGTGCAGTGGTTGAGAGTCCGCCTGCCGATGCAGGGGACACGGGTTCGTGCCCCGGTCCGGGCAGATCCCACGTGCCGTGGAGAGGCTGGGCCCGTAAGCCATGGCCGTTGAGCCTGTGCATCTGGAGCCTGTGCTCCGCAACGGGCGAGGCCACAACAGTGAGAGGCCCGCGTACCGCAAAAAAACCCAAAAAAACAAAAACAAAAAACAAAAAAGCATTCTGGTAATAGGTGCCAGTAAATAAAAGGCAGGATCACATTAAAATGCAAAATAGCAACTAGACAAAAAACTATAAATGATGGATCAGTGGGGGCCTTAAAGATAGCATGGAATTTGATTCAAAATGTTTTTCTCTCATATGCGTAATAAAACATGCTATTCACATTCAAGTATTCTGCAAAATGTAATGAGGAAAGCAAATCAAATTTTAAATAACGATGCTTTTGAAAGGCAGCTGGACAAAACAAGACAGTTGGACCTTTTTAAAAATACAAAGTAAAATCAATTACTTTGATTTGGGGATGACCTTTTAAATTTTAACAATTTTTCCCTCCTACCTGAAAAGTCTTCTTTTTCTTCCTCAACCCTCTGTCTATTTAAACCCTACACAGCTTTCAAGGAACCAGCTTAACTGCCCTGTCCTCCGAGACCCCTCATGGTATTTATTATCCTTACTACTCGTTTTGGCACTTAATGATAATAGCTACCTTTTAGAGAGCGTTTATTATGTGCCAAGTCGTGAACTAAATCTCCTGGGGTGATTACCTCACTAAACGTAACAATCCTTAAAGTAGCTACTGTCATTATCCCAATTTACATAAAAGGAAATGGAGGCACTGAGATGCCAAGTAATTTGTTCAAGATCACAAAGTGAGTTGCAGAGTTAGGATTCCACTCTGGGTCTTTTTCATTCAAAGAGCCACTATACTATACTGCCCCTGCTGCGCATCCTAGAGCATTCTGAATCAGTGATTGGCCCATGTGGCACCCCTCTCCTTGGATTGTATACTTCCCAGGATAGACATTCTGGAACAATTGCCTGTGGTGCTACTATAATTATGTGTCATATTTTACTTAACAGACTTTTTTCAGATAAATAATGTGACTCATTTTTTCTACTTATAAATTTAAGAGTTGACAGTTATGTTAAAAATGATCAATAATATTGCTGCTATTTATGTCAAAGAGTGTTCTGACTATGTTTTCCTCTAGGAGTTTTATTGTATCTGGTCTTACATTTAGGTCTTTAATCCATTTTGAGTTTATTTTTGTATATGCTGTGAAAAAATGTTCTAATTTCATTCTTTAACATGTAGCTATCCAGTTTTCCCAGAACCACTTATTGAAGAGACTGTCTTTTCTCCACTGTATATTCTTGCCTCCTTTGTCATAGATTAATTGACCATAAGTGTGTGGGTTTAGTTCTGGGCTCTCTATCCTTTCCATTGATCTATGTGTTTGTTTTTGTGCCAGTACCATACTGTTTTGATTACTGTATCTTTGTAGTATAGTCTGAAGTCAGGGAGGGTGATAACTCCAGCTCTGTTCTTTCTCAAGATTGTTTTGGCTATTCAGGGTCTTTTGTGTTTCCGTACAAATTTTAAAATTATTTGTTCTAGTTCTGTGGAAAATGCCATTGGTATTTTTATAGGAATTGCATTGAATCTGTAGATTGCCTTGGGTAGTATGGTCACTTTAACAATATTGACCCTTCCAATCCAAGAACACAGTATATCTTTCCATCTGTTTGTGCCTTCTTCAATTTCTTTCCTCAGTGTCTTATAGTTTTCAGAGTACAGGTCTTTTGCCTCCTTAGGTAGGTTTATTCCTAGGTATTTTATTCTTTTTTGATGTGATATTAAATGGGATTGTTTCCTTAATTTCTCTTTCTGATATTTTGTTGTTAGTGTATAGAAGTGCAACAGATTTCTGTATAATAATTTTGTATCCTGCAACTTTACTGAATTCATTGATGAGCTTTAGTAGTTTTCTGGTGGTGTCTTTAGGATTTTCTATGTATAATATCATCTGAAAACAGTGACAGTTTTTTTTTTAAGATTTATTTATTTATTTATTCATTTTTGTCTGCTTTGGGTCTTAATTGTGACACACAGGATCTTCACTGAGGCATGCAGGATCTTTCATTGCAGCACACGGGCTCTTCATTGTGGCATGTGGGCTTCTCTCTAGTTGTGACGTGTGGGCTTCCTCTTCTCTAGTTGTGTTGCACAGGCTCCAGGGTGCATGGGCTCTGTAGTTTGTGGCACACAGGCTCTCTAGTTGAGGTGCATGAGCTCAGTAGTTGCGGCATGCAGGCTTAGTTGCCCCATGGCATGTGGGATCGTAGTTCCCTGACCAGGGGTTGGACCCATGTCCCCTGCATTGTAAGGTGGATTCTTTACCACTGGACCACCAGGAAAGTCCCACAGTGACAGTTTTACTTCTTCCTTTCCAATTTGGATTCCTTTTATTTCTTTTTCTTCCCTGATTGCTGTGACTAGGACTTCCAAGTCTCTATTGAATAAAAGTGGCAAGAGTGGGCATCCTTGTCTTGTTCCCGATCTTAGAGGAAATGCTTTCAGCTTTTCACCATTGAGTCTGATGTTAGCTGTGGGTTTGTCATATATGGCCTTTATTATGTTGAGATATGTTCCATCTATGCCCACTTTCTGAAGAGTTTTTATCATAAATAGATGTTGAATTTTATCAAAAGCTTTTTCTGCATCTATTGAGAAAATCACATGGTTTTTATTCTTCAGTTTGTTAATGTGGTCCATCACATTGATTGATTTGTGGATATTGAAAAATCCTTGCATCCCTGGGATAAATCCCACTTGATCATGGTGTATAATCCTTTTAATGTATTGTTGGATTTGCTTTGCTAGTATTTTGTTGAGGACTTTTGTGTCTATGTTCATCAGTGAAATTAGCCTGTAATTTTCTTTTTTTGTGATATCTTTGTCTGGTTTTGGTATCAGGATGATGGTGGCCTCATAAAATGAGTTCAGAAGTATTCCTTCCTCTATAATTTTTTGGAATAGTTTCAGAAGGGTAGGTGTTAACTCTTCTCTAAATGTTTGGCAGAATTCACCTGTGAAGCTATCTGGTCTTGGACTTTTGTTTGTTGGGAGTCTTTTGATTACTGATTCAATTTCAGTACTGGTAATTGATATGTTCATATTTTCTACTTCTTTCTGGTTCAGTCTTGTGAGATTGTACCTTTCTAAGAATTTGTCCATTTCTTCTAGGTTGTCCATTTTATTGGTGTATATTTGTTCCTAGTGGTCTCTTATGATTCTTAGTATTTCTGTCGTGTTGGTTGTAGCTTCTCCTTTTTCATTTCTGATTTTATTGATTTGGGCCCTCACCATTTTTCTCTTGATGAGTCTGGCTAAAATAGAACTTGATAGATATTTCCTCAATTATGACTTTATACACACGTGCACACACACACATGCACACACACACACATACATTTTCCCAAGGACAGCATCTTACAGAATAAGGAAATGATAGAGGATTTCATGCTAAAGTGAGGACCAAGACAAGGAGGCCCATTGTCTCCACTAGTTTTAAACATTGCATTGGAGGTATTAGCCAATACAGTTAGACAGGAAAAATCAAGTAGAGGCATAATATGGGAAAGGAAGAGGTAAAATTTATCCGTTTTGGGGAGCAGCTGATATTATTATATATCTAAAATATCCCAAAAGATTGAAAAATACCACAAACAATAAGAAAATTCACTTAAATATCAAGATATTAAATTAGCAGGCTGAAATCAAAAGACTGTATATATTGGGTTGGCCAAAAAATTTGTTCAGGTTTTTCCATATGATGTTATGGAAAAACCCGAATGAACTTTTTGGCCAATGCAATATATAAGCAATAACCAGTTAGAGGAAACAGTGGAAGAGAAGACACCATTTACAGTAGCAAAATAAAAGAAAGTAAAGTGCCTAGGCATAAACATAATGAGAAATGTGAAAAATCTTTATGAAGAAACTATAAAACACTCCTAAAATATCTGAAGAGTAGAAAGACATAACATGTTCTTTGATAGGAAAACATAAGAGCATGAAGATGTCAATTCTTTATAAGCTAATCTATAAATTCAACACAATATCAATATAATTTCATCAGTCTTTTTTCCTAGAGCCAGAAATGTTGATTACAAAGTTCATTTGGAAGAATAAACAAGCAGGAATAGATATTCCTTAAAAAATAAAAGCAATGAAAAGAGCTAGCTCTAACAAATATGAAAACATATCATAAAGTTTTTATAATTAAAACAGCATGATGTCAGCACATGAATGGACAAATGCAACAGAATATTAAAAAGCCAGAAATAGACTTACATGAATAATTAGTATATGGTAAAGGCTTATCTCAATCATAGGAAAAGAAACACTTTCTAATAAGTGGCATTGGAACAACTGAATAGCCACATGGGAAAAGATAACATTTGACTTATTCCTTATACTGGATAAATTCCAGATAGATAAAAGTTCTCAATGTGAAAAATGAAAGTATACAAATAAGGGAAAATATGGGTGAACTCCCTTATATTCTGAGAGTGGGAAAACTTTCCTGTGACTCAAATTTTAGAAGCAGTAAGAAAAAAGGTAGATAAATTTGGTCAAATAAAAGTAAAAACGTTTTACATGGCAGAAAAAAAAAACACAAGAAAAGTGAAAAGACAAGTGACAGATTGGGGAAAAAATTTGCAGCTTACATCATAATGAAGGGGTAAACATTTTTCATATATAATGAGCTTAAAACTGAGAAGAAAAGAACAAGACCCAATAGAAAAATTGGTAAAATATAGGCACAGCTAACTCACAGAAAAAGAAAGGAAAATAGCCCTTAAACATACAAAAAAAAATCAACTTCACTCATAGTAAGAGAAATGCAAATTAAAACTATATAGAGGGCTTCCCTGGTGGCACAGTGGTTGAGAGTCCACCTGCCGATGCAGAGGACACGGTTTTGTGCCCCGGTCCGGGAAGATCCCACATGCCGCGGAGCGGCTAGGCCCGTGAGCCATGGCCGCTGAGCCTGCACGTCCAGAGCCTGTGCTCCGCAACGGGAGAGGCCTCAACAGTGAGAGGCCCGCGTACCGCAAAAAAAAAAAAAAAAAAAAAAAAAAAAAAAAAAAAAAAACTATATAGAGATAGAATTTCTCACCTACAAGATTGACAAAAATTCTAAAGTTTGACAGTATATGCTGTTGGCTGCCTAATCTCCCTGAGCAATCGTCCATTTTGAGGGCACAGCATTGCTTTCTGCTGCTGAAAGCTTGGACATTCAGCAGTGGCAGTAGTTAGATTGGCCATAGTGAAAGGAAGTTCATGTGGCTGGGGACATGTAGAGCCTCCACACTCTGTTCATAGGCACTGGAGTGGTCAAGGAAAGAGGCTGGTGACATCCACAGGACCAATCATTCAATACATGTAATTGATGCTCTGTGGTGGGCATTAATGCAAGACACAAAAATCCACACTCTGTGCCTCTCTCATACTTTCACCTAGATACCTCTTCCCCAGAACAGTGTGTGTATCTTTAGCAACCTTCTTCTAGCCTGATGTTTACAATTTTCTCAATCAAGGTTCTTAGTTATAGACAACAGTTTCATTCTAGTTAGTTTAAGCAGAAAGAGGTTGGATAAGACTCAGTCAGAAATGATGCAGCCAGGACAATGTAGCCAGTAAAAATATACAAATACCCCATGGGAAAACTATGCCTGAAACACCACCAACCTTGGAATTGGTGTTAAGTGACCCAGTTTACAGTATTTGCCCAACCAACGAAGTCACTATTTCTTTTTCAGCCCATTTAAAGAGCATAATTAACTATATAAATTCCACTAATGTTTCTAAATTCAAGTATCATAATGATCAACTACCCATATACAAGTTTTAATACCGTCAATGTGATATCCAGTGTCTTTAATATGATACCCTGGCACTTAGTATGCACTTAATGAATACTTGTTGAAAGACTGAATACATGTCACTGAGTCCAAGCTCACTCTGCTCGCAGGACAACAGGCCAGTAAATCGAGAGATGAGGTGTTGAGGCAAGGAATAGCGACTTTATACGGAAAGCCGACAGACTGAGAAGATGGCAGAGTAGCGTCCCCCCAAAACCATCTTATCAGGGTCTGGATGCCAGTTTCTTTTATAGAACAGAGGGGAGAGGAGGTGAGGAAGTAGAGTTAAAAGGCCATTTATCTTGCAAAACATCTCCTGGAATGGCCTGCATCAGGGAGGGGATGTGTTAATTTCTTCTTTTCTGCAGCCATTCACAGGTGGTCAGGGTCAGAATGTCTCTCAGTGAGCTGAACAAAGGCCCTTTAGTTTAAAAGTCAGGCAGAGGAGCAGGGTTCCCTTTTACAGACCATTATGTATGCTTACAGCTATAGACAGTGATTATAATAGCAAAAGCCATGAAAAGCAAAAGTTAAATTAAAAGAAACATCCAACGTGGAGTCAGAATTGGCTCTTCCCTGTTACATACAGACCCTTCAAGAAAAACATTTTTTTTTTCCTGAAAACCTGCCTAGGAATTTCTCCACTGAAACACAGAGGATGGGTGACACAGGTGGGACCAATTCCTAGTGAGCTGCCTAAATTCTACACCTAATCTCAATGAGAGAGAACGGCACCATTTCACAGTCATCTTGAATTCACTCTTACTCATACTTAATAAAGGAAATTGTTCATACATTTCAATATTTTTTACATCCTGACTGATCTCAGTGTCTCAGGGTAAGGGAGAAACTCTGGTCTAGGCAGAAGTTGTGAGTTCTGGCCTTTAGAGAGGTAGCTAGCGTTGTAGACAATCAAGTTTCTTTGTGGTTGCCTTCATTTAGATTCCTCCAAAAGTGGACCCTGAGACAAAGATTTGGAGACAAATAGTTTATTTGGCAGGTGACCCCGGGAAGCACAGTGAGAGAGTGAGGAAGTGAGATAAGGAGAGGAGGGAAGCCAATAAACGGTGTGTCAGTGAGCAGGCAACTGGGGCTCAATCCAGCTGGAGCCCCACTGACACTGAGTACAACATACTTCAGAACCTCTCTGCTGAAGGGCAAGGAAGCTGGAGTATTTATCTATTCTCATCCCTCATTATGTAGTTAGTTGAAGTCCCAGGGGTTGCGCTGGGGTTGTTCATTCCCAGACATTTTCAGCACGCTTCTTGGTTCAGAAAGCACAGAGATGCAGGAAGCCATCAGTGTGCATAAGGAGTGTCCGTAGTGACCTCCGGAGTGGAAAATGGGCATTAGGTATGGGGCCTGATAGCATCTGCTTACAGTAGGCAAGCTGAAAAGGTTAATTAACTAGATGGCAGGAGGTGGGGAAACTAAGAAGAATACATTGGAAAAGTACCTCTTCCTGCCTGAGCTGTACTCTGGGACGTGGTACCTTGGAATTTTCTTTCTCTTCTGGCTTCAACCCTTGTGGCAAAAGGAAGCAATTGTCAAGCGATAGAGAGAGTGAAGGCTCCTGCCCTCCCAGTGATTAACTGCAACTATTCATTCAAAAAGAAACAAGCATTTGAGGCAGAGGAAAGAGAGGCAAGTAGCCCAAGGCAGCTTTTACTTAGAACAACATGCTGAAGACAAACTTCTAGAAAAGGCTTTTAACTTCACTTTGGGGGTTTGGAGTTGGTTAATAAAAGTAAAGCTTGACATTGGTGACAAAGTTGCCATATACAACCTAGATGTCTAATGCTTTCAACGTCTTACTTTATATAGAAAAAGTTTGGAAGCATATGAATCAACTGATAATAGTTGTCATGGTTAGGGCATGGAGTGTATATTATATATATTTAATATATTCAGTAGATGGATATGCAATATACATATTTGAGATATTGTTTTTATAATTTATTTATAATATATAGCATCCTATAGTCTTTATACATAATATATATTTAATTTATAGTAGATGTATATACATGTATATGTATTTAATATGCACCTACTTAAATCATTAAACTTAAAATTTTATTTATCGTGAATATATTTTATAAAGTGTATTAGTCAGGAGAGGCTGGTTATAAGGAGTGAGGTAACAAACATACCCCAAATCTCAGTAGGTTAGTACAACAAAAGTCTCTTTCTCACAGCCACCCAGGTACCCAGGCTGCCAGAGCTTCAGCGTCTTGTAGCTACACTGTCTGCAACATGCAGCCTCCTCAGTCACCCTAGCAGAGGAAGATAGATAGGAGAATCACCCTGAACTTTTCACCACCTCAGCCCAGGAGTGACTCCTCCCCTCACAGCCCACTGGCCAGAACTAATCACATGGCTCTGCCTGGCTGCAAGGGGGCTGAGAAATGTAGGGCAGAAAATGGAATATTTGGTGAACATTATTAGCTCACAAAGCCTGCTTTTTAATTAGATAGGTAGATGGTAGATAGATAGATAGACAAAAATTCACTGCAGCATTTCCTGCCATTGTACCTAATCTGCCAAATTGGTTTTCTCAGAGATGATTAATAATTTGGAGAATGAATCTACAAAATGAGAGAGACAACAGTAATACAACTCACAGCAGGGTTTCACGCAGAGTGAATATCAAGCTACCAAATATCTAGAATCTTACCTAAGGAAGTAAAGCATAGTGTTGTAAGTTGGGCTCCTTAGGAAGCAAATTCTGAGCTGGAGTTTATTGGATAGGCTGTTTATTAAGTGTCCTTGGGACCGATACCGAACAGGGCCCTGTGGGGCTCCTGGGCACAAAGACTTTCTGGGTCCCCCATTTCTTGGATTACAGGAAACAGCCTTCATTCAGCCTCCATGACCTCCCCTGAGTTCCAATGGGCAGATCCAAGCAGTTGTTAATTAGGGAAGGGAGGGGATGCAAGACCAGGGAGAAACAAACAGTCAAGAGCAGCCTTGGGGCAAGGTCCTGTTTCCCCATCAACAATACCCACAACAATATCTTTGAGCTATTTTGCAGATGTTGAAACCCCCTCCAGGTGGGAGAAGTTAACATTTAACGATGGTATGCTGCCCACAAACATGTAGACCCCAGACCAGTTGGACCTGAAGGTTGATGATGCTGACTCCTACTTACCTGACCACCAACCCATCAGAAGAATGCAAGACTGTTACTGCTTTGATCCTTATCACATACCCCTGACCATGAGCCCTGACTATAAGACCTCTCCCTATTCCCCAGGGAGTGGGGCACAGTTCTTGAGGCGCTAGCCTACTGTGTTCCCCCTTTGCCTGGCAAAGTAATAAAGCTATCCTTTTCTACTTCACCCAAAACTGTCTCCGAGATTTGATTCAGCACCAGTGTACAGAGAAGCTGAGCTTTCGGCATCAGAACTAACACCTGGAAGCATGCTGGTGTGGGGCAGAAAGTTGAGCTGTACCACAGGCCTGATGAAGACCTCAGCCAACCCAAGTGGAGCTCAAGAGCTAAAATGGTCCTTCAGAATTGTCTCCCCATGAACTGAGGTGGCCAGGCCTTCATACCTCTTCATCTATTGGTCATTGGATGTGGACTGTCCAGGGGATTAGATATATTAAAAAATATACATAAAAATATATGTGTATACACATGCACACAACACTCTTGGCAGGTGGGGCAACAGGTCCTTCATTGAACAGGAATCTAGACAGCTTATCACAGTGTCCTCCACACATTATAAAATCCATCTGGTTAATATTGCTCTCCCAATAAGCATAAGCATTATGTGGCTTTTAGAAGTAATTATTATTACTTGTTTTCTTGCTTTTCTTTTTTTATTATTTATTTTTTTAATACAGCAGTTTCTTATTAGTCATCCATTTTATACACATCAGTGTATACATGTCAATCCCAATCTCCCAATTCATCACACCGCCACCCTCACCTGCCGCTGCTTTCCCGCCTTAGTGTCCATACATTTGTTCTCTACATATGTGTCTCAATTTCTGCCCTGCAAACTGGTTCATCTGTATCATTTTTCTAGGTTCCACATATATGCATTAATATACGATAGTTGTTTTTCTCTTTCTGACTTACTTCACTCTGTATGACAGTCTCTAGATTCATCCACGTTTCTACAAATGACCCAATTTCGTTCCTTTTTATGGCTGAGTAATATTCCATTGTATATATGTACAACCTCTTCTTTATCCATTCATCTGGCAATGGGCATTTAGGTTGCTTCCATGACCTGGCTATTGTAAATAGTGCTGCAATGAATATTGGGGTGCATGTGTCTTTTTGAATTATGGTTTTCTCTAGGAATATGCCCAGTAGTGGGATTGCTAGGTCATATGGTAATTCTATTTTTAGTTTTTTAAGGAACCTCCATACTGTTCTCCATAGTGACTGTACCAATTTACATTCCCACCAGCAGTGCAAGAGGGTTCCGTTTTCTCCACACCCTCTCCAGCATTTGTTGTTTGTAGATTTTCTGATGATGTCCATTCTAACTGGTGTGAGGTGATACCTCACTGTAGCTTTGATTTGCATTTCTCTAATAATTAGTGATGTTGAGCAGCTTTTCATGTGCTTCTTGGCCATCTGTATGTCCTCTTTGGAAAAATGTCTATTTAGATCTTCTGCCCATTTTTTGATTGGGTTGTTTGTTTTTTTAATATTGAGCTGCATGAGCTGTTTATATATTTTGGAGATTAATCCATTGTCCATTGATTCGTTTGCAAACATTTTCTCCCATTCTGAGGGTTGTCTTTTTGTTTTGTTTGTAGTTTCCTTTGCTGTGCAAAAGCTTTTAAGTTTCATTAGGTACCATTTGTTTATTTTTGTTTTTATTTCCATTACTCTAGAAGGTGGATCAAAAAAGATCTTGCTGTGATTTATGTCAAAGAGTGTTCTTCCTGTTCTCCTCTAAGAGTTTTATAGTGTCCAGTCTTACATTTAGGTCTCTAATCCATTTGGAGTTTACTTTTGTGTATGGTGTTAGGGAGTGTTCTAATTTTATTGTTTTACATGTAGCTGTCCAGTTTTCCAAGCACCACTTATTGAAGAGACTGTCTTTTCTCCATTGTATATCCTTGCCTCCTTTGTCATAGATTAGTTGACCATAGGTGCATGGGTTTATCTCTGGGCTTTCTATTCTGTTCCATTGATCTATATTTCTGTTTTTATGCCAGTACCATATTGTCTTGATTACTGTGGCTTTGTAGTATAGTCTGAAGTCAGGGATCCTGATTCCTCCAGCTCTGTTTTTTTCCCTCAAGACTGCTTTCGCTATTCGGGGTCTTTTGTATCTTCTTACAAATTTCAAGATTCTTTGCTCTAGTTCTGTAAAAAATGCCATTGGTAATTTGATAGGGATTGCACTGAATCTGTAGATTGCTTTGGGTAGTATAGTCATTTTCACAATATTGATTCTTCCAATCCAAGAACATGGTATATCTCTCCATCTGTTGGTATCATCTTTAATTTCTTTCATCAGTGTCTTATAGTTTTCTGCATACAGGTCTTTTGTCTCCCTAGGTAGGTTTATTCCTAGGTATTTTATTCTTTTTGTTGCAATGGTAAATGGAAGTGTTTCCTTAATTTCTCTTTCAGATTTTTCATCATTAGTGTATAGGAATGCCAGAGATTTCTGTGCATTAATTTTGTATCCTGCTTCTTTACCAAATTCATTGATTAGCTCTATTGGTTTTCTGGTAGCATCTTTAGGATTCTCTATGTATAGTATCATGTCATCTGCAAACAGTGACAGCTTTACTTCTTCTTTTCCGATTTGGATTCCTTTTATTTCTTTTTCTTCTCTGATTGCCGTGGCTAAAGCTTCCAAAACTATGTTGAATAAGAGTGGTGAGCGTGCACAACCTTGCCTTGCTCCTGATCTTAGTGGAAATGGTTTCAGTTTTTCACCATTGAGGACGATGCTGGCTGTGGGTTTGTCATATATGGCCTTTATTATGTTGAGGAAAGTTCCCTCTATGCCTACTTTCTGCAGGGTTTTTAATCATAAATGGGTGTTGAATTTTATCGAAATCTTTCCCTGCATCTATTGAGATGACCATATGGTTTTTCTCCTTCAATTTGTTAATATGGTGTATCACATTGATTGATTTGCATATATTGAAGACTCCTTGCATTCCTGGAATAAACCCCACTTGATCATGGTGTATGATCCTTTTAATGTGCTGTTGGATTCTGTTTGCTAGTATTTTGTTGAGGATTTTTGCATCTATGTTCATCAGTGATATTGGCCTATAGTTTTCTTTCTTTGTGACATCCTTGTCTGGTTTTGGTATCAGGATGATGGTGGCCTTGTAGAATGAGTTTGGGAGTGTTCCTCCTTCTGCTATATTTTGGAAGAGTTTGAGAAGGATAGGTGTTAGCTCTTCTCTAAATGCTTGATAGAATTCGCCTGTGAACCCATCTGGTCCTGGGCTTTTCTTTGTTGGAAGATTTTTAATCACAGTTTCAATTTCAGTGCTTGTCATTGGTCTGCTCATATTTTCTATTTCTTCCTGGTTCAGTTTCGGCAGGTTGTGCATTTCTAAGAATTTGCCCATTTCTTCCAGGTTGTCCATTTTATTGGCATAGAGTTGCTTGTAGTAATCTCTCATGATCTTTTGTATTTCTGCAGTGTCAGTTGTTACTTCTCCTTTTTCATTTCTAATTCTATTGATTTGAGTCTTCTCCCTTTTTTTCTTGATGAGTCTGGCTAATGGTTTGTCAATTTTGTTTATCTTCTCAAAGAATCAGGTTTTAGTTTTATTGATCTTTGCTATCATTTCCTTCACTTCTTTTTCATTTATTTCTGACCTGATGTTCATGTTCATTGCAGCATTATTCACAATAGCCAAGACGTGAAAACAACTTATGTCAATCAATGGATGAATGGATAAAGAAGATATGTGTGTGTATGTGTGTGTGTGTGTGTGTGTATAAAATATGGAATATTATTTAGTTTTTAAAAAGAAGGAAATCCTGCCATTTGTATCAACATGGATGAACCTGGAGGACATTATGCTGAGTGAAATATTCCAGACACAGAAAGACAAATACTGCATGATCTCACTTATATGAGGAATCTAAAATAGTTGAATTCATAGAAGCAGGAAGTAGAATGGTGATTGCCAGGGGCTGTATGGAGAGGGCCATGGGGAGATGTTGGTCAAGGGGTACAAAGTTTCAGGATGAATAAGTTCTGATGCTCTAATGCACAGCAATGTGAATTATAGACAACAATACCATATTGTATACTTGAAATTTGCTAAGAGGATAGATCTTAAGTTTTCTCAACACACACAGACACACACAGAGAAAAAAGGTAATTATGGGAGGTGATAGATATGTTCATTAGCTTGATTGTTGTTATTTTATAACGTATATGTATGTCAAAACATCAAATCAGACACCTAAATATATACAATTTTTTGTCAGTTGTACCTCAGTAAAGATGGGGAGAAAGTTTTCTTGTATAATAGGGATAGAACCCCTCTTGGAATTTTAAAAATTATTTTATTAAAAAATTAAATTGCTTTTGAAATTGTTTCTTGAATGTTGAACTGACATTTCTTTGAAAAGAATGCTATGTTAAGACTGGAACATGGTATAGCTCAGCTTTATGTGTGTTATATATACAACCACTATTTATTTTAAAATAATTTATGAAAGCTCCTACTTGGCTCAGTTCTAGGGGGAGTGGGAAGTATTGCATAGTTGTTAATAGCTTGTGTCACACAGAAACCCTGAGAATTAAAGAAATCCCCTTTATAAACCTATGTTTTATGCCAAGACTCATTCAGATGATAAATTCAACTACCAGAAGTCCAGTGATTTTCTCTAATTGAAGCACTCTGTGGTTCCTTTTTCTTTCTTCATTCATCTTTTCTCCCCCCTCCTCAAATAAAATCTGAACATAGTTGTAAGTACAAATGAGGTTGAGAACTTAGGCAGAAAATTTTACTATAAATATAAATTTGGAGCTTAAAATCTACATTAAATGATGCAAATCACTTTCTAGATTATATGTGGAAAATACATATTACCATGTCGATGAGGGCATGTTCAGTATAGCTTTTTGAAATTTCTCTGAGCTTCAATTTTGACATTACTAGGTGTCATGCACTTAGATTATCTTACACAAATAAAAATCATTGTTGGAATTATTACCTACCTTCTAAAATATTCTTACTTTTTTTACATTCTTGTCTCATTCTTCCTTACAGAGTCCATCTGAAATATCATTTTCAATGATATTTCTTTTTTCTTTTTTATAACCATTTTTAAATTGAAGTATAGTTAATTCACAATGTTATGTTAGTTTCATGTATACAGCAAAATGATTCAGTCATATATATATGTCATATATATATATGATTCAGTCATATATATATATATATATATATATATATATATATATATATATTCTTTTTCAAATTCTTTCCATTATAGGTTATTATAAGATATTGAGTATAGTTCCCTGTGCTATACAATAGGTTGTTGTTTACCCCTTTTATATATAGTAGTGTGTATATGTTAATCCCAAACTCCTAATTTATCTCTCCCCCCACCCCCTGCTATCCCCTTTGGTAACCATAAGTTTTTTTCTATGTCTGTGAGTCTATTTCTGTTTTGTAAATAAGTTCATTTGTATCATTTTTTTAAGATTCCACATATAAGTGATATCATATGATATTTGTCATTCTCTGTCTGACTTACTTCACTTAGTATGATAATCTCTAGGTCCATCCATGTTGCTGCAAATGGCATTATTTCATCCTCTTTTATGGCCGAGTAATACTCCATTGTGTATATGTACCACATCTTTTTAATCCATTCATCTGTCAGTGGGCACTTAGGTTGCTTCCATGTCTTGGCTATTGTAAATAGTGCTGCTAGGAACATTGGGGTGCATGTATCTTTTCAAATTAGAGTTTTCTCCAGATATATGTCCAAGAGTGGGATTGCACGATCATACGGTAACTCTCGGTAACTCTATTTTTAGGTTTTTTTTGGTTTGTTTTGTTTTTTTGCAGTACACAGGCCTCTAACTGCTGTGGCCCCTCCCGTTGTGGAGCACAGGCTCCAGACGTGCAGGCTCAGCGGCCATGGCTCACGGGCCCAGCCGTTCCACTGCATGTGGGATCCTCCCGGTCTGGGGCAC
Source organism: Mesoplodon densirostris (assembly GCF_025265405.1). Classification (NCBI taxonomy): domain Eukaryota; kingdom Metazoa; phylum Chordata; class Mammalia; order Artiodactyla; family Ziphiidae; genus Mesoplodon; species Mesoplodon densirostris. The sequence continues at coordinate 101,536,703 of NC_082681.1, forward strand.
GAACCTGTGTCCCCTGCATCGGCAGGTGGACTCTCAACCACTGTGCCACCAGGAAAGCCCTATTTTTAGTTTTTTAAGGAACCTCCAGACTATTTTCCTCAGTGGTTGCACCAATTTACATTCCCACCAACAGTACAGGAGGGTTTCCTTTTCTCCATACCCTCTCTAGCATTTATTATATGTAGAGTTTTTAATGATGGCCGTTCTGACTGGTGTGAGGGCAATGGCATTTTTTTTCTGTTTAAAATATCTGTGGCTAATACTTCAATAGTAATAAGCACACCTAGGTTCCCAGATCTTCTTTTGTAGAAATTATATCCCATTAAAAAGAACCAGGGCTCTTTGGAGAAGTGGATGACTCTAGGCTGGAATAGGTGAGTTATAAGAGTGACTTGGAATATCTTGTGCCAGGAAATATGGAAGCAGTACTCAAAAACTGATGAAGTCATGTAAAAGGAAGACAGAAGCTAGCTTGAAAGGGCTCCCACTTGCTAAACATGCGACAATTTGTGTATCAAAATGAATAACGACTGAAATAGATTATAACACATTGAATTAAAAAATAATACATGCCAACACTACTCATTAAAAATATTAAGGAGGGGGGGTGAAGGGAAAGTTGTTTAGAGAAGAATGCCAGCTGGTAAATGTAGGATTGTTAGAATTAGAAAAGTAACATTTTGCAATCACTACTGTAGTAATTGATTCAGGCAAGAATCATCAGTGGATGTTAAATCATTGAGTGAAACATTGTTAGGGAAGGATATAGTCACACAGTCTCAAAGTACCACTAGTTACGATTATTAATTACACAGAGAAAAAAATGATACTTTTGTAAATGGTCTGGTGGATACCATTTGAACCAAATGAGCAAAGTTAACGTCACCAAAATGGGAAAAATTGACATCAGGCGTTCTGTGATGTGATGCGTTGAGGACACACATCATGAATGCGGTATTCCTGTTTAAAAAAAAAAGATTCTCACAGAATACTAAGGTCATGTGAAACCTCTAAACACATCCATCTCACTTCCTTCTGAGAGAATTATTCGTAAATCTGGATAATTAGGTTCACTCCTAATGCATTCATAGACGAGTGATTTTAATGTTTTACTACCACCAAGAAAAGTATTAACAATGAAACTATGGCACACTATTGACTGTAAGATATATTTCTTAATAAACCATAGGTTTTTGTTTAAAAAAAGATTCTAATCATAAGGAAATGATCAGACAAACCAAATTCAGGAACATTATGCGAAATAGCTGACCTGGACTCTTCAAAAATGTCAATGTCATGAAAGATAAAAAAGTTCAGGAAATATCTTTAAAAGAAGGTAAAGAGACATGGCAACTAAATACAATGTGTGATCTTTAATGGGATCATGTATATTAAAAATGCAGTATAAAGGACATTATTGTCACTGGGACAACTGAAGAAATAGGAATACAGAATACATATTAGATAACAGGCATATCGATGTTAGATTTCCTGCATGTGATAGTTTTCCTAAGTGTGATCGTTGTATTATAGTTATATAGAAGAATGTAATATTTTTAAGAAAAATATGCTTGAAGTATGTATGAGTGAAATGTCAAGATGTCTGAAACTTATGTTTAAATCTCTTGGATCATTCACAAAAAAAGAGAGTGTGCGTGTGTGTGTGTGTGTGTGTGTGTGTGTGTGTGTGTGTGAACATTTACACAAAAACACACTTAAATAGAAAACAAGTATGGCAAAATGTTAACAACTGGTGAGTATAAGTGGAGGGTATGTGGATATTCACTGTACTATTTTTACAACTTTTCTGTAGGATTAAAAATTTTCAAAATAAAAAAGCTGGAAAAAGAAAATATGTAAAAAATAAAATTAAAAAATATGCTGAGCCAAGGACAAAATGCAAGAGACAAAATTGTGATGGGAAAGTTACAAGTATAGTGAGGACAAAAAGTCTGAATCTATGACTTCTTATGGTTCTATTCCTACAAGTCCACCCTACTGCCTCTGAATATTCTATCATATGCCACATAGTCTTCAAATTAGGAACCAAACACACTCCCATGATGTTAGGATCATAAACTCTTGACCTTGTGTCACAAGAAAAAGTTGTATGAGAAGTTCATTCTATGGCTTAAACTGCTTCCTGTCCTCTTTCCTAGAGACACGGTCTCCAGGACCTTCCTGTTTGAAGGGCTAACAGATTTTCTTTTCTTTGGCTGTAGGTTTGTCATAGGGATAACAGTCCCCACAGTCTGGAAGGAGAGCCAGGTGCCAGCAATTCCAGGCAATTTAAAATGCATTTTGGAAAGTCAGAGAAAATTTATCTGGTTTGCAAGGCTTCCTTCCTCTAATGTTTATGTGAACCTTTTCTGGGCATATTCTGAATCTGACTCTTCTTTCTTCCCTCATGGTTTTCCCCTGTCCTGGTGACCTGGAAGATCACCACTGTTGATTCTTCGTGTGTGTCACCCATGAGCATGTGTGTGTATTCCCTCTTCCTTCCTTTGCTTATTATTTATTAATCCATGATAATTACTTATTTATGTAGGTCACTCTATTTTAAATGATAATTTTACAAATGTTTAAGCAGATGAGCATTTGTGCTCCAAAGGGCAGGAGAGATAAACAAGAGACATAAAATATACCACAGAGAGCTGGATTAGGAAATAAACATAGACCCGGAATCTCTTCATCTACCTCTCTTGTCATCTGCCTTTTATCATTTTAGGAATTGTCCTGATCTCCTGTTTTTAAAGGCCCTTTACTATTTTAAATATCCTCGTGATTGTTTTGGATTCCACTACCTTGAAAGTGAAGCAAGGTTTGTTTGCTGTTTTCAAGCAGGATCCATTATGGCTATAGAACACGGCTAACCTGACCAAACTGGAGACTGGAGTCTGAGAGTTATGGATCCAGACTAAACCAGGCCCCTGACTCGTCAATAAATTTTTACTGAGTACCTACTATTAGTCAGGCACAATGTTTGGAAATGGAGGGAAAGACTGGCTGAGACGCAACCCTAACTTAGTGGTCCACAGTATTCCACGTCAGGTTCACACTGGTCTCATCTGAAGAAGGGTATGAGGGAGAAGATGGTGCTTACCACGTGGATATGAGTGCATCATTTAGGAATTGTATTCATCTGCTAGTAACAGACACTCAATAAAGAATGGCTGAAGTAAATTTGGAGTTTATTTTTCTCTTTTGCAGGGAGGTAGGCAATGTAGTGGTGGCCTGGCAAGCCCATGAAGTCATCCAAGTCCCAGGTTTTGCCTGTCTTGTTGCTTTGCCCTTCTTAGCGTACAACTTCCACCCGAAAGTTTGCCTCATGGTTGCAAGATGGCCACTGCAACTCTAGCCATTGTGTCTGCATTCCAGGCTGGAAGAGAGAGGAAAGAGAAAAGGGGCAAAAGACCACTTTCCAGGTGAGTCAACTTCCTTTTAAAAGAGCTTTCCCAGAATCCCCACCTAAAACTTCTGCTTACATCTTATTAGCCAGAACTTAGTCACTTCCCAATTGTATCTGTAAGGAAAAATCTCAACCAAAAAAAAAAAAAATCAGAGTTCTGTGAGTACTTACTCATTTGAAAGTACAAGCCCAGATACTTATTATGTTGGCTTGTCTTTTCAACTGGGCTCTAGTACTTTTTAAGTTAACTTTGCTGGTTCCTTTTCATCACACAATTATCTAAATTTTTTTCTCATAAGAGTACAAGTTAAGAAATTCACTTTAAATATAAAAATGTAAATACATTAAATGTAAAATAATGGAAAAAGAGATATCATGCTAACACGAATCAAAAGAAAGCTTGAGCAGCTAGATTAATATCAGACAAAGTAGATTTCAGAGCAGAGAATACTATCGGGGAAAAAGGAGATCATTTCATACTGATAAAGGGGTCAATTCATTAGGAGGACATAATCCAAAACATTCATTTACCTTATAACAGAGTTTCAAAATATATGAGGCAAAGTCTGAGAGAACTGAACAGAAAAGTAGACAAATCCACAATTATAGTTTACTTCAATACCCCCTCTAAATAATTGATAGAGCAAGCAGAAAGAAAAGCTGTAAAGCTATAGAAGACTTGAACAAACAACACAATCAACCAATTTGACCTAAGTGACATTTATAAAACATCCCATCTAACAACAGCAGAATACATATTCTTCTCAACTGCATATGGAACATTTGCCAAGATAGACCACACTGGGAGCTATAAAATCAGTCTCATAAATTTAAAAGGATCTAAGTCATATAGAATACATTCTCTAAGCACGATGGAATTTAAATTAAAAATCAACAACAAAAATATCTGAAAAATCCATAAACACTTGAAAGCTAAATAACACACATCTAAATAACCCATGGATCAAAGAAGAAATCAGAAGGAAAATTAGGAAGTATTTTGAATTGAATGAAAATGAAAACATAACATATCACAATTGTGGGATGCCACTAAAACAGTACCTAGGGGCTTCCCTGGTGGCGCAGTGGTTGAGAGTCCGCCTGCCGATGCAGGGGACACGGGTTCTTGCCCCGGTTCGGGAAGATCCCACGTGCCGCGGAGCGGCTGGGCCCGTGAGCCATGGCCGCTGAGCCTGCGTGTCCGGAGCCTGTGCTCCGCAATGGGAGAGGCCACAACAGTGAGAGGCCCTCGTAATGCAAAAAAAAAAAAAAAAAAAAAAAAAAAAAAAAAAAAAAAAAAAAAAAAACAGTACCTAGGGCACATTTTGTAGCACTAAAGACTTATGTTGGAAAATAAGAAAGGTCTCAAATCAATTACATTAACTTCTACCTTAAGAAACTAGAAAAAGAAGAGCAAATTAAACCCAAACTAAGCAGAAGAAGGGAAATAATAAATATCAGAGCAGAAATCAGTGAAATAGACAACAGGAAAATGACAGAGAAAACAAATGAAACCCAAAGCTGCTACTTTGAGAGCAATAAAATTGATTTTCTTGAGTTCACTGAAGAAAAGACAGAAAACTGAAAAAGTACTATATTAAATAAATTGAATTTTCAGTTAAAAACCTTCCTACAAAGAAAATACCAGGCCTAGATGTCATCACTGGTGAATTCTATGAAACATTTAAGGAAGAATTAATAGGAATTCTTTGCAACTCTTACAAAAAAACTGAAGAGAAAGAAATACTTCCCAACTCATTCTATAAGTCTGGCACTACCTTGATACCAAAACCTAATAAGGACATTACAAGAAGGGAAAATTAAAGATCATATCCCTCACGAACATAGATGCAAAAATTCTAAACAAAATTTTAGCAAATTGAATCCAACAATATATTAAAGTATAATGTGTCATGACCAAGTGGGGTTTGTCCCAGGAATGGAAGTTTGGATCAATATACAAAAATCAATTATATGTTTATATATCATTAACAGTCAGAAATTAAAAATTTTAAATACCATTTAGAGTAGCATCAAAAAATAGTAAAAACTTAGCAGTAAATCTAACAAAACTGTGGAAAATCTGTATACTAAAAACTACAAAGCATTGCTGAAATTAAACAAGGCCTAAATAAATGGAGAGATATATTATATTCATGTGTCATAAGGCTTATTATGTCAGTTCTCCCCAAATTAATCTGTAGATTAAATGCAATCCCAGTCAAATTTTCAGCAGGCTTTTTGGTGGAAGCTGACAAGATGGTCCTAAATTTCAAGATCGTCCTAGAATAGCCAAAATAACTTTGAAAAAGGGGAACAAAATTAAAAGATAAAACTAATTGATTTCAAAGTCTTATTATAAAGCTACAGTAATCAAGACACTGTGGGACTGACATCATGATAGGTGATTAGATCAATGGAATGGAGCAGAATCCAGAAATAAACATACACATATAGGGACAACTGATTTTTGACAAAGGTACAAAAACAATTCAGTGGAGAAGGGATAGCCTTTTCAACAAATTGTGCTGGAACAACTGGCTATCCATATGCAAAATAAAAATGTATTTGAATCCATACCTCACAACAAAAATGGATTCAAAAGAGATCAATGACCTAAATGTAAAAATTCTATAACGCCTAGAAGAAAACAGAAAACTGTGGTCTTGAGTTAAGCAAAAATTTCCTTGAAATAGCACCTAAAGCTCAATCCATGAAAAAAAACCATAAATTGGATTTCATCAAAATGTAAAAATTTTCCTCTTTAAAAGATACTGTTAAGAGAATGAAAAGATAAGCAACATACTGGGAGAAAATATTTGTAAATCATATATGTGATAAAGGGTTTGTATTGAGAATATATAAAGAGCCCTCAAAGCTCAATAATAAGAAAACAAACAACCCAAAAAATAAAAGTGAGCAAAATATTTGTATAGATACTTCACCAAAGAAGATATATGGATGGCAAATAAGCACATGAAAAAATGTTCAAAATCACTAGTTATTTGGGAAATGGAAATTAAAACCACAATGAAGGGAATTCCCTGGTAGTCCAGTGGCTAGGGCTCTGTGCTCTTACTGCCGAGGACCCGGGTTTGATCCCTGGTCGGGGAACTAAGCTCCCTCAAGACACACTGCATGGCATAAATAAATAAACAAATGAATGAATGAATAAATAAATAACATTTGATTAACAGATTTGATCTATTGGTCATATATACAATACCAAACCAATAATAAGATAATAAATACTTCTTACCAGACCAAAAAAGAAAAAAAACCACAATGAAATACTATCTCACACCTTTTAAAATGGCTAAAATGAAGACCGTGCCAAGAGTTGATATGGGTGTGAAAGAACTATAATTTGTATACACTGCTGATTGGACTATAAAATGTACAAATGTACAACCACTTTGGAAGACAACTGGAAGTTGCTCAAGAGGTTGTATATACACCTACCATGTGATCCTGCTATTCCACTTCTAGGTATTTATCTAGGAGAAACGAAAGCATATGTCAATACAAGGACTTGTCCATGAATTTTCATAGCAGCTTTATTTAATAGCCAAGAACTTGAAACAATCACCCAACTAGCCATCAGTAGGTGAATGAATAAATAAATGGTATATCCATACAATGGAAGTCAAAAGGAATAAACTATTGACACACACAACGACACAGATGAATCACAAAAATAATTATTCTAAGTGAAATAACCCAGACCAAAAAATGTACACAGTAGTATAATTCCGCTTATATATAATTCTAGAAAATGCAAACTAATCAGTAGTGTCAGAAAACAGATTTGTGGTTGCCTGGCGGGTGGTAGCAGTTGGTGAGGAGCAAGAAGAAGGGGGATGAGGAAACTTTTTTTTTTTTTTTTTTTTTGGCGGTATGCAGGCCTCTCACTGTTGTGGCCCCTCCCGTTGTGGAGCACAGGCTCCGGATGCGCAGGCTCAGCGGCCATGGCTCACGGGCCCAGCCACTCCGTGGCATGTGGGATCTTCCCAAACCAGGGCACGAACCCGTGTTCCCTGCATCGACAGGCGGACTCTCAACCACTGCGCCACCAGGGAAGCCCGGGATGAGGGAACTTTTTGGGGTGATGAACATGTTCATTATCCTATGAAGGTGATATTTTAATAGATACATATATGTCAAAAGTTATCAAACTGTATACTTTAAGTATATGCAGTTTCTCATATATCAGTTACATCTCTATAAAGGTGTTAGAAAACAGATTTTTCGACGACTGGTCAGTGTTCATTGCATGGTTGTACTTAGCCATGTTCTCTTCAATTATCTCTAAACTTTTAGTGTTATCTTTGTTCATAAATCTTTTTTTAAAGTTTAGTGTATATATTTTATTGAAATGGTTATTCTCTAAACATCCACATCATTCCATCTGTACCTTCTTCCTACAAACATTTTTTCTTCTACCATTCAATTTTTTTTTTGCTTTTTTAAAATTGAAGTATAGTTGAATTACAATGTTGTGTTAATTACTGCTGTACAGCAAAGTGACTCAGTTATACATATATATACATTCTTTTTCATATTGTTTTCCATTATGGTTTATCACAGGATATTGAATATAGTTCCCTGTGCTATACAGTAGGACCTTGTTGTTTATCTGTTCTATATATACCAGTTTGCATCTGCTAATCCCAAACTCCCAATCCATCCCTCTTCCATCCCCCCATAAATCTTTGAATGTATTTTAAGTTATTTTCTTAGGATTATAAATTTCTCAAAGTGGAATTACTGGGTAAAAGATTCTTAGGGTTTAAAAGAAACTCTTGATATACATTGACAACTTGCTTTCCATAAAGGTTATGTCAATTTACACTCCTATGAGCGCTCAATGATAGGCTTTGGTCATTTTAAAGAAATTTATGTTCAGAACTCATTGAACACTTTATAAAGTCAAAATAGCTTTCTGAGCAACCCTTACTATTGCCCTTTTCTAAAATTGTCTGAAACTACTTATTTTTTGCTCATTTATCCTCAATTTTTGCTTGTTGCTATGCTCTGTCATTGCTTGATTTCACAAGCATTCTTACTTCTTCAAAGAAAAATTTTTATAACGGCTTTGTTGAAATGCTATTCACGTACCATACAGTTCATTTAAAGTGTACAACTCAATGTTTTTTAGTAATGTTAACAAAGTTCTGCAACTATCGCCACAATCACTTTTAGAAATTTATCCCCTCAAAAAGAAACCCTGTATCTATTATCAGTCACTCCTCATTTCCTCCCAAACCCACCAGCCCTAGGCGACCAACAATCTACTTTCTTGTCTCTATGGATTTGCCTATTCTGGACATTTCATATAAATGGAATGAATACAATACATAGCCTTCTGTGACTGGCTTCTCTCACTTAGTTTAATGTTTTCAAGGTTCATTCCTATTGTAGCAAATATCAGTACTTCATTCCTTTTCTAATTGCCAAATAACATTGCATTGTATGATATACCATACTGGGCAATTCAACGGAGAAGGAAAAGACTATTCAACAAATGGTATTAAAACCATTGAACATCCACATGCAAAAAAAAAGTGAACCTGGATCAAAGTCTCATACCTTGTCCCAAAATTAATTCAAAATGGATCCCATATCTAAATGTAAACCTTTTAGAATGAAAAGGAGGAGAAAATCGTCACTGTCAATGATTGGGCAAAGATTCCTTAGACATGACACCGAAAATATGATCCATTTGAAAGAAAGACTTGTATCCAGTATGTATAAAGAACTCTCAAAACTACACAGTAAGAAAACAAACAGCCCAGTTTTTTAAATGGACAAAAAACTTAAAATACAACCCAGAAATCACACTCCTAAGCATTTAACCCAGAGATATGAAAATTTATGTCCACACAAACCTGTACACAAATGATCAGAGCAACATTATTTGCAATAGGCAAAAACTCAAAACAACCAAAACGTTCTTCAATAATTGAATGGTTAAACATACCATGGTACATCTATACCATGGAATAATTACTGTGCAATAAAAAGCAACGAACTCTTGATACATGCAACAACTTGGATGGATCTTGAGAGTATCATGCTGAGTAAAATAAAGGCAATCTCAAACGGTTACAGACTAGATGATTCCATTTATATAGCATTCTCAACGTGGCAAAAGTATAGAGATGGAAAACAAATTACTGGGTGCCAGGGATTAGGGATGATTGAGGGGAGGTTATGGCTGACTATAAAGGGGTAGCTCAAGGGAGGTATTTGTGGTGATGGAGCAGCCCTGCATCTTACTTGCAGTGGTGGTTATACAAATCTACACAAATGACAATATGGCATAGAACTATATACACACATCATACCAATGTCAATTCCTGGTTTTGATATTATTACTATAGTTATGTAAGATGTAACCATTGGGGGAACCTGGGTGAAGGGTACATGGGACCCCTCTGTACTATCTTTGTAATATCCTATGAATTTAGTTATTTCATAATACAAAGTTTTTTTAAGATGAATTGGGAGATTGGGATTGACATATATACACTAATATGTATAAAATGGATAACTAATAAGAACCTGCTGTATAAAACAATAAATAAAATTAAGTTAAAAAAATTTTTTTAAATGGCAAAAGACTTGAACAAATACTTCACCAAAGAGGATATATGGATGGCAAATAATCACATAGAAATATATTAAACATCATTAGCCATTAGGGAAATGCAAATGAAAACCACAGGGAAATACCACTATATACCTATTAGAATGGCTACAATAAAAAATACTGACAAGGAAGCAGAGCAAGTGGAACTCTCATACTTTACTCGTTGGAATGCAAACTGGTACAGCCACTCTGAAAGACACTTTGGCAGTTTTTCGTAAAGTTAAACATACACTTACCATATGACCCAGCAATCCCACTCCTAGGTATTTCCCTAGAGAAATGAAAACTTATATTCACCCAAAAATCTATACATGAATGTTCCTGACAGCTGTATTCATAGATGCCAAAAACTGGAAACAACCCAAATGTCCCTCAACAGGTAAATGAATAAACCAGTGGTGGTACATCCATACAATAGAATTCTACTCAGCAATAAAAAGGAAAGAACTATTGACAAATGCAACGTCATGGATGACTCTCAAAGGCGTTGTGCTCCAAAGTCTCAAAAGGCTGCATATTGTGTGATTCCATTTGTATGACATCTTTCAAAGATAAAACTATAGTGACAAAAAACAGATTAGTGGTTTCCAAGGGTTAGGGGCAGGGCAAGGGCATGACTATAAAATGTTTTCTGCAGAGGGACAGATAGTAAATGCTTGAAGGCTTTGTGGGTCACATATGGTCTCTGTTACATGTTCTTCTATATTTTTGTTTGTTACTTTTGGTCTTTTTGCAACGCTTAAAAATGTGAAAACCATTCTTAGCTTCTGGCCCTAAGAAATAGGCCACAGGCCAGATTTGACTCGGATGTGGTTTGCCAACCCCTGCTACAAAAAGATAGCAAGAGGGAGTGGGGTGGGGTGTGTGATGTAGTTGTTCTCTATCCTAACTGTGGTAGTGGTTACACAGATCTATAGATGGGTTAGAATTCACAGAAGTGTATGTACACAAAAATGTCAATAATATTGTATGTTAATTATGAAAAAAAACCCAGTAACCTATCAGATCAGATCAGTTCATCTCTGTCACAAAAGAGCAAAGATTCACTTTTCCCTAAAATATAGAGATCAAGAAATCTTTTAAAAGATATGACTTCTGTCTATTCTACTTACAAAATTGTTAACTGTAGTAATTCCCACAAATTAAAATGGCAGTCTTGTGTGAATGAGATAATGAATTCAGTTGTAACTTACTAGGTTATGAGCACGACAACTGTTTCTTTGAGGACAGGAAAGGCACTTGATTATTTTCTGTTACAGAGAGATAAATGGATTTATCACTTACAATAATGTCCAGTTTCTTAGCTGAGCAATGAACACTGAAGCTCAAAGCAGTATGTGAGTTTCAGCCCTTAAACAGCAATTCAAGCTGAATTGTTTTCGAATAAGGTACCCTTACAAGTGATAGAAATTATAACTTGTGTTCTAGAGAATATGCCCTTTCTTAACTTTTCCAAACCAGAGAAAAGAATCTGACATTTGCTTGAATACTCTGGACAAGAGGGTCAGTGTACCACAGCAGAAGCTCTTTTTCCACAGGCCTTGATTACTGTCAGAGAGAATACTCAGCATATTGTATAAAGAAAATTGGCAGAACTGAATTCTGTGGTCTGGCCAAATGAATCCATTTTTAATGCTTCCTTAAAAATAGTCTTTAAGAAAATAAAAATATTTAATCTTTAGTAATGACTCTTGCAGTGGTTGGTGTGTGTACCTCAGGGTTGGGGATGTTTTAGGAAATTATATGGCCTAATGCCAGAATCATTGGCCTGGTGAGCCCTTTGAAAAGGAGTGTAGTCCTTCAAACTATATTTATAAAGTGTGTACTTCTGCTAATCATGTGATAGAGAATGAAAATCTTTTCCTACATTTCACTCTGGATACAAAAGGATTTCAAAACTAAGCATAAAACATGAAGCATAAAAGGACAATGTCTTTCTGTGTCCCTACAGGATGGCATCGTACCAATGGCTGGCTTGGCATTTCTCTCTGTATTTCTTTAGGCACCGTTTCTTCCCATCATCCCAAGCGCTGCCCCACACTCCAAAGCAAGTTCCTGTGCTTATGTGACAAGAACTTTTTTCTCTTTTTGCCTGTAAGAATATGTTCATGCAGCAAAAATGTACTGAGCACCTATTACATGCTTGGCATACACAAACAAACAAACAAAAAGTCCCTGCCCCTATACAGCTTACTTTCCAGTGGGGGAAGATAGACCACAGACAATAAGTATAATAAATCAGTAAATTATATAGTATGTTAGATATATTTCAATTGCTTAAGGTGACTAGTTAGCTATCTTTGCTAAGTCGCTGATAAGTTATAATTCTCCCTTCTCTTTTTTGCATCATCAATTTCCCCCCTCTCTACTGGACTGTTCCATTAGTGTGCCTTGCAAAGAAACTATTATTTCTCTAATCTTAAAAGGAAGCCCTCGGGGGCTTCCCTGGTGGCGCAGTGGTTGAGAGTCTGCCTGCTGATGCAGGGGACACGGGTTCGTGCCCCGGTCTGGGAAGATCCCACATGCCGCAGAGCAACTAGGCCCGTGAGTCAAAATTACTGAGCCTGCGCGTCTGGAGCCTGTGCTCCGCAACAAGAGAGGCCGCGATAGTGAGAGGCCCGCGCACCGCAATGAAGAGTGGCCCCCGCTCTCCACAACTAGAGAAAGCCCTCGCGCAGAAACGAAGACCCAACACAGCCAAAAATAAATAAATAAATAAAGCAAACTGTCAACAAGTAAAAATAAAACACTATTAAAAAAAAAAAAAAAAAGGAAGCCCTCTCTTGATTCATTCTGTTCTCATCACAGCAGTCAGAGTGGTCCTGGTAAAGCATAAGTCTGATGATACAACACCTGTGAAACTTCCAGTTCCTCTTCAGCTCACTCAGAATCAAGTTATAAGACCTCACAATGGGTGGGGCATGAGCTGCCCTCAATTACCTCTCTGACCTCTCTCTCTCTCTCTAGGTCTTCAATATCTTTCAGTAAAGTTTTTTTGTTGTTGGTTTTTTAATTACATTTTTCAACTTTTCCCTTTGAAATAATTATAGATTCACAGGAAATTGCAGTGATAGAACAGAGAGACCCCAGGTATTCTTCACTCATTTTCCCCAATAGTTACATCTTCCCTAACTATGAAGCCATATCAAAACCAGTAAACTGACATTGGTACAATGTGTGTGTGTAGTTCTGTGTCACTTTATCACATGTGTAGATTTGTGTAACCACCGCTGCAATCAAGATACAGAACATTTCTGTCACTGGAAAGAATACCCTTTTGCTAACCCTTTATAGTCACCCCACCAATTCGAATCCTGGCAACCACTAATTTATTCTCCATCTTTATAATTTCGTCGGTAGAGAATGTCATATGAATAGAATCACAAGGTATGTGAGCTTTTGAAATTGGCTTTTGTTCACTCAATATAATCCCTTAGGATTCACCCAAGCTGTTGCATGTATCAGTAGTCGCTTCTTTTTTTTTAAAATCACATTTCCTCTTTTTTAAAAAAAAATTATTGGAGAATAGTTGATTTACAATGTTGTGTTAGTTTCTGCTGTACAGCAAAGTGAATCAGTTATACATATACATATGTCCACTCCTTTTTAGATTCTTTTCCCATATAGATCATTACAGAGTATTGAGTAGAGTTCCCTGTGCTATACAGTAGGTCCTTATTAGCTCTCTATTTTATATATAGTAAGTAGTCACTTCTTTTTATTGCTGAGTAGTACTCCGTGGCACAGATGTACCAAAGTTGCTTAACATCATGTGTGAAAGAAATCTGGGCTGTTTCCAATTTTAGGCTATTACAAATAAAACTGCTATGAGCAATCATATACAGGTTTTGGTGTGGACGTAAGTTTTTTGTTTCTCTGGAATAAATACCGAGAAGTGTGATTGCTGGGCCATATTGGAAGTGTGTTTAGTCTTTAAAGAAACTGCAAAACTGTTTTCCAGAGTAGCTGTGCCATTTTACATTCCACCAGCAATGTATGAGAGATCCAGTTTCTCCATAACCTCACCCACACTTGGTGTTGCCATTATTTTTTTTCCAGTTTTATTGAGATATAATTAACTTATAACATTGTATAAATTTAAGATGTATACCACAAAATGATCATCACAATGAGTTTAGCTAATATCCATCATTTATTCATTTGGTCAGACCACAGAAGTCCATTCTGTATATACTGTATACCATATATTGTATGATCTCACTTATATACGGAATCTAAGAAACCAAACTCACAGAAACAGAGATCAGATATGTGGTTGCTAGAGGCAGGGGCTGGGAGGATGGAAGAATTGGGTGAAGGTGGTAAAAAAGGTACAGACTTCCAGTGATAAGATAAATAAGCTCTGGGGGTGTAATGTACAACCTGATGACCATAGTTCATGATACTGTATCGTATATTTGAAAGTTTCTAAGAGAGTAGAACTTAAAAAGTTCTCATCACCAGGAAAAAATTGTAGCTCTAAGAGGTGACCTCATCTCTTATTTCTCTTCCCTTCCCTCATTTTGCTCAAGCCACACTGGCCTTCTTGTAATTCATCTAACACATCAGACAAGCTCCTGTCTCAACATCTTGGCATTTGCTCTTTCCTCTGCCTGGAATTCTCTTTCCCTGGGTACCCTCACTTCCTTCAGATGTTATTTAATGTCACCTTCTTATTCATCTTCATACCACCACCATCACCGCTGCCCAAGACATCTTATTCCCCTCCCTGGCTTCATTTTTTTTTCCTCTTTAGCACTTAGCTCTATTGCTATAGCTCTTTTTGTATCTATATCTGTATCTATATCGTTATATTTTATCTATAATTTTATTTATCTTGTTTTTATCTGTTTTTTTCCAACCACAGTATAATTTTATGAAGGTATGAACTTCTATCTGTTTTGTTTTCTCTTTAACCTCAGTGTTTAGAACGATACCTGGCACATTGTAGGGGCTCAGTAAGTATTTTCAATGAATCATGTTGCCTACTCTAATTAAATGTGTTTCAACAGGGAACTATTGGCTGACGATTATGCTTTAAGCACTATAATGCTGGTCACTGGGCAAATATTTTCTACAAGCTATTCCTTCAATATCCTTCAATCACAACGTTTTGATTCTATCAATAGTTATAACTCTAAATAATAAAAGATAATGTTGTCTGTCAGGTCCCCATTCAGTGTATTCATAAGAGTTGTGAATATGGGCTCCTCCTTCTTCTCCAGACTGTAGCTCTTCAAGAGCCAGTATTTTGTTTGTTTTGTTCTTGGGTATGTGTTCTTTTTTCTTCTCAGCAATTCCTTCATGATCGCTTTCCTTTCTTGTGTCATTCATCTTCTCCCACTCCCTGCCCTAAAAAATTGGGGACACTGGTTGATATCCAGGAAAACCTTTCATCTTTTACCTTAATCTCTTTTTCAGTGTTAGCTCAATTTTGAACAGGCTTAAGTGAAATAAATTATTTCTTAGATACAGATAATATTAGACATACAGTTGTATTCATCAAGCTCTGCTTACTATAAATCTCTCTTCTGGAACTAACACTAATTGTAAGTTGAATTTTCAAATTACTTGGACATCATCACTCTGCAATGTATTTTTAATTTTCCTTAGTAAAACCTTTAATTATTCTTCCTATAATTTTAAAGCATAACCAGTTATTATGGCATCTAATTGGAGTATACCAGGCAGTTGGAAAAATATTTAAAACTAGATTGATTTTAAAATTAAGACTTGCTTTCAAATGTGTGCACCTTAAAAACATTTTACAAGTATGTGCTTCCTTCTATGGCTCCTCAATAAAATATAATGACTAGAGAAGTAGATCCCCTACTTTTTATTATAAAGGCTCAATATTCAAGATAAATGCTTCTTGTTAATCTTTACTTTTTTTATTTTGGTAATTCTTAAAAATAATTTTCAAAATTTATTCTCAGCTAAGGAATTGGAGTTACATTTCCAAACTTGGGTCTCATAAATTAAGTGAACTAGGGATTTTTTTTAAGGTTTAAGATACATGATTTTAAGCATTTAGGGAATTTAAGGCAAAAGTATAAAGTTATTTGTGGAGAAATTCAAAATGTTGCACAACGATGGAAATAAAATTCTTGGGATAAGAATAGTGTGTGTGGAGGTGGGTTTGAAATATCCCATTGAAACATCTTCCTTTTTAAAAATGGAAATTTCCTATTTTAGTCACTGAGAATTCTAAGCACATAGCATGCCAGATTTTAAGATATTTACTTTTAAATTTGAATCTAGATATTTATATCTATATATGCATAAATCATCTTATGGTATAATCAAGGTCACAGTTATTTGGTTTAAAAATATCTACCTAGGCTCTCTAGACTACTTTCACTGGTTTCACATTTGTTGGACTTTATTGAGTAATCATTTGTACTTAGGTCATGAATATTTGCTTATTTTACTTGTCTTCTGATGGCCGTTGGGAGTGAAACTCAGTCTGAAGATCTCCCACCTTGAACAGAGAATATACTATAATAACAGGTCTCATTATCCCACCATGATAGAAACCTCAAACATCTTTATTTAAAGGATTCGAATTACATCTGTTGCAACACCAAAGCACCAGCTCATTAATTGCCTTTCTTCTCCACTCAGAACTACCTTGTGTAAAATATAATACCATACTCCCTAATGTAACTTGATTTTCATTAAATTGTTAAAAAAGGAATTAGCAAGTTGAGGTAGTAGAGGTGAAGAGTGTCACTTTTTGTTGTTGTTTTTTCCCTGCCCATTCCCAATTATTTCTGCCACCTGGTGCACAAAAGATGTGGTCCAACAAAAGGGATTATATAACACACACACACATATCTGTCACATTACTGGTCCCAGGAGTTGACATACTTCACTTTTGTTCTTTGGTTTCCCTTTTTTTTTTTTTTTTTTTTTTGCGGTACACGGGCCTCTCACTGCTGTGGTCTCTCCCGTTGCGGAGCACAGGCCCTGGATGCGCAGGCCCAGTGGCCATGGCTCACAGGCCCAGCCGCTCCGCGGCATGTGGGATCCTCCCAGACCGGGGCACGAACCCGCGTCCCCCACATCGGCAGGCGGACTCGCAACCACTGCGCCACCAGGGAAGCCCTGGTTTCCCATTTTTATGTTTAAGTTATTTAGCTTCTAGCTTTCTTTTTAAATAGGAGCTATTTGTGCAACAAAACTGGATGATAAATGCCCCCCTCAAAAAACCACAAACTATGAGCAAGTAGGGACAAACTAGTGACAGCTGCAATACTTACAGTATCAGCTTATGTACAGAAGGAAGCATAGGGAAGCAATAGGGACTCTCACTGACCTGAGGACAACAATATAACCAACAGGTACTCACTGAGAGCTCATACAGCCAGTTCGAGGACAGGAGCTAAAACTGTAAAGTTTATAACATTCCAATGGCTACTGAGTACCATGGATCTACAGTAAGGCCTAAGAGGGCTAAAACAGCCTGACTGAAACATGAGCTTTGGGGACTAACCAGTGAAAGCATCCTTTGATGATAAAGATCCACACTGAGGAAACCTGCTGATGAATCTAAATTGAACAGGACAGTGACAATACAGACAAAGGAAAGACCAGTCCAGAAAAAGTAGAGGAGGGAATGGAGGCTGAAGATCTCAGAAATTAAGCCACCATAGTTTTCAACATTTCACAAAAACAGCAGGAGAGAGCTCTAGCCATAAAGATATAAATCCATATCTGCCTTCTAAAAGTTTAGAAAAATTAAATTCACTTGAAAATGAACGTGACATAAAAGACAGAAACCATGTGATCATCTCAATAGATACAGGGAAAAAAAGCATTTGACATTCATAATACAAACTCTCAACAAACCTAGAATAGAAGGGAAATTCCTCAACCTGATAAAGACATGTACAAAAACCCTGCAGTTAACATCATACTTAATGATAAAAGAGTGGACGTTTCCTCTTAAGATCTGCAATAAAGCAAGGATGCCTACTCTTTCCACTTCACTGTTGCCACTTCAACATTGTACAGGAGTTCTGGCCAGTGCAATCAGGCAAGAAAAATAAAAAGCATCCAGATTGTAAAGGAATAAGTAAAATTGACTTTATTTGAAGATGACATGATCCTATATGTAGAAAATCCTAAGGAATTCACATACAAAAAACTATTAGAACCAATAAATAAGTTCAGCAAAATCACAGGATACAAAATCAGTATATGAAAATCAATTGTATTACTACTTACAAGCAATAAACAATCCAAAGTGAAATTAAGAAAAGAGTTCCATTCACCTAAAACTAACATAATATTGCATGTCAACTATATTTCAAAAAAAAAAACAATTTCATTCACAATAGCATTAAAAATAGGGAATTCCCTGGTGGTCCATTGGTTAAGACTTTGCCTTTCAATGCAAGGGGTGCAGGTTTGATCCCTGGTCGGGGAGCTAAGATCCCACATGCCTCATGGCCAAAATACTAAAACATAAAAACAGAAGCAATATTGTAATAAATTCAATAAAGACTTTAAAAATGGTCCACATCCAAAATTTAAAAATCTTTAAAAAATAAAAATAATAAAAATACTTAGGGATAAGTTTAACAAAATAAGTACAAGACAAGTACACTGAAAATTTAAAAACACTGATGAGGGAAATTTAAAAAGATCTAAATAAATGGAGAAACAGCTCATGTTCATGGATTGGAAGACTCAGTATTATTAATATGGAAATTCTCCCCAAACTGATCTGTAGATTAACACAATTCCTACCAAAATTCCAGCAGATTTTTTTTTTGGCAGAAATTGACAAACTGATTGTTGGGAAACAATTTTCCATGGGATATTTCAGAGTTCTGTAGTTAGGTCTTCTGGGCAAAGAACATGTTTGAACAGCAAAGGCTTTAGAAGAGAGGTATTTGCTTTAAGAGAGGTATTTGCTTACATTCCAAGGTGATACATCTAAGAGGCCTTTCCCTCTCCTCCCCAAAGATTTGTTTACAATCCTGAATAAAGATGAAGTCATTCTCTCTGTCTCTGTTTCTGTCTGTTTGTCTGTCTGGCTGGCTGTCTCCTCCTCCCTCCCTAAAGAGGAAAATGGGCAGATGTGCCAGCAAACCTTATATAAGCTTAGAGACTCATAATTTGGGGGATCCTTTCCTGTGCTGAAACCCACTGCATGTGCAGGTAAACATCTGACCCTCATTTGTGTTGCCCTGTAGAGAACAGCCACATGGGGAGCTAATGCAAGATGCTACTCTGGATTCTGCTTTTACTGTGAGTGTTAAATCATCTGTGTCACTGACACAGGGGTCTGATGTCTTCTGTCAGTATATGTGTGTGAAACTGTGGCAAACTCACTTTGTTGGAAAGTAGGATAAAGTCTCCTTCACAGTTTCTGACTTAGTATTGATCCTAAAATTAAATGGAATAGACCTAGAATACCCTAAACAATTTTGAAAATAAAAAACAAGGTTTAAGGGGCTTCCCTGGTGGTGCAGTGGTTGAGAGTCCGCCTGCCGATGCAGGGGACATGGGTTCGTGCCCCGGTCCGGGAAGATCCCACATGCTGCGGAGCGGCTGGGCCCGTGAGCCATGGCTGCTGAGCCTGCACGTCCGGAGCCTGTGGTCTGCAATGGGAGAGGCCACAACAGTGAGAGGCCCGCGTATTGCAAAAAAAACCCCCAAAAAACCAAAAATAACAAGGTTTAAGACTTTCACTCCCCAATTTCAGAGCTTATTATAAGCTGTAGTTATCAATATAGTATGGTGTTGGCATAAATACAGACATATAGATCAATGGAAAAGAATTGAGAATCTAGAAATAAACTTTTATATTTATGGTCAGTTGATTTTTGACAAAGGTGCTAAGCATTTCAATGGGGAAAACGATAATCTTTTCAACAAATGGTGCTGGGGAAATTGGACATCCACATGCACACCATACTAAAAAATTAAACTGGATCAGAGACCTAAATGTAAAAGCCAACACTATAAAATCTGTAATAGAAAACAGGAGAAAATCTTAAGGATCTTGGTTAGGAAAGGATGTCTTAGATATGACCCCAAAAGTATGATTCATAGAGAATGAATTAATAAATCCAACATCATCAAAATTCAAAACTTTTAAACTTCTAATTGCAAAACACCACAAGAAACACCAATAAAAACCACTAAGAAGATGAAAAGAAAAGCCACAGACTGGGAGAAAATATTTGCAAATCACATATCCAGATAAAGGATGTGTATATCCAGAATATACAAAGTACTCTTACAACTCATTAATAAGAAAACAAGCAAACCAATTTTACAATTGGACAAAAGGTGGACTTATTCCCTACACCTAAACAGGACTGCCTGCTAAGAATGATTAATTAGAATCCAGAGTCTCACAACATAATACCCAAAATACCGAGGATACAATCAAAGACAACTTTTCATACCAAAAACCAGGACAATTGCAACAGATGCCAACACCGAGATTACTCAGGTGTTGGAATTATCTGACAAGGATTTTAAAGCATTAATCATAAAAATGCTTCAGTGAGCAATTATAAACACTTGAAACAAATGAAAAAAAATTCTCAACAAAGAAATAGAAGATATTAAAAAAGAAAAAAAGAAATTACTGGAAAGTACAATTACTGAAATAACTCACTAGTAGGGTTCAATAGTAGATTGGAGAGGATGGAGGAAAGAATCAGTGGACTCAAAGACAAATCAATATAAATTACACAATCTGAACAACAGAGAGCTCTTACATTTAGGTCTTTGATAAATTTGAGTTAATTTTTGTATATGGTGTGAGGTATTGGTCCACATTCATTCTCTGGCATGTGAATATCCAGGTTTCCCAACACTATTTGTTGAAATGGCCAATTGATTTTTGACAAACGTGCAAAAGCAATTCAATAAAGGAAAGACAGTCTTTTTAACAAGTTGCGCCAGAACAACTGGACATTCATAGAAAAAAGAAAAAAGTGAGCCTTGACCTAAACATCACACTATGTACTAAAATTGTATGTACTAAAATTAATTCAAAATGGACCATGGGTTTAAATGTAAAGTGTAAAACTATGAAACTTTTAGAAGAAAGCATAGGAGAACATCTTCAGGACCCAGGACTAGGTGAAGAGTTCTTAGAAATGACACTAAAATCACAATTCAAAAGAGAAACAAATTAACAAACTGGACTTCATCAGAATTAAAAACTTGTACTATGAAATACTCTATCAAGAGGATGAAAAGACAAGCTACAGTGTGGTTGAAAATATTTGCAAACCATATATCTGCTAAAAGCTTTCTTTGTAGAATATGTAAAAAAATTCAAAATGTAGGGAAAAAATCCAATTATAAAATAGGCAAAAGACCTGAACAGATATTTTACCAAGGAAGAGATATGGATGGCAAATAAGTACATGGAAAGATGTCAACATCATTAGTCATTAGGGAGATACAAATTCAAACCACAATGAGATATCACTACAGAATTATTAGAACAGCTAAAATAAAATATAACAATGATACCACATGCTGGTGAGGATGCAGAAAAACTGGATCTCTCATACACTGGCAGTGGGAATGTAAACTGGTTCAGCCACTCTGGAAGAGTTTGGCAGTGTATTAGTTTCCTAGTTCCGCCATAACAAATTACCGCACACTTGTTAGCTTAAACAACAGGAATTTATTCTCCCGCAGTTTTGAAGGCAAAACCCAAAAACCAAGGTGTGGCAGGGCCATGCTCTCTCTGAAGACTGTAGTGAAGAATACTTCCTCTTCCTAGTTTATGGTAGCTCCTGGTAATTATTGATGTTCCTTGGATTGTAGCTGCATCACTCCAATCTCTGCCACCATCATCACATGGCTTTCTTCCCTCTGTGCATCTCTCTATGTAAATCTCCCCTTACTTTCTCCTATTCATCAAATCCAATCATTGGATTTAGGGCCCACTCTAATCCAGTATGACTTCATCTTAACTTGTTTACAGCCTGACTTATGCTTGGACCTTAAAATACTCTACCCCCAATTTCCCCTTCCATTTTTACATGTCATTGCCAATGTTTTAATTCCACCTTGTTTTTAATATACCCGAATTAATTATTGTTGTCATCTTTGTTTTTTTAATAGTCAATGCCTATTTAGATTTATCTGCATATTTACCAATTTCCCACATATTTACCAATTTATTTGTTCACCATCACTTCCTGCATCCTACACTGTCCTTCAGGATTCAAAATATTTCTTCCCGGAGTGAATCCTTCAGAGGTTCTTAGAGTGACAGTCTGTGAGTGATGAGCTCCTTCCGTCTTTGTCTGAAAATGTCTTTATTTTGTCCTTCTTTGAATACAAAATTTAATCACATGGGGTGGCAGCTTTGAAAATATGCTACTCAGATCTCTTGCTATGGTAGTGTAACTGACAGATGGCCTCAGCTGCTTCACTCTGAATCCACCACCACATTAGCATGGAAACCACCGAGGCCACATTTCACACAGGCTGCTGTCAGTCAGTGACTAAGCAGGGCAAGGATACTAAGGCAGACCCATTCCGGCAAGACATGTGACTCTTCTGATGGGCTACTTTGGCTTAAGGACTCCTCATTAGCCTGGCTGAACCTTTCTTAGAACTGCACTGCAGTTTCAAAATCTGCCTAGGCAGCGCTCCCTTTTTGCCAGGGGTCAGACTTGCATTGTGGTCTGAAGACTCTTTCCTACTTTCTGGTGCCCCCTCCCCTTTTACACACAGAGGCATTTCCCCCAATCAGTCTCTTGCATGTCCGATTCCATCTTGGCTTCTGCTTCTCAGAGGACCTACAGTAACACACATGGTTTGTAAATTAAACCAATATAACATGTATACATGAGTACTAGGGATGCAATGTACAGCATGATGACTATATTTAACACTGCTGTATGGTATATTTAAAAGTTAAGAGAGTAGGTCTTAAGAGTTCTCATCACAAGGAAAAAAACACTTTTTTTTCTTTTTCTTTTTTTTTTTTTGTATTTATATGAGATGATGGATGTTCACTAAACTTACTGTGGCCATCATTTCACAGTATATGTAAGTCAAACCATTATGCTGTACACTGTAAACTTATATGGTGCTATATGTCAATTATGTCTCAACAAAACTGGAAAAGAATAAAGTGAGATATTAGCTAGAGGTTAAAAAAAGAAATAATAAAATGTATGCAGTAACAAAAATCTCAGTCCCACCCTCACCCACATCTACCGTTTCCCCTGCCACAAGCACATTCATACAGGTGTACTATTCTTTACCATTTTTGGTGCACCCTTTGAGGTTTTTACTGAAATAAAATATGAATATGTAGTCTCATTTTCCTCTTTCTTACTCAAAAGGTAGCAAACTATAAACACTGGTCTAGGTCTTACACATTTTATCTTCAAGCTCTCTTAAACTTCTTTAAATATTTTCAATCTTTGTGTCACTGTGTCACAAAATTCTGAAACATTTCCTTAAATCTGTTACATAGTTCATTTATTCTCTTTTTAGCTGTGTCTAATTTGCTTTTTAATTCATCCATGAAAATTTTTTTCAGTGCCTGTATTTTTTTATCTTTGTATTTCTATGGTTATTTTTCCTAATCTATCTGTTCTTTTTTCATAGAGTCTTGTTCTTAGTGTTTTGATCCTTCTTTTAGGTTTTTGATTATCTAAAATATTCTGATCTTATATTCTCTTTCTAATTTTATTCTATTATCTCTGGTTTGGGGGGCTCTAATGCTTCCACTTATTATGTCTGCTGATTTCTACTTGTGGTGAGTTGTTTCCTTATGAGGCTTTATAATTTTTTATTGTAAGTTCAACAGCAGTGGGTGTTTTTTCTTTCTTTCTATGTGTATCCAATGCAACTGGGCCTCTTTACATTTACTTTTGCCAGGTGTATCAATTAGGGTCCAGCAAGGAGACATAAAACACACCAGTAATTTGAACATAATTAATACAAAGAATTACTAATGAGTTAAAGGTGATTACTAAATGGATAAAAGAGAACTCTGAAGAACAGAGGAATAGCATTGCAGGGAGCAGCTACTATCTCTAGAGTTGAGGGAAAGGATCCAAGGATGAAAAAACTTAAAAGAGCATTGCCCCTTCCCCACCCCTAGGCTAAGACTCAGACCTCGACCTCATCAGAGAGGGTGGGTTGCAGCCCACTGGATGGTGGGGAAATCCTCTGAGGTGCAATAGGTCAGAGCTGGTCCACAACTGGAAGGCCAAGGCTGGCGATCAAGGAGCTGTTCGCCAGGGTGCTAGTGAGCTGGGGCTAGTGAGCTAGGGCTGGAGAGCAGGGAGCTGCCTGTTAGGGTGCCAGGGAAACTCACTGGGGGTGCCACTGGGTCTCCTATACACTGTTGGCAAGGATGCCAACTGCTGGGATTCTGGTGAAGATTGCTGAATGGTGAGCACCACTCCATCTCCTGCACATCACTGACAGTTGCACCATAGATTCAGGAAAGAAAAACACACCAGACCAGAAAGAGGAGCTCTTGCCTCTTCTGTGCTTTACACTGTTCCTCCAGCACCCTCACTTGACAAAGCCTAACATTACACTATCTGGCAAAGGAGAAATGTTTACAAGGTCCAGTATCAGAAAACATGGCCAAGAAATGTAGATTTAGAGCTGAGAGGCAGCAAACTGATAATTGGCACATTGAGTTCTTGAGGAGGTATCACTGGACCAGGGCCAGTTCTTCACGTTGGTTTTATAGCTTGGGATTATCAAACCATGTAGAGAGTATAAATTTGGACTTCAAACCCAGAAGAGGCATATCCCTGGGATTTTGATTTTTCAGGGAGACTTCTCCCCTCAAAGCTTCCCCTATAGCATCACCTGCTCATAAAGGGGGCCCCACTCCCATGTGGCTGGTAATTATACAACCAGAACAATGTCCATGCAAAAATACTTACATGTCTTTGTACTGAAAGAATGATGTTACAGATTAATTCAGATAACTGAAACCTATGTAGACCCCCTCATTGCTAGCAATGCCAAATTCATTACACGGAACACAAATCCATAGACAGAATAATAAAATACTTCAAAGAAATATAAGCACAAAACCAAGAACAACCATAAAAGAAAGTTAGCAAACTCCCCAAGTGGAAGAAACAGTTAACATGACAAATCAAAGACTTTAAAATTAAGTATAATATCCCCCAGAGAGATTCTAGAGGAAAGTGCATGAGGGAAAAGATAACTAGAGCTTTTAGAAATGAAATATATGATCATTTAAATAAAAGAACTCAAGAGATGGGCTGAAAAGAATAACAAGCACACCTAGGAATGATATTAAAACTATTTGCTCACTAGTATGGCATAGGTATCAAACAATCAGAATATACACTTAATCAGGAAGACTCAGAACAGAATGCCCTAATGGTGTATACTGGCTTAATTTCCACCTTAAACACAGATGAAGTTGAGCCAAGAGATTTTTCCAGAATACAGTGCCTAGAGACAAAGAAATGAAAAGTATAAGAGACACACCAAGAGACAGGGACGATAGATCCACAAGTTTAAATGTGCACATGATAGTGATTCTACATGGACAAAACAGATAGTAGAAGGGAGGGAATGAAGAAATAATAAATGAAATATTGTAAGAGCTCAAGAAAGATACTAGTCTTGAGGATGCTAGGCCCCACCAAGTGCACAGATGGATTTTTTTTACAAAATTGTTTCATTTAAACCCAGTAGAGACAGAGAAGGTATCATTGTTCTTATGTTACTGGTGAGAAAATTGTGGTATAGGGTAGATAAATAACTTATTCAAGTAAGTCAGGATTTGAACCCAGGCAGTCGGATTTCTAATCTTCTGATGTACTATTTTGCCGCCATATTGACAGAGGCTTCAGCTTTACTTAATAACATTGTGAGCACCTCTGAATTCCAAGGCAGTGAGTGAGTATAGGAGGGGAGGCTAATTAGAGGGGAATAAGATGCTGTCCCTATCCTCGTTTACCCTTTTGCAGCCAGTGGGTATATAGAGAAAGTGATGGCATAATGGGAAGAGAATGGATTTCAGCATCAGTTAGAGCTGGGGTTGAATCTTCACTCTAGCCCTTACAAATTGTGTGCTCTTCACCCAATTACTTAATCTGAACTTTGGTTTCACAACGATAGGATGGGAATAACAATAGTACCTACTTCATTGGGTGGTTGTGAAGGTTGAGATATCATCCTATGTAAAGCATTCAAGCTCTTGTTGTTTTAGAAAATACTAATGTATCTTGGGAACTCACAGAGAATTTAAAGTTGGGGAGATTAGGGAACACTTCATGGGAGAGAGAATATTTGAGCTAGGTTGTAAAGAAGAAATGAAATGTTTAATATGTAGAAACGGGAAGAGATCCCTTGAGGCTGAGCTAACAGCATGAGCAAATGCGTGCAGGCAGGATGTTAAACTGGGTCAGATCAGACAGTACATTAAAGGAAATATTAGTAAGTAAAACTTGAACAATGACTTTGGTTTGTATTTTGGCAAAATAAATGAAACGAGATTATGAACTCCCGGCAGACAGAACTGCTTTGATTTCTTCCTTCGTTTTTTTTTTCTTTTTTTTTTTTTCCCGGTACGTGGGCCTCTCACTGTCGTGGCCTCTCCCATTGCGGAGCACAGACTCCAGACGCGCAGGCTCAGCAGCCATGGCTCACGGGCCCAGCCGCTCCATGGCATGTGGGATCCTCCCGGACCGGGGCACGAACCCATGTTCCCTGCATCGGCAGGCGGACTCTCAACCACTGCGCCACCAGGGAAGCCCTCTTCCTTCATTTTGCTACACTGTGTCCCATTGAGTAGAACTGAATAGCATAGAAGTTATATGTGTTTCACATGTGTTGACAGGCTAACGTGATGTCTGTTCCCATTTGCTTTTGCTCTCACCTGGTCCCCATTCTAGAGGCTACAAAAAGCCTTGGTTTCCCGGTCTCCCTCATAACCAGTAGTGGCCATGCTTCATGGTTTCTGACTAATGAACTAGAAGCAGAAATCTGTCAGAGGGCTTCTGGGAGAGTTTTGCTTTATATAATGAAAAGGACAAAAATCCTGGAACCACTTCTTTTTCTCTACTTCATGCCATGCCTGGAGTTGCAGCAACCATGTTGGGACCATGAAGTTATGGCGCAGAGGATCCTGATACAGTTGAGACATTGAACCAATTCCCCAGCAACCACAAATCTCCAGTCACCTTGTTATGTGACAAAAATGAACTCCTGTCCACTGCTAGCTACATTGTTCTTGCAACCAAAATCATTTCTAGCTGATACAACAGGAGATATTTGGACTTTGAGAATTTTTTTAAAAATCAAGTACAACTAGTTTTTACTCAGGCAGAGTTTCACTTATTCTCTTTTTCTCAAATCAGTGCCCACAGTCCTAATGATTTAGAAACCTAATCTAGTGTTTGGCTGAGGTCACACTAGACTGGGAAAGTCTGCAAATGGGCTGTGACAATTACATCAGAGACAGATGGGCTTAGTGTTCCTGAATACAGGTTTCTGCATGGTCTCTTAAATCTCTTTATTTTTCGTTCTATGTGGAAAAGTGTTCTGTTGTCAAAGAGAAATGCTTTGACATTAATTAATGACCTATAACATCAGAATAATTGAATGCAACATCCATAAAGAGGAAATAACTGACTGATACGGAAATTCAGCCTGACAGAACTGTTATTTTGCTTCCAGATATAAGGTCTAACTTTTTCCTGCCCTGAAAAATTATTATACAATGATTCCAGGGGATGATAAATGCTCACCCTAGTATCAACTCTCAAGATATAGATTCATCCATGTGTATTTTTGTATTGTGGCGGCCCTCAAAGTCAAATAGTTTGGATTCAATATAGTCTAGGTTCCAATACAACAAATACATTTCTGGTTGTTTCGGCTGGCAAAAATATAAAACTCTGAAAAATTAAGAAAACATATATAAATGAAATTACTGAAGAATTGACAACCTCATGATATTTGGTAATCTTATTTTGGACCCTTGGTTTAGTGAATATGCTGCTATACTGCTACCTATGTCTCAATAATACCTAATTCAACAATCTTTTGGTAACATTTAAGGGGGTAATTTTGGCAGCCTTCATAAATATCAAAGAAAAACCAAAGTTATAATTCACATGTTCCTGAGGAGCATTGTTTTCTCTCTAAACTTTGCTTTTAGCTTAGAAGTGGGAGTTTCCTTCCCTTTTGGCTCATTCTATCTTGTTCAAAAGTGTCTAGAAATAATGGGCTAAATTTTTTGGAAGTAAAAATGAATTCTCTACAAATCTTTCCAGTGATTTAGGAAGAGGTAGTCTACCATGGGTCCCAAACATCCTTGCCTGGCCTTGCTAAGTGTGCCACACTAAGGCCTAACCATCCCCTGATACTGAAGAGTTTCTATAGAGAGTCATGTATACAATTAATTCGGTCAAGGTGACCAAAACATGACTACTCTGGGGAAAGGGGACTGGCTTGTTTTTTGTTTGTTTGTTTTTTTTAAATAAACTTATTTATTTTTGGCTGCATTGGGTCTTTGCTGCTACACGCAGGCTTTCTCTAGTTGTGGCGAATGGGGGCTACTCTTCGTTGTGGTGTGCGTGGGCTTCTCATTGTGGTTGCTTCTGTTGTTGCGGAGCACAGGCCTTACAGTGCGTGGGCTTCAGTAGTTGCGGCACGCGGGCTCAGTAGTTGAGGCTGGTGTGCTCTAGAGTGCAGGCTCAGTAGTTGTGCCGCACGGGCTTAGTTGCTCCACGGCATGTGGGATCTTCCCGGACCAGGGCTTGAACCCGTGTCCCCTGCGTTGGCAGGCGGATTCTTAACTACTGCACCACCAGGGTAGTCCGGGACTGGCTTCTTTGACACTTACTACAAAATGTACTGAGCCCTTGGCCCTGGATTGCAGTGCAGTCTGCTATGTGTGTAGCCTAGCTCATTGCCTCATGAGACTTGGGGACATAGGAATTGGTACCACCATGCTGATGCTCCTCTTGTTTTCTATGCTGTAATAAAATGCTTTATTCTGATTTATCAACTCCCACTGTCTACTTTTTTGGCATCTATGGAAGTAGGAGGTTTACTCTGTGTTAGCCCAATCAGACTACCAAGGACACATTTGTAGTGTAACAAAATCAGGTTCATTGATCCACTGCAGTGAGGGAGATCACACAAGAGGAACCATGGGGCATCTCATCAAGTAAAGGAAAGGCTAGAGTCATTATGGAATTTAGGGGAAGGGTGGAGTTTAGGTGACATTTAAATGAAGCAGTGTTTTGGTAGGCTCAAAGTAAGGCTGTGTGTAAAGAGCTCAACATCATCTCTAAGCTGCAAAGTGAACACTTGGATTAGCATGTATGTGGGATATTGAATCCAGGACCCCTTTCTGAAGCTATGCACCTAGGATGGAAATTGTGGCTGCTTCTCTAGGTCAAAGTGACTTAGATCCTCCAGGCAAGAGTGGGATGTTTTATTCTTGAAGATATAATTTCAAACAGCAAAGCTTCTGACAGTCCATGATTTTATTTTTTTATTATTATTATTTTTTTTGCAGTACGTGGGCCTCTCACTGTTGTGGCCTCTCCCATTGCGGAGCACAGGCTCCGGACGCACAGGCTCAGCGGCCATGGCTCACGGGCCTAGCCGCTCTGCGGCATGTGGGATCTTCCCGGACCGGGACACGAACCCGTGTCCCCTGCATCGGCAGGCGGACTCTCAACCACTGCGCCACCAGGGAAGCCCTGACAGTCCATGATTTTAGAGAACAAAGTTTCTCAATGAGTATGGCAGCAGTAGTCACACAAAGAAAGTGGTTATTATGACATTTTCTACCTGCAAGCATGTCCTTGAGAGAAATATTATTTTCAGTTGACAGTGCAGTTGACTTCGTGTATTATTCAAGCGTAATGAATGGCTGGGAAGATTCTGAGCTAAATTTGACTTTCACATTGTCTTCTTTTGTCCAAGGGCTATGAAGTTCAATTCATAGGACATTATTTTGTGAAATCCAGATCTGCACCACTGTCTGAGTTCCATTGATTGGAAGGCTGTTTGGACAGTTGGATTAGTAAGTCCTGCTCATTTCTTTCATTGTAAGATGAACTGGTGAGTCAATTTCTGTGACAGTATCTGAATGGTAGCATTTAAGACTCTGAAGATCACACATTTGAACACTGTAACACAGACAAATACTAAGAGAAGGTTTTATCATCAGAGTTTGAAGAATACTTGTAAGTTAGAAGGTGTCCAAATTAAATTAAGACAACAGATCTTATCCCCAATCTGAAGAGCCCACAGAGCCAGGTATGGGGGTATTAGCTAAGCTAAGTTATCTCATTTTTAAAGGAAACTTCTTTGTCACCTATAAAATCACTTAGTATTGAGTTCAATTACCTAGGAAACCAATTGATCCGTACCATAGGAAGTTGGATAGAAAGTGAGTACAAACTCAACAGCTGGTTTAATTGTATGTTTTTAGCCAAATCGTGAGCAAATTGTAGCCAGGTGTAGGATCTATACCAAGGAGTGATTAAGGCTTCAAAGAGCAATATTAAGAATAGACCCTAGGGCTTCCCTGGTGGCGCAAGTGGTTGAGAGTCCGCCTGCCGATGCAGGGGACACGGGTTCGTGCCCCGGTCCGGGAAGATCCCACATGCTGCGGAGCGGCTGGGCCCGTGAGCCATGGCCGCTGAGCCTGCGCGTCCGGAGCCTGTGCTCCACAACGGGAGAGGCCACAACAGTGAGAGGCCCGCGTACCACAAAAAAAAAAAAAAAAAGACTGAAGGTGATATGGACAATAGAGATTTTGAGTAAGATGTAATATCTCCCAAAGATGTTTGGCAACAGTTCTAGAGAAGTGACTGTCACCATCACTAGAGAGAAAATCAAGGTTTCCCAAGTAAAAAACAAGTCAAGCAACTTTTTTGTTATTGTTAAAGTAGTGGCTTTTTGATAACATTTGATGATCCTCAAAAATAGATATATAATGGCCGAACATATTTGTATCCCATGTAAATCTATTTGGAGGTTTTCAAAGGAGGCTTGAGGCTTTGGCTACAGTATCTATCCCACCTTAACAGGTTTCACAGGATTACGGCACAGGTAGGTGAAAACATCCTTGGCGGTATCTTTTAAACCAATACTGGTTTTAAAATTAGTCAGATTATCTCTGCCTTAGTAATATGACTGAACACCTCTGGCTAATGTATTATATTAATCAGCAGTAGCAGACTGGAAGAGAATGGCATCCTCTCTTGGGGTCTAACACAATTAATTTATAAGGATAGAGTCAAAATTACCCTGAGAGTAAGAAAATATTATGAACAGTGGGGACAATAACAAATTTCCAGTAGTTTCTGATTTATATTGATGAGAGTTGACCAGGATTGTCCCTGATTGACAAGGGTATTGAAATCTAGAAAGAAAATCACTTTGTAGACAATTATTGTACAAATCTGTTTGCTAGAGGATGAGGATATTTGCACTAACCTAAAAAGTACACACTGAAGTGTATCTACTCTGTTTAACTTATACATAAGTAATCTAAGAATGCTGAACCTTTTTGATGTGTTAGCTTCCTCCACCTCTCTCTCCCCCCACCCCTCCCTCTCACTCTTAACTTTGGGAAACAAAAGAGTTCTCACAGTAGTTTTGAGTTACTTAAACGTGAAGAATACTGAAACAAACCTATTTCTATTATCCTTCTTTTTTATGAGGTGAAGAAGCAAATCTTTATGAGGCCATTCCAGGAAATCCAAAGATAGTTCAGGCACAGAAGACATCTTTACAGTTTTATTATTTCATATGTAGGGTCTGATAAGGGAAAGACAAAATCAGGAACTGTCAGGAGACGGAAGACATTAACATAAGTCATAATTTTTAAACCCAAGATACAGTTATATATTTTAAAACCACAGTAATAATTGACAGTGATTTTTAGGGCTTAACTGAAAAAATAGAAACTTTTGTTGAAATTACTCAAGAGTTTGCAAGAAGTACAAAGAGTAAAAAGAATATTTTTGGTCTTAACAAAATACGTCCTATAAATTTTAAATAGATCATAACAGAAACCTCTGTTTTCCAGGCAGAGACTTAGTTGGTTGTTCTACAGAAGGAAAGCCCATGTAATCCATGTAATAATTTCCAGCAGGGTACTTAAATGCCTTTTTAAATAAATAAATCTATCAACATTGAATATACCCTTAATTTTTTGTTACCATTTATAGACCTTTTAAAAATTACTCTTGTCACTTTCATATCAGGGTAAATTAAAATTCACATAACATAAAATTAACTGTTTTAAAGAGTGCAATTCAGAGACATTTAGTACATTCACAGTGTTGTGCAACTATCCCCTCTATCTAGTTCCAAAACATTTTCACATCCCCGAAGGAAACCCGGTACCTCTTAAACAGTCGCTCTCCATTCTCCCCTCCCAGGCCTCGGCAACCACTAATCTACTTTCTGTCTCTATGGATTTGCCTGTTTGGGGTATTTAATATAAACTGAATCATACAATATGTGACCTTTTGTGTTTGGCTTCTTTCACTTAGCATATTTTTGAGGTTTGGTCAATGCTGTAACATATATCAGTATTTTATTTCTTTTTATGGCTGAATAACATTCCATTGTATGGATTTACCGCATTTTGTTTATCTATTCATCAATTGATAGACATTTGGGTTGTTTCCATCTTTCAGTTATTGGGAACAGTGCTGCTATGAACATTTGTGTACAAGTATTTGGATACCTGTTTTCAATGCTTTTGAGTATGTACATAGCAGTGGAATTGTTAATATGCTAATTAATATGCTAATTATATGTTTAACTTTGCAAGACCAACCGAACTGTTTTCCACAGCAGCTGCACCATTTTACATTCCCACAATCCATGCATAAGGACTCTAATCTCTCCATGGCCTCACCGACACTTGTTATTCTGTTTTTTAATAACAGCCATCTTGCTAGGTGTGAAATGGTATCTCATTGTGAACTGTACACTCTAAAATAGTTTGACTTGCATTTCCCTAATGATTAGTGATGTTGAGCATCTTTTCTTTTGCTTATTGGCCATCTGTATATCCTCTTTAGAGAAATGTCTATTCAAGTCCTTTGCACATTTTTAAATTGTGTTGTCTTTTGTTGAGTTGTAAGAGTTCTATATATATTCTGGATACTAGATGCTTGTAAGATTTATGATTCACAGATATTTTCACCCATCTGTAAGTTGTATTTTCAATTTCTTGATAGTTTCCTTTGATGCACAGTTTTTTATTTTTATGAAGTCCAATTTATCTACTTTTTCTCTTATTGTTTATGCTTTTCATGTCATGTCTAAGAATCCATTGCCAAATCAAAGATCATGAAGTTTTAACCCTATGTTTTGTTCTAAGAGTTTTATAGTTTTAGCTTTTATATGTAAATCTTTGATCCATTTTTGAGTTAATAATTTTGGTATATGGTATAAAGAAAGGGTCCAATTTCATTCTTTTTTTATTGAGGTATAGTTGATGTACAATACTATATAAGTTTCAGGTGTACAGCATAGTGATTCACAATTTTTAAAGGTTATATTCCATTTATAGTTATTATAAAATATTGGCTGTATTCCCTGTGTTGTACTATATATCCTTGTAGCTTATTTATTTTATACATAGAAGTTTGTACCTCTTAACAATTTCAGTCTTTTGCATGTGGATACCTAGTTGTTCCCAAACCATTTACTGGGGACACAGTTCTTTCCCCCGTTGAATGATCTCAGCACTCATAAAAAATCAACTGGCCATAGATATGCAAGTTTATTTCTGAACTCTCAACTCTATTCCATTGATCTATATTGTTGTTTGCTTGCTTAGTGACTTTTCTAAACTCTTTTTGTAAAGTCTGTATTCTTTGTTGTACGTGGCCACCTAAGTTTGTTCTGTTAGCTTAGTGGTTGGCTAGTGTTTTGACAGTTTCCTTAAAGACATGGAGAGGATAAGGAGGAGGAAGAGAGAAGGAAAAAAAAACCCTCTCTTAGTCTTTGCAGATTGGCTCAGTGTCAGGGCACTCCTTCAATGCTTAGCCAAGCCCTTTGCAACTCTGCTTACCCAAGCCCTTTGCAACTCTACTTAGCCTTCATATCCTGCTTGCACAGAGCCTGAAGGCAAGCCAGAGGTGAGAGTTTAGAATCTTTTCAGGGTTTTTGTGAGCATGGATCCAGCTCTGGGCATGCATGTGGCCTTCTTGATTCCCAAGTGTATGTGGGAGCTTTTAAATTCCTTATTCTCCCATGTATCTCCTTTCCCAATCTCTTCCTTCCCAGGCTTTATGGTCTCTGTATTTATTGTCCTGACTGTCATTCTTTGTCCCAGGCTGCTACTGCCAATACTTGGGCCCTTAAATGCTTTTGGCAAAAGCTGTTTGGGAAGCTGCTCCAGGCCTGAGAATGCTCCCAGTTGAGCAAAACAAAGGTAAGTCTTGTGCAGGTCCTTTAGGGAGCTGCCAGGCAAGTCTAAACCCACAACAACAATTATTTGAGAATAAGGTCCATATTGCTCCCTTAGGCATTAGCAACCTACACCAGGGGTGTGGGCTGCTATCCTCATGGCTGCCACCAATCTGGGGTATGGAGGATTGTAAGTGGGCAATTTAAAATGCCACTGTTCTCTCTTTCCCCAGTGCAGCAGCTTTTGTCTTCACCAAGCCTTCCTCTCGTTGTTGTAAGTATTTGACCAAATTCTAGAGTTGTGCAAAAGTTGATAATGATCGTTTTTGCCAGCTCATTAGTTGCTTGTGTGGAGGGACACCGCCCTGGAGTTCCCTACTCCACAATTTTCAGTGACATCATTCCATAATATACTTTTATATGAATATGTTTGGATGTAAATATATAGCAATGTTGATAAACAGTAAAATTAAAGACTTTAATTTTAAGATATAATTAGTGTTAGCATATTAAATAAAATATGTATGACATTAAAATTACTATTTTAACAAACTAATAATTTCCTTATGTGACGGACAAATCCATCATCAGGAAAAACATTTTCTTGTACACATATTTGTATTTTACATGATTCTTATACTGTGTATAGCTTTTTTTTTTTTTTTTGGCCTCGCTGTGCGGCTTGCGGGATCTTAGTTCCCCGACCAGGGATTGAACCCATGCCCTCAGCATTGAAACTGCAGAGTCCTAACCACTGGACCACCAAGGAATTCCCTATACTGTGTACAGCCTTAATCATTTTTATTAGCTCCTTTAGTTTACATAGCCAACTTTTGTCTTTTCTAGACTCAGAGAAAACCACTAGACAGGAAGCCAAGAACCATCTAGCTAATTTTCCCTGAATATACTTTTTAGATTATATTTATAAATCTTAAGGTGGCAAAATAAGCACATACATCATCCAAAGGCCTGGAACATTCTGTTAACTTACAAAAGTTTTATAATATATAAGAATAAGGGTAAATTGAAACTGTGTTTAGTGACCAAAGTTTTATATATTTTTGTACTTAGAAATTATTCAAGTAGCCAAAGATTATTTACCAATGAATTCAACCTAATATTTAAAACCTTAACAAATGTTAACTAAAGATCTGGAAATTATAATTTTAGCTAACACACTAAGCCCTTATGATCCGTAGAATCATAAGAAATTTATAAACTCAAACTCTTTTAAAAGATATCTGTCATTAAATTCTCATTTAGTGAAACACCATTTTCATTTAGTGAAACACAATTTGGTAATCTTTAATATTTTGTGGAAACAATGAAAAGTTATTTAATCCATAAGACCAATATGGGAAATTTAGGAAATCTAAATCATGAGAAGTTTGGCCTTAGTTTTATATAGACTAGAACACTGGCTTGCATTAATTTTAATAGATTAAAACCAGGAGAAGACATTCTTCTAGTAACAAAGGCTATTATTTAAATTTACTTGTCATATATTTTTTAAAGTGAAAGAAGCACAGTTTATTACATTTTTTCTTTCTCATACACATTTATGACTATTTATCTGTACTAGATGTTCTTAGAATATGAATATGACAGAATGATTTTTCTGATCAATTACCTTTAAAATTTCCCAAGTAATGAAAAGAGAAAAAAACGTAAAAGAAGAGAAGGAACAAGCTGTAGAATAAAGTTATCACTGTAAAAGCTAAACACCCATTTTGACATATAGTCATATATACACATCCACACTAGAGTCATTAGAGGTGTTTTAAACAGTAACTTGGGGCCTTGATAATTTTTTTAAATTTTATTGAAGTATAGTTGATTTACAATGTTGTATTAATTTCTGCTGTACAGCAAAGTGATTCAATTATACATATATATACTCTTTTTCATATTCTTTTCCATTATGGTTTATTACAGGATATTGAATACAGTTCCTTGTGCTATACAGTAGGACCTTGTTGTTTGTCCATTCTATATATAATAGTTTGCATCTGCTAACCCCGAACTCTCAATCCTTCCCTCCCCCAACCCCCTCCCCCTTGGTTACCACAAGTCTGTGCTTATATCTGAGTCTGTTTCTGTTTTCGTAGATATGTTCATTTGTCGTATTTTAGATTCCACATATAATGATATCATGTGGTATTTGTCTTTCTCTTTCTGACTTACTTCAGTTAGTATGATAATCTCTAGCTCCATTCATGTTGCTGCAAATGGGCATTATTTCATTCTTGTTTATGGCAGAGTAATATTCCATTGTAGATATATACCACATCTTCTTTATCCACTCATCTGTCGATGGGCATTTAGGTTGTTTTCATATCTTGGCTGTTGTGAATAGTGCTGCTCTGAACCTTGGGGTGCATGTATCTTTTCGAATTTTAGGCTTGTCTGGCTATATGCCCAGGAGTGAGATTGCTGGATCATATGGCAACTCTATCTTTAGTTTTTTAAGGAAAATCCATACTGTTTTCCATAGTGGCTTCACCAATTTACATTCCTACCAACAGTGTAGGAGGGTTTCCTTTTCTCCACAGCCCCTCCAGCATTTGTTATTGGCACCTTGATAATTTTATCAAGTCATACTATTAAAAAGCCAGTACTTATTGATATTAACACTTGTATGGAAAAAATAACATGGTCTCTCTCTTTTAGACAAGCCAGTCTCCTCATGAGTATTTTTGGTCTCTTTTTGTTCTAAAGCTCCTCTCAGATGAACAATCTTATTCATGTCAAAGTTGCCCAAAGTGGCCACTACAATTCCAAACTGTCCTCAGTGAAGTTGTGCCAGAAGTTAGTACAAGTTTATTAGCAAACAAAGCGAGGAGAAATCGGCTGACACTTGGTCAAGTGTAAAAATATCACTTACAAATGAGTTGGGCCCTTAACTCTAATGTTAAGTCACCTCGACCACTGACTGGAAGAATCAGCAGCCTCCCGGAAGGCAGAATATTTACAAAGATCTCTTCCAAAGTCAATTTCTCATAAGTTCTCAGACAAACAACAGACAAGATGGTGGACACGCAGATGATAGAAGATGGTGTTAAAAGCTAAATTTCACCAGAGGACACCAAAGTCTGATCAGACCTCT
This sequence comes from Mesoplodon densirostris, assembly GCF_025265405.1. Taxonomy (NCBI): domain Eukaryota; kingdom Metazoa; phylum Chordata; class Mammalia; order Artiodactyla; family Ziphiidae; genus Mesoplodon; species Mesoplodon densirostris. Next base: position 101,574,281 of record NC_082681.1, read on the forward strand.
AAAATCCCAGGAGACAAATGACACATCTGATACCAAAGGGCCAAAGAAATCAACAGAGTCCAGATTCAGAGCAAAAATCCATGTAATCAGGGACAGAGATGCCTCAAGTGGACGAGATGCAAGGGGCTGCAGATGTGCACGTGATTACTTAGTCAAAGGTCCTGGTCCATGGCAGTGAGGATCTCAGCCGTACCTTGGTAGAAACTCCAAATTATTCTAGCCTAATATGCCTAAGACCACCAGGGACAAACCTATAGCCTGACAAAATCAGTTTTAATTGACCCATCATGATGAGGGACACCGGGGATGGCTTTGGCTGATGGCCTGGGGAGCCGTTAAAGACCTGGCTGGCGTGTCTGTGTGATGAGGGAACAAGAATGAATGGCAGCAGTGAGGCTGTCCCACATGCCTCAAGCTGCCATGCAGACTATTCAGTTGGGACAGAATTATGCCCTCAACAAGGCTTGCTACTTTGGATTTCTGTTCCAATGACTACATTATGGCCAACCCAGGAAGACTCTCCCGAGGCTGATAAAAATCCCACGGAATACCATGGAAGAAGCTATTCAAAGCCTGAGTGCTGTAGGTGCTCCAGACGGACAATGAGCATTGCACACAATGACAGCCCCCCACGATGAGCCTCTTACTGCAGAGAATGGCTGAAAAGGTACTTCGATCTGCCCCCCGCCCCAAGTGGAAGAAAGACTCCATTACCTTTGTTTTAGTACTTGGGGGCCCTCTGTGGTAGGCTGTGATGATGCTGAGCCCCAAAATGCCCAGGATAAAGATAGGCACCCCAAACCAGGCACAGACTGTGATCTAAGACAAAACTAAGGAAGGGAAAGGCACAACAGTCTTTTCTTATTTAATGAAAATAATAGAGTCAAGGGAGAAGCAAGCCTAGTCCCACAAGTGAATAGATTGTGGCCACACTTTTAGGGGCCATTGTAGCTCCCTCTCCTAGATGACTCCGAGAGCAGCCTTTGGCTCCCTAGGGAGAAAGAGTGGCTACTGACCTAGAACAAATGAACTATGTGGCCACGGAAAGAGAACAATAACCCTGGTACCTGAAGAATGAACACCTTCGTTACCTAGGAAGTTTGAGGTGGTGGGAATATTTAATGCTTTCTTTGTCCCCTAGACCCAGCACTGCAGCATCACAAAATAATCACATGGTCCGCTTGAGTCAAGCAGCAGGTGCAATTGGCAATATAACCCTGCTGCTGGGTTTGTCATCCCATCTGAGTGCTAGGAAAAGAGAAAAACTCATGTGGGTGTGGCCAGAACAAAACTATTCTGCTGTGTGGGACACCCGCACAGTAGCAGGACTATTCGGTTCCACCCGATACCCTCAGGAAAGCTGGACTGCTTGGATGTGTCTGACACCTCAGCTCCCCCCTCATATGTGCACCAGTGTAACCGTTTTTCAATCTGACTGATCGGAATTAAGGCATTGAGCCCTTGGCCCTGGGTTCCTCAGCTGTGATGCATCTCACTGCTCACAGGCTCTCTGTCTGGGCTCATTGAATCACTCCCTGGGACTTGGGGGCATGAGAACCAGAGCTACCATGCTGATGCCTCTGCTGTTGCTGTGCTGAGTCTTACTCTGATCACGTGATCTAGTTTCAGTACCTATGGATGCCAGGTTTACTCCTTGCAATCCAGAGGTTGAGGGTTCTTCCCTAACAAAGGTAGAACAAGGCAAGGTGAGATTTTTTTATTTCTTAATGAAGAATATAATAATTGTATTTTAAATGGGTTCCTTCCCCCTTCTTTCTGTTTCTAATAATACCCCTCTTTTCCTTTTTCCTTTGTTCACCCACTAGAAATCATTTATGTAAAAGATATTGAATTTTACCAAGAGGTATCTGCACCCTCCGTGTTCATTGCAGCATTATTCACAAGAGCCAAGACATGGAAACAACCTAAGTGTCTGTCGACAGGTAAAGAAAATGTGGAATACACACACACAAATGCATGCACGCATGCATATTATTTAGCTATAAAAAAGAAGGAAGCCCTGCCATTTGTGACAACATGGATAAAACTTTGAGGGCAGTATGCTAAGTCAAATAAGTCAGATGTAGAAAGACAAATACAGTGAACACTTGAACAACATAGGTTTGAACTACAGTGAATTTTTTTTTTTTGACTAAATATGTACTACACGATCCATGGTTGGTTGAATCCTCAGATGGAGAACTGCACGTACAGAGGGCCGATTGTGAAGTTAGACATGGATTTTTCAACTGGGCAGACGGTCAGTGCCCTCACCCCTCACCTTTTTAATATTTATTTATTCATTATTTATTTAGGCTGCTCCAGGTCTTAGTTGCAGCACGTGGGATCTTCGTTGCAGTATGTGGGATCTTTCGTTGAGGCATGCGGACTCTTAGTTGTGGCCTGTGGGCTTCTTAGTTGTGGTATGTATGTGGGATCTAGTTTCCTGACCAGGGATCGAACCTGGGCCCCCTGCATTGGGAGTGCGGAGTCTTACGCCCTGACCACCAGGGAAGTCCCACCCCTCACCTTTTTAAAGGGTCAACTGTACTCTATGATCTCAGATGTATTTAGAATCTAGAAAAGCCAAACTCATAGAAACAGAGAGTAACTTGGTGGTTGCCAGAAGTTGGGGGTGGGGGAAATGGGGAGATGTTGGTCAAATGGTACAAACTTCTAGTTATAAGATGAACAAGTTCTGGGGATCTAATATGCAGCATGGTGACTAAAATAGTTAACATGTATTGTACACTTGAAAGTTACTAAGAAAGTAGATCTTAAATGTTCTCACCACAAAATTTTTGAAAAGGTAAATATGTGAGGTGAAAAAAAAAGATACTGAATTTTAGCAAAGCTAGAAATTTTTAAGATTATAAATTTGTGTGTGTGTGTGTGTTTTGAGAGTCCCTTGGAAACATTTTTATATCAAGGCCTGAAACAAAAATTGTTAAAATATTTGACATTTTCATCTGTTTTACAAGCAGTTATAATTGAAGTTTCTTGTAGTTTTCTTTTTTAATGTTAGTTTTAAACACTCTATAAATTACAAAAAAAGTTTTTAAAATCTGAAAAATTGAGTAGATATATATTAAAGGCTGTTCAGAAAGGCTGTTAGGAAAGAAAAAAGATCTGGGCCTTTAGTTTACTACCCATTCTTAATTTTTTTTTTGGCTGCACTGCGCAGCATGTGGGATCTTAGTTCCCTGACCAAGGATCAAACCCATGCCCCCTGCAGTGGAAGCATGGAGTCTTAACCACCGGACCACCAGGAAAGTCCCCCCTCCCCCAGTTTTTTTGATTGTGTATATTCTTACACATACAGAAAAGAAGAGAAAGAATGGAGTATAATGAACTCCCATGTATCCATCATCAACTTTAACAACCATCAACATTCTGCCAATCTTATTTCATCTACCTCCCCCAACTTTCTTTTCTGAGCCACTTAAAAAGAACTCCTAGACACTTGATTTCACATGTAAATATATGAAAGTCAATCTTAATTCCAAATAAGTTAATGCAGTATAAATAAAATTACAGTGTATAGATGAAGGAATATGCCTGTTCTATTCACTCATTAAAGCCAGATAGCTAGGCACTATGTTAGCTGCTGGGAATATCAGAGAGAGCCACGTGAGGGTAGGAGAAGACAGAACGTTCATAGGTTATTAGGTGAAGAATCAAATAGAAACATTATTGCTCCTAGGTGATGATAATGATAATAGTTAATATTTATAGATCAGTTACTGTTTTAAGCCCTTTGCAAACATTATTAAGAATAAATGTTAGGGATTGGTTCAAGATGGTGGAGTAGAAGGACGTGCACTAACTCCCTCTTGTGAGAACACTGGAATCACAACTAACTGCTGAACAATCATCCACAGGAAGACACTAGAACGCAACAAAAAACATACCCCACATTCAAAGACAAAAGGAGAAGCTGCAATGAGATGGTAAGAGGGGCGCAATCATAATAAAATCAAATCCCATAACCACTGGGTGAGTAACTCACAAACTGGAGAACAATTATATCACAGAAGTCCACCAACTGGAGTGAAGGTTCTGAGCCCCACGTCAGGCTTCCCAACCTGGGGGTCTGGCAACAGGAGGAGGAATTCCCAGAGAATCAGACTTTGAAGCCCAGCGGGATTTGATTGCAGGATTTCAACAGGACTGGCGGAAACAGAAACTCCACTCTTGGAGGGCACACACAAAGTAGTGTGTGCATCAGGACCCAGGGGGAAGGAGCAGTGACCCCCATAGGAGACTGAACCCGACCTACCTGCTAGTGGTGGAGGGTCTCCTGCAGAGTTGGGGGGTGGCTGTGACTCACCACGGGGACAAGGACACTGGCAGCAGAAGTTCTGGGAAGTACTCTTTGGCATGAGCCCTCCCAGAGTCCGCCATTAGCCCCACCAAAGATCCTGTAGCCTCCAGTGCTGGGTCTACTCAGGCCAAACAACCAACAGGGAGGGAACTCAGCCCCACCCATTAGCAGACAAGTGGATTAAAGTTTTACTGAGCTCTGCCCAACAGAGCAACACCTAGCTCTACCCACCACCAGTCCCTCCCATCAGGAAGCTTGCACAAGCCTCTTAGATAGACTCAGCTACCAGAGGGCAGACAGCAGAAGCAAGAAGAACTACAATTGTGCAACCTGTGGAACAAAAACCACATTCACAGAAATATAGACAAAATGAAAAGGCAGAGGACTATGTACCAGATGAAGGAACAAGGTAAAACCCCAGAAAAACAATTAAATGAACTGGAGATAGGCAACCTTCCAGAAAAAGAATTCAGAATAATGATAGTGAAGATCATCCAGGACCTCGGAAAAAGAATGGAGGCAAAGATCGAGAAGATGCAAGAGATGTTTAACAAAGAACTAGAAGAATTAAGGAACACACATCTAGAAGAATTAAAGAACAAACAAACAGAGATGAACAATACAATAACAATACAATAACTGAAATGAAAAATACACTAGAAGGAATCAATAGCAAAATAACTGAGGCAGAAGAAGCGATAATGATCTGGAAGACAGAATGGTGGAATTCACTGCTGTGGAACAGAATAGAGAAAAAAGAATGAAAAGAAATGAAGACAGCCTAAGAGACCTCTGGGACAACATTAAATGCACCAACATTCACATTATAGGGGTCCCAGAAGGAGAAGAGAGAGAGAAAGGACCTGAGGGAATATTTGAAGAGATTATATTCGAAGACTTCCCTAACATGGGAAAGGAAATAGCCACCCAAGTCCAGGAAGCCCAAAGAGTCCCAGGCAGGATAAACCCAAAGAGAAATATGCTGAGACACATAGTAATCAAATTGACAAACATTAAAGACAAAGAAAAATTATTAAAAAGCAACAAGGGGAAAAACGACAAATAACATACAAGGGAACTCCCATAAGGTTAATAGCTGACTTCTCAGCAGAAACTCTACAAGCCAGAAGAGAGTGGCATGATATATTTAAAGTGATGAAAGGGAAGAACCTACAACCAAGAGTACTCTACCCAGCAAGAATCTCATTCAGATTTGATGGAGAAATCAGAAGCTTTACAGACAAGCAAGAACTAAGGGAATTCAGCACCACCAAACCAGCTCTACAACAAATGCTAAAGGAACTTCTCTAAGTGAGAAACACAAGGGAAGAAAATGACCTACAAAAACAAACCCAAAACAATTCAGAAAACGGTAATAGGAACATACATATCAATAATTACCTTAAATGTGAATGGACTAAATGCTCCAACCAAAAGACACAGGTTTGCTGAATGGATACAAAAACAAGACCCATATATATGCTGTCTACAAGAGACCCACTTCAGACCTAGAGATACATACCTGTGTGGAGCCTGTGCTCTGCAACGGGAAAGGCCACAACAGTGAGAGGCCTGCGTACCGCAAAAAAAAAAAAAAAAAAAAAATATATGTGTGTGTGTGTGTGTGTGTGTGTGTGTGTGTGTGTATAACTGAGTCACTTTGTTGTATGGCAGAAATTGAACACAACATAGTAAATCAAGTATATTTCAGTAAAATTAAAGAAAGAATAAACATCATTTAGTTTTCATAATCATCCTTTGAGGTAAATACTATTATTACAGATGAGGAAACTGAGAAACCCAGAGAAATGAAGTAACTTCCTGGAAAGCTTTAAGATCATAAGTGGTCTGATTTCAGAGGCTGTGCTCTAAGAAAAACAGACTACCTTAATATTGTGGTAAAAACAATGTTATTTGTTCACCAAACCATTTCATTTTCTTCCTAGGCATACAGGAAGACTGTACTTCCCAGCTCCCTGGCCTTTAAACAAGCCATGTGGCTAATTCTGGCTAATGGAATGTGGGTGGATATAAAACAAACAAAAAAAATCTCCGGGTTAGAACGATGGCTTCCCAAGACGAAAAGAGACTGTATCTCTAGGTTATTACTTACAGGAGAGCCTCTCCATCAGGTACATCTTTACTGAACTTTGTGAGCACAAGAAATGAACCCTTTCTGTGCTAAGTTACTGCGATTTGGTGGGGTGTTCGTTATGGCAGCTTGTGTAAGTAATACTAATAGAAAATTTAAAAATTTAAAAATTATGAAATATTTCAAAAATATTGAAAAGTGCATAATATATTAACAATCATATCTCTATCCCCAGATTTAACATATATTAATATTGTCACATTTCCTTCAGGTTGTTCTTCAAGAAACCCATTAGATATAACTAATAGCTAATAACCAATAAAGCATCACCTCATCCCTAACCCTTCCTTAGAAGTAACTACTATCCTGAAGGTGGTGTCTATTATCCTCATTTACATTTTTTACTTTGTCTACGATATATTAAATTATAGAGTATTTTGTGTGCTTTAAAAATAGGAATGGTATCAAAAAGATGGGGTTTTTTTCATTCCATATTGTTTTTGAGGTGTCTCCATGTTGGTACATGTAGGTCTAATTTATTCGATTGAAGAGGTATGTAGAAATACAGTAATTTATGTATCCATTCTCCTACTGAGAGACAGTTGAGATTCTTCTTATTTTTTTGCTTCTACAAGCAACGTTGCGATGAACTTCCTTGTACCTGCCTAATATCATGGAGTCGGGGAAGCCTCTCTGAGGATTTTCTCATTTAAGCTGATACTGGAAGGATGAGAAGCCAGCCACATGAAGAGCTGGGATACCAGTGTTTTAGGTATCTGGAACAGTAGACAAGCCCTAACACCTTAGGGAATGGCATGTACTTGATCCAGTGAAGTTACAGTGAAGTGAATGAAGGAAAGAGTGGCAGGAGATGGAGGTGGAGAAGCAGGCAAGGACCACTGTGTTAATGGCTTTAGAGACCACACTAAGAAGTTTGGGTTTTCTTCTATATGCAAAGCCATCCAAGCGTTCTCATTTTTTCTAGGTTGGTCAGACCAGTATTGTGAGTTCCTCCCCTCAACTTCACTATGAAAGGAGCATCTCTTAAATGAATGCAGTTACTGCTTTTGCTCTCCATTTTGGAGGAATTGATTGTAATATCATAAAAAAAAGAAAGAAAAAATATTTTTCAATTCCTTTCCCAGACTTTTGTGTCTGAGGGGCAGCTGTGTGTTTCAAAAGGAAACTACAATTGACCCTTGAACAACATGGGTTTGAAGTGCATGGGTCCACTTATATGCAGATTTTTTTTTTTTTTCAGTAAATGTTACTACATGATCTGAGGTTGGTTGAAAATCGCAGAACAGCAGATAAGGAGGAATTCCAGTTAGGGAGGGCCAACTATAAATTATACATGGATTTTTGACTGCAAGGAGGGTCTGTGCCCCTAACCCCCAAGTTGTTCAAGGGTCAACTGTATATGTATCAAATTTTCAGTTTTCCATCAAAAGGGCTTATAAGGAAATGTTATTTTTTCCCCATATTTTGCAATCAAATTGTTCCTCATTAAAATCAGATTGACTTCATGAAAGATCTAAAGTGTTAGGTTGATTTAAGAGCTGAGGAAATATGCTGCTAGTTCTGAAATTATCTCAGGTGTGATAGAATCTGGTGATGACCAAATAGAGCAACAATTGAAGAGTGGGAATGAAACATTAGGTATTTATACTACATACAGTGCCAAACATTGTACTGTAGGCTTTAAAATGATAAATTACACTATTTCCAAAAGTTTGGGTATGAGCCATTCCTTCAGTAACTTAGCCAAATGCTAACATTTTCTCTCCTTCCTTATTCATTTCTTCGATTAGCAGTTCCTATATTTGCTTAATTGGCTGTACTATCAGGTTGGGAGGTGGGCTATCACTTTCAGTTTTCATTTAAATTACCTCCCCGATCTCCAACAATTCAAGCACATCAAGTCTCACAGTTCTATTCTTGTATTTTCACCCTATTTTCCATTAGAATATCATTTTTAATAACCAGTACTTTTCAATTTTTAAAGATACGTATTCAGACTCACAGAAATTTCATTAAAATCTAACCCGATGGATGCCAGTGAAAATTCCTCTTTTCCAAAACAACCCCCATCCACCCATTAATTTTTTTTATTTGCAAATTGGTTGTAATTTCTCTAGGTAGAATCTTACTGCCAAATAGAATGAATACCAAGAGGCATGGTGTATAACTGTGTTTAATAAATGCAATAAGGCAGAGTTAAAATCCCATCAACATCACACAGAATCAGAATGTGAGTATTAGAAAAGACCTTAAGGACCATCTTGTACATCTTGTGTGTTTGTGACCACCACGGCGTTTTAAGTGAAGTCAATAGTTTTCAGAAGAGGAAAAAGAACCTTCAGTAAAACAAATCAAAACAACTGCAAAAAAAAAATAGTACCATTCTAACTAATTTAGAAAACATGTGTTTGTTTCCTGAGGTAGCAGCATAGGGATGAATCTTAGGGAGGTTATCTGCCCTCCAGCAACTATACCTGTGGGGGGTGGTGTAAGTAATCTAATGTCTTTTTCTGAGTACTATGATGGTATTGTTTGTGTAAATGTGCTTTAGGATCACAAAAGAGGGAGCAAGTGATTAATTACACTCCAAAAGTTACACCCTCAAAAGACAGGTGAATGGTCTTCAAGAAGGACTAAGAATTACACAAGTGGACAAGAATGAGAGTATTTTAACCTTAGGGAACAACAAGTGCCTCTCTTACACCTAAGAGTTACAGATAAGAATCTCCAAATAGATGTTTGAAAAGGGTCGCAGCAATTGACGCTTTTAAACGGTTGCACATTAAAATCACCTCGGAAGCTTTTAAAAATCCTGAAGCCCAGACCAATTAAAGCCGAGTGTATTGGGGGTGGGGGTGGCATAAGTATTTTTTAAAGCCACCCACCCCTCCACCGCCCAAGATTCCAACGTGCAGGCAAGGTTGAGAATGGCCGCTTTAACGCAGGAAGCAACATTATTAAACGTGAATTTTGAGGGGGGAAAAAGTGGCAGTAGGGCACAGAAGATGAACTGAAAGTCCTTGGAAGGCAGGGCGGCTACTTCAAGGGCAGGGACAAGAACCAAGTGGGAGAATCAGCGGTAGAGGATTTAAGGGCTGTTTCCGTGGTAGAACTGCCAGGATTTGGGGGTCGGTAAAGAGCTCAGCATATATTCAACTCCGTTAAAGTGAAGTTATTCTGCCAGTGGCCCTGCTCCTATCCCTAATCAGATTTTCTCGAATTTTTTCCCACAGTTTAAAAAAAAAAAAATGACGGAAACGTCTTCTATCCCACGAAAGGCACATGGGCAGACTGTGGGCGGGGCAAAGATCTGAGAAGTCAGAAGCACGCAGCCGCAACAATTTCTTTGCGAGTCCAGAACTACAAGTCACAAACATCTGGGATGGGGTGGCCTCCCGGTCTGTTGCACCCACCAGGGGAGCGTTGATCGACACCTCAGCGCAAATTGGAGCCTTTTAAATCCCGGAGGGCGGAGAGAGCAAGGGCGGGGCAACTGCTGACGTTCGCACCGGCCCCGCCCTCACACCCACTTCCGGCGGCGCGCGGCCCCCGCTTCCGCTTTTCCCGCCAGCGCGCCGGCCCCGCCCTACTCCCACGCGCCCCCCAGTGTCCGGGCGCCCGACAGCCGGGAGAAAAGGCACAGGTTGCTGTCGGAAGTCCCCCTTTGGCTCCCTTTCCGTACTGCCTAACAACTTCCGCTTTGGGCCGTCAACATGGACGCTGCGGCTGCCTGGTGGAACTGCCTCTGATCGGTTGCGGGGGCGCAGCTTCTCTGCGGCGCCCACCCGGCTTCCCCGCCCTCCCCCCTCCCCTCTCCCCCTTCCCCCCCGCCCCTTGCTCCAGTCCCTGCAGCCGGCGGGCTTGTCGTTACATGGGGGCGGGCCTCCGCGGCCGGCGCACGGCTTCCTGTTCAGAGGCGGCCTGGCGGTAGTAGGCGGCGGCGGCGGCGACTCCGCCCGCGCCCACTTCGGCGCGGTGATCGAGTGCCCGGGAGGGAGGCTCGAGAGCCGCATTTTGTGCCGCTGCGCCAAGCCCGACCCTGCGCCGCCATGGCCCCAGTGCAGCTGGAGAACCACCAGCTGGTCCCGCCCGGAGGCGGCGGCGGGGGCAGCGGTGGCCCCGCGTCAGCCCCGGCGCCTCCTCCTCCGGGAGCCGCCGTGGCGGCGGCCGCTGCGGCGGCGGCAAGCCCTGGCTACCGGCTAAGCACCCTCATCGAATTTCTGCTGCACCGGGCCTACTCGGAGCTCATGGTGCTGACTGACCTGTAAGTGCCGCGAAATCCACGCCTGCTCCCCAGCCCCCCCTTCCCGCCCAGCCGGCTGAGAGGTTCGCACCTCCTTCTCCCCAAAAGGCTGCTGCTTTCTCTTCTTTGCTGGGCTTCTTAGTCTAGAATTTTTGAACTCTTGGGGCCCAGCGGAGGTGGAGGAGAAGCTTTGCATTTGGGGTCTTTCTGGAGATGAAGCAGCCGAGACTTGTGAATTATGCACGTTGTTAAGACTTTCCCTGAAAAGCCAGTCTTTGGAATTTTTGCTCGATTTGCCAGCTGAACCCTATTGATTTCTTGGTTGGAAGCTTTCTAGCCCAGACCCCAAGATTACGGTTTAGGAATACATACTATTCGAGTTACCAAAAAAAAAAAAAAAAAAATCCCAAAGGTGAGAAATTGTTTTACAGCTTCTTACGGTACATTTTAAATGTAGGTTGTAATTACTCCTAACAAAGTTTGAACTCAGGAGATGTATTGTGTATAAAATAATGCAAAATTTTGGATTCCAAGTTTGTTTTTCTGGAACGTTTGAGACTGAAGTCTTCACGCATTTAATGTAAGTAAAGATTTTTTTTGTAACTAGCCTGCTGTTATTGTCTCTTGGGGTATGAACGGAGTTTATAGATCACCGAGTTACCGGGTGAAATGCCTTGGGACATGATTAGGGTGTTAATCTCTTCAGAATAGGATCAGAATACACTGTAAAGATTTTCAGGTGTGTGAAGAAAAGAAACTAAAATTTAGGGGTATATATACTTGAATTACTGTTTTACATTTTTTAATTCATGTTCAGAAAAAGTAAGAATTACTAGTTTTCGTCTAGATTCGTTTTTATCTTTTATCTATTGGTAGGCTCCAGATCAGTGTATTCAGTTGAAATACATGAGTATGTAGGTATTAGGCTGTGCAGTGTCACAGAAATTTGTTGCTAGAGACTGTTAAATTTTTTTTTTTTTGCAGATGACTTAAAGAATTAGAATAGGCTCCACTTATTCCTGTAAAACATCATTCTGAGAATTTTGATATACTGTACTTTACAGAAAGAAGCCTCCCCCCCCCACGCCCGTGTAATGAGAAACTTAAATAGCTGTCGTGATGAGGGATTATTGTGGTAATGTACTTCTCTGCACCATTAGTTGTTGGATTTCATAAGAATTTGAGTATCCATGAGAAAATATCATGTACCCGTCCTATGTAGAGCTATGGGAAACTGTTGAAAACTGCCGCTCTCAGTGGTTGTGTAATTTGTATAATTTGTTTTTCCATAGGGCATTTGTAGAACTTCTTTGAATTGTGTTGTTGTTACTGTTTTAGGACTTAATTATAAAAAGAGAAACATTTATTTTATTGCTGTAGAATAAGTATATAGTTTAATGTTTCATCCTGCACCCTTTATAGGTTGATGATTCCCATACTTATTTCTCCAGCACAGGCGTCTCCACTGAGCTGCAGACTCTGTATCCAGGTGCCTATGTTTAAGTGCCTAATGGGCATTTCAGTGGACCAAGTCCAGAACCAAACTCCTGATTCCATTCGATCCCCCCAAAACTTTCCTATCTCACTAAATAGTACCTCCATTCTTCCTCTTGATGCTTTTAGGCCAGAAATTTTGGAGTAATTCTTGGCTCCTCTTTCTTCCAATCCCACCCTCAGTACATTAGCAAGTCTTGTCATCTCTGACTTCAGAATCTGACCACTTTTCAACGTTTCCATCAAGTGTTAATCCTTTGCTCGTGTTACCGCAGTAGTCTGCTAACTGGGGCCTCTGTTGCTACCCTTGCCCCTCTACGGTTTTTCCTCCATAAAATAGCCAGGATGATCCTTTTTTTTTTTTTGCGGGACGCGGGCCTCTCACTGTTGTGGCCTCTCCCGTTGCGGAGCACAGGCTCCGGACGCGCAGGCTCAGCGGCCGTGGCTCACGGGCCCAGCTGCTCCGTGGCATGTCGGATCTTCCCGGACCGGGGCATGAACCCGTGTCCCCTGCATCGGCAGGTGGACTCTCAACCACTGTGCCACCAGGGAAGCCCCAGGATGATCCTTTTAAAACTTATTTGCTCACAACTTTCCCGTGGTTCCCCATCTCACTTAGAGTAAAAACTTTTTATAGTCACCTATATAGAGAGTGACCATAAAATTTATGGTCTAAGGACACTTTTAAGCATGAAGGGTGGTGCTATTAATAGCAATGGCAGAACGACAGGCATAAACCGGGACTATCTTGAGCAAACCAAGACTGTGGTCTACCTTTAATATCCTACATGATGTGTCTTCTCTCCCTTGCCTCTTTAACTTCAATTTCTAATACTCTCCTTGCTTCTTCTGTTTCAGCCACCGCTATTCTTATTGATCTTTCCTGATAGGGTCAGGCACACTCCACCTTAGAGCCTTTGCTCTTCTCGCAGAAATCTGTGTGGCTTGCTTTCACATTTCCTTTAGGTCTTTGTTCAGATGTAACTTATCAGAAAGACTTGGTGATCACCCATGAGAAGTACTCTGCCCGTCAACCTATCCTTCTTACTCACTGCTTTGTTTTTCTACAGCACTTATTGTTTGTTGTCTGTCTCCTCCTCACTGGAAGTTCTATGAGGACAGGGATTTTGAGTTGTTTGCTACCTTCCCCAGGGCTTAGAACAATAACTGTTCTAAGTCAGGGCACCTGTCATTGTAGACCTGGAGAATTTAAGGGGAAAATTCACTGTTGCTCTTGATACATAGATACATAAAATAACTTTTTTCTCTTTTGATTTGTGGTAACCAAAATTGGTTTAGGAATATACCTTGGAAGTTCCTAAATCATGTATTTTTCCTTGTTCCAGGTAAAAACTGCCAAGATTAATGTATTAATATAAAACCAGTGTTCAAGGTATACTCTGAGTCTTATTTCTGCCACATTTGATGCTTGTCTGTTGACTATTGAAAGTAAAAAAGGTGGTTTGTTTTTGGCCCCAGATTTCTATTTTTTTTTCCTTTTGCTTTTTCATTTCCTCCCCCGACTCATGTAATACATGCTTTCATTTTAGAGTTTACATTCTGCTGTGATTTTTTAGAGACTTAGGTTCTTCCTTTTAAAAACCTCTTTTAATTAAAATCAGAAAATGCTAGCATCTCGGTCATGTAAACTTGTCTTAAAACGCTTTGGTGTAAACAAGGTTTCTGTGACTTCTTCCAAAGATTTGCCCTTTAGGGTTGGTTTTTGCCCCAAGTGGTGGATTTGTCATCCATAAAGGAATTTTAAATAGATTAGGAGGAATTGGGGGAAGGGATGTAGGCAGCAAAGCCTATCCTTTGTCCCTGAAATGACACCACCTCTGGCAAGAGATGATCCTTTTAGGGTCTCTGGGGGGGGTGTGGCTAGAACAATGATTCCTATTCTTTCTACCCCCAAAGGCTCTACTGTTCTGTTTTTCTCCCTTTCACACATACAAGCATCCATGGTTCTCATTCTCTCCCTCTCCTGAGGACAGGGGAGTCTTCTCAAGGAGTGTTTTCCGGATCTTTCACAGGTATAGGAACTTCCCAGTAGCTGCTTTTACTTGCAGTCTTATAATAAGGCCTTAATTTTTGCTTCATCCTCTGATCTCCTGGCCCTTCTAGATCCTACCTAGTTTCTTGTATCACTTGGATCATAACTTGAGCCTCCATCCCGTTGTCTACCCGAAGAATTGTAGGTAACTCTAAGTCAGAGCTCATTTTAATAGTTTCCCTTCCTTGTACCTCGAATCTCTGGCGGTGGTTTTAGTTTTTCTGCACCTGTGGCATGTCGGTGGGGAAGAGGGTCTAAGCGGCTCAGTATGTATTCTTCAAGAGCCTGTTAGATGTAGGGGAGGCTTTAGAGTTCAGGCTGTTGAATCTTGGACCATAGGATAGAGGTTTACAGAATGTGGTGATTCAGGAAGCAAATCAGGACCTTTCTAAGCATCGGTGGATGTGAGACTGTTAAATGGTATAATTTCAGGGAAAATGGTGACATTGGTTGCTGGCTTTTGTACTGGAGAACTAGCAAAAAAGAGATCAAAATCTCACTGGAGCCGTTTAAAAGTAATCATTTGCATCTAACCAAGCAACATCATAATTACTGTACATCCCTTGGCTGACGCTGGCCCTTTTGTGTGCCTAGCTTCTAGTTTTGCCCACCGTAACAAAACATGGAGGGATTAGTGCTTGGAAGCAAGGTTCCATTGAATATGGGGAGGCTGGCATCTAAGTAGTACCTTGCATCCATGATCATTTTGGTCTTAAAAGAATATTTTCTCTGACTCTCTATGATGTAATGTGCTAAGGTAAGACTTGGTCTTTTTAAATGTTTGAGGTTCATGCAGTATCTTTTGAAGCACTTGGAATGGAGAGAAATGTTCCTTTGTTAGTTTTTCCTTTGTAACTATACTGCCGGAAACTCATAAAATAAAAAAGAGTAGGGAACCACACAAGCTTGTAGTGTCTATTTATCCAGTTTTTCTGAAATACTAAGGTATTCAATAAGTCAAAGTAAAGACCATTATCATATTTTGATGAAGGTGTGCATGTATTTAGTCAGTTTCTTTGTTTTTTTCTTCTTAGACTGCCAAGGAAATCTGATGTGGAAAGGTGAGTATGAAAAAAACCTTAAACCTGTGTCTTCGTTGATATATCTATGAGTGTGTGTGTGAGTGAGAGAGAAAGTGGCAGGGCGGGGAGGTACGTGTAGGTATGGGTGGTAGAGCTGTGGACCGGGAACCCAGGCGCGGAGAGCCTAGGGTGACTTCACACCATTTGTTTAAGGAGCCCTGGGAAATCTAATTTCCTCATCCTTGACAATTCTTGGTATGAGGCCAGCTCTGGACCTTCTCTTCTAGAAATCTTTATTGAATCACTGACCAGGTCAAGTGCCTGAGGGGGTAGCAAGATGTAGAAAATACAGAACTAAATGGAGAAAGCTGAGGAAGAGACTGACTTTAGAAAGTTTGCTGCTAATTTATCATTTGCTGCAATGATGCCATTAGATATCTATGGAGAGTGGACATTTGTCTACTGCTATTGCTGTTTTATAGTTAAGAGAATTTTGATGCAGTTGGAGTTTGGGGCTTAAGACATTACTAAACGCTAGTATGTTTCCATAGTCCAAAGGAACAAGATAAATTAAGGTTTCAAAGAAATCAGGTGATGGAGATTTAAACTGTGGCTACAGTATAGGCTACTTGACTCTATCTTTGGACCTACTTATGCTCCTTGGTTGATCTTTTTTTTAAATACCAAGTCACTAGGGTGGATTTTAGCATTTATTAGTGACTACGTTCCACTCCCTACCCGCAGTGATCTTTCTGAGAGAATTAGACATAGATCGAAAAGCTAGAAGTGGAAGAGACAATTGAAGTATTATGGTTTGGCTGGTCCGTTTTTAAGGAAGGAAATGAAAATCAGGATTTGAACAAAAATAAACAGATGGGACCTAATGAAACTTAAAAGGTTTTGCACAGCAAAGGAAACCATAAACAAGACGAAAAGACAACCCTCAGAATGGGAGAAAATATTTGCAAATGAAGCAACTGGCAAAGGATTAATCTCCAAAATTTACAGGCAGCTCATGCAGCTCAATATCAAAAAAACAAACAACCCAATCAAAAAATAGGCAGAAGAACTAAATAGACATTTCTCCAAAGAATACAGATTGCCAACAAACACATGAAAGAATGCTCAACATCATTAAATCATTAGAGAAATGCAAATCAAAACTACAATGAGGTATCACCTCACACCAGTCAGAATGGCCATCATCAAAAAATCTACAAACAATACATGCTGGAGAGGGTGTGGAGAAAAGGGAACCCTCTTGCACTGTTGTTGGGAATGTAAATTGATACAACCACTATGGAGAACAGTATGGAGGTTCCTTAAAAAACTACAAATAGAACTACCATACGACCCAGCAATCCCACTACTGGGCATATACCCTGAGAAAACCATAATTCAAAAAGAGTCATGTACCACAATGTTCATTGCAGCTCTATTTACAATAGCCAGGAGATGGAAGCAACCTAAGTGTCCATCGGCAGATGAATGGATAAAGAAGATGTGGTACATATATACAATGGCATATTACTCAGCCATAAAAAGAAACGAAATTGAGTTATTTGTCATGAGGTGGATGGACCTAGCATCTGTCATACAGAGTGAAGCAAGTCAGAAAGAGAAAAACAAATACCGTATGCTAACACATATATATGGACTCTAAAAAAAAAAATGGTTCTGAAGGACCTAGGGGCAGGATAAGAATAAAGACGCAGACCTATTAGAGAATGGACTTGAAGAGACGGGGAGGGGGAAGGTTAAGGTGGGACGAAGTGAGAGAGTGGCATGGACATATATACACTACCAAACGTAAAACAGATAGCTAGTGGGAAGCAGCCACATAGCACAGGGAGATCAGCTCGGTGCTTTGTGACCACCTAGAGGGATGGGACAGGGAGGGTGGGAGACGCAAGAGGGAAGAGATATGGGGATATATGTATATATATAGCTGGTTCACTTTGTTATAAAGCAGAAACTAACACACCATTGTAAAGCAATTATACTCCAATAAAGATGTTCAAAAAAATATTTGACAGCAGCCAAAAATAAATAAATAAATAAAATACCCACAATGCATTCATTTGGGGGGGAAAATCAGGATTTCTTCTGTCCACTCTGGGGTAGGAAGGGAAACTGGGCCTTGGAAAACCAACTCATGCTGCCTATCACTTGAGACAGTGTGGTGTCAAGAAAATACCATATTAAAATAGTTTACAAAGGGGGATGTCTCCTTTCCAGTAGAGGAGCTCCTCTGGCAACGGAATTAGTAATATACAAATATGTTTACTCTGTGAGAGAAGAGACCTCACATCCTCTGTAAGCCGTTGCTAAGTTAGAATGACAGCACTGAGGCTCCTAGCACTGAGGTGACTGCCAGATCTTAGTGTACATTTAACATTTCTGCTGTGTTCCAGTCTTGCCTGTGATGCTCTCTGCTTGTTTTATCTCTAAGGATCCTTCACAGACCCTGGCAAAGAGTCATAATTGTATCAGTGTCCTTGATTCTTCTCTTTCTACTACCAATAATCATATTGCAGGCTGAACCTTAAGGAAGTCTTTCAGGTTGTTTGTGGGCTACGTATGCTCTCAATAGGAGCTAGACTCTGTGGTCTTCAGTTAGGATTATGCTTCAGCAGAAACTTTCATTTTGGTGCATTGCATTGTGGTATTGCTGTTGGTGAGATACAGAGGTGTGGGTTGGATCTACAGGTCAGTGAACAGCTGTAACAAGATTAATATGTCAGAGTCCACTTGGAGGGAGGTTGGTGTCTTGCTGGGGCCTGTCATCAGTCCTGGCCTGTCGAATATTTTTTTGTGTGGTAAGGTAAACCATGAAAGGTATGATTATCAGTTTTGTAGCCGACATGAAGTTGAGAGGTCTAGCTAACACGTTGATTGACAACGTAAAGCTTTTAGTAAAGCTTTTAAGCCTTTATGAGGAGATGATAAAAATACTGATGAGTATGGGGAGAAAAAGCATTGTAGTGGGTATAGCATAAAAATAGATATGGACAGACCTTCTAGCTTTTATTTTTAGTACTTTGTTATTGAAATTAGTTTGGTAAAGAGTTGCATAGTTAAGCTCTTTTTTTTTTGCGGTACGCGGGCCTCTCACTGTTGTGGCCTCTCCCGTTGCGGAGCACAGGCTCCGGACGCGCAGGCTCAGTGGCCATGGCTCACGGGCCCAGCCGCTCCGTGGCATGTGGGATCTTCCCGGACCGGGGCACGAACCTGTGTCCCCTGCATCGGCAGGTGGACTCTCAACCACTGTGCCACCAGGGAAGCCCCATAGTTAAGCTCTTTATTCACTTTTATAAATCATGCTCTTGCAAGATGGGAAATGGGCCCTTGCCTTCGTAGAAATAATACAGCTTCAAGTTTTGGTAAAGAGCTATTTCACTTCCTCTCTCTTACCAGAAAGGTTACTAATTCATAATTCATAATTTCAACTTCAAACCATAATTTGGTCCCCTTTGTGACCCAGTTAACTTCTATATAATAATTTTATATTTGTGAATTTAGTATATTTTAGTAAACAACTTTTATTGCAGTATAAAATTAATTTGAAAATGTGATTCATTGCTTAAGCATTCTATTGGAGATGTTACTCTGAGGTAGAAAATGAAGTATATGCAGGTGGTATACAAAATGTGACAATAATTCATATTTAAATAAATATTTTAGGTGGTTCATTTCATTGTAATGGTTGTAAACAAAGACTGATTCATATTTTATCTCAGATAAAGTAAATTGTGAAATACTCCTTCAAATTTGTTGGTTCATTAAAAGTTGTTTTGTTTTATTTTAAAGGAAAATAGAAATAGTGCAATTTGCTAGCCGGACACGCCAACTCTTTGTTCGATTATTAGCTTTAGTAAAATGGGCTAATAATGCTGGCAAAGTGGAAAAATGTGCGGTGAGTTAAACTTTTGACTTTATTTTTTATAAAATAACTTTTTTGGAATGTTAACTTGTAATAGGCATAGTTTCTAATTTTAGCTCTAACTTATATCTGCTGATATGTTTTGGGATACATTACTTATGTGAGTAATCATTATTTCTGTATGATAATGTATAAGTATATATCTGTAGAAACTTAGTATTTGTTTATGAACACCTACTCAGAAAAAAGAGTAGGCCATATCTGGAGATGTCATTACGCTAGAAGACATTAAATATGAGACTGGACCTAAAGGGGGAAAATGGTTAGCTTACATTCGTATGCTTCCTTAGAGTTTGCAAAGTATTCCCTAAATTTGCCTACTGATTTCTTGACAACCCTTTGAGAATGGCAGAGTCGGTATTCTCTTCTTATTTTACAGATGAGGAAATAAGGTTCCTAGAAGTTAAATGGCTTTTTCAAGGCCACAGAGCTGATGATAGCACTTATCTGTCCCTTTGTTTTTTCATCTGTTCATTCTCCAACCCTTTATTGCACACAGGGCATAAGGCATGGTGAATGGAGACTTGAATAAGGCATAGTCCCTGCCCTCAGGAAGCTCATGGTCTTTTGACTGTTGAGTCATTCTTTTGAATTCAAAGGAGTGACCTGTAGTGAAGTGCACCAAAGATTCTAAAATACGCACCCCCTACCCCCCACAAAAATTTTAAGCTATGTTCAAGAAATGTTGAGGAGAAACATCAGTAGGGATCTTGTGTTAGCCTATTGAGCTCATAACTTGGGGAGGATGATATGATGAGACACAAAATGAGGAGAATGGAGTTCATATTGGAAAGGATAGAGTAATTATAATAAAGTGAATAAAATCTTAAAATAATGAGAGCATTTATTTATCCACCATAATTTATTTTTTGCACCCTGACAAGCTAAGTTGAAATATTTTTATAGTAACTTTACATTTGCAAATCTATTGGGGTTTGCATATTCCATAAAATTTCCCTTTAGAAAGAAATCTACAACACAGTGTGTTTCTGCATATGATTTTCTGACATCTCTCCTCAATTTTAGCCCAGTGCATTTGCTATCCTCAGTTTCACTAGGTTCCCTTATCATTAGAAAGAAAGCTTATGTGAAAATTGCTAAAGTGAAAGGAAAAAAGAGGTTCGAAGAAGTTGAGAATTTAAAATTCTAGAATAATATATTTTTTGAAAGTTAAAAGAAGACACATTTCTAGCCACAGATCTTTTGTCTCTAGGAGTAAGCTGGTATCATCCTTTTATATAACATTGATCAAAGGGGGAGGATATTTTGTACCGTATATTGAATTTTCTTTATGGGGGAAAAGTCATTTTATTCATGTTGTCATCATTCAAAGGATAGTTTTTATTATAAATATTAATAAACAGGCTTATTCCAAGCTTATTTACCAGAAAGTTTACAACTCATTTCATTGTTTTGCAAATTTAGGCACCAAGTCTAATGAATCTATTTTGGCCAAAATGAAGAAGCATGGTATAGTATTTCTGAGAAGCCTAAGGTTTCTTTTCAGTAATTAGTTAATTTGAGGTAATCTTTTCCTAAAGATATTCAGACTTTCAGTGAAGAGTTAAGTATTACTGAGGTATATAAAATCCGAGTATTCAATTTTTCAAATCTAGTTTTAAATCCCTAATTATACCATGGGTATTTAAATTACCTGTTTGATACTACTGAGCTGTATGTCGTTAAAATAATATCAAGCAAAATCCAAAACTCTTGGTTTTCATATTGAGCCATATTGTATTTATCTTTCATTAATTCATGGTATAATATTTTCCTATTAGTTTTTTGAATTGGCTGTTCCAGTAAGTCACATTCTGAATAAAGTCTCATATTGAACTTTATACATAAAGTTTTGGTATTTTTGTTTTGTGAATGTAGATACAGAGATGTGTTTTTGTCAGGGATAAAGTCCATCAACTGGAGAATTAGAGGATTATTCACGTTTTGACACTTGTGTTCTCAACCTAATGATTATTTAACTAGACTCATTAGAGGTTCTTAATAGATAATGATCTTTAGCCATGCCAGACATATAAAGTGTTTAGCTGAGTGTATAAATACACAGTTTATAGAACTCTAACTAATGGTAAAGCAGTCTGGATAATGTTTTAGCTAAGAAAAAGAAAAAATATCTCTCTCCTCCTTGAGCTTTTTTAAAAGCAATTTTGAGATATAATTCACATACCATACAATCTATCCACTTAAAATGTACAATTCTGGGAATTCCTCGGTGGTCCAGTGGTTAGGACTCCACGCTTCCACCGCAGGGGGCACGGGTTCAATCCCTGGTCAGGGAACTAAGATCCCACATGCCATGCGGTGTGGCCAAAAAAAATATAGTAATAATAAAGTGTACAATTCAGTGGTTTTTAGTATATTCACAGATATGTGCAACCATTAGCAGTCAATTTTAGAACGTTTTCATCACCTCAAAAAGAAAATCATTACCCTTTAACTATCACCCCAAGTACCCCCCAGCCCTAAGCAACCTCTGCTGTCTCTATAAATATGCCTATTCTGAACATTTCATATAAATGGAATCATAATATATGGTCTTTTGTGATTGGCTTCTGTCATTTAGCATGATGTTTTCAAGGGTCATCCATGTTGTACTTGTACTGTACATGTATCAGTACTTCATTTTTATAGCTGAATTGTATGGATCTACTACATTTTGTTTATCCATTCATCAGTTAATGGACTTGTAGGTTGTTTCCAGTTTTTGGCTGTTATGAATAATGTTGCTATAAACATTCATATACAAGTTTCTCTGTGGACATGTGTTTTCATTTCTCTTGGGTATATACCTAGGAGTGGAATGGCTGGGTCATACGTTAACTGTATATTTAATAATCATTTGAGGAACTGCCAGACTGTTTTCCAAAATGGCTATACTATTTTACATTCCCACCAGCAATGTAAGAGGGTTCTCATTGCTCCATGCCAACACTTGTTATTGTCTGACATTTTGATTCTGGCCATCTTGGTAGGTGTGAAGTGGCACTTCGCTGTGTTTTTTGTTTGCGTTTCTCTGATGACTAGTGATGTTGAACGTCTTTTCATGTGCTTTTGGCCATCTGTATATTTTCCTTAGAGAAGAGTCTGTTTGGTACTCAGTTAAATTTTAAAGGAGATTGGTATTAATCATATCAACAGTTGGTATGTGAGTACTTAAAAATAAAAAAAGAACATGATTATTAGGGACCTATATGGATTCACTAATAAGTAACTCAAAACTAAACTTTTATCTTTATTAATTTGATTTCTAAGTCAAAGAAATATAGCTGGAGCTAGTTTATTTTGAGTTGAGCAAGGTAGTTTAGAGAGTTTCATTAATAACCCACATTTAAGGTGGAGTGATGTAGGCTCGATGAACTGTGGCACCCCACTAGGGTTGATGCACATCTTCCTGGATGGAAATGTTTAGTATTCTTTGGCCTAAGCATTTTTACAGTGTCTTGAGTGAATGGAGACTTGGGATGACCTAAATCTGAGTAAAAACCTATACAGAAGTTGAGAGAAGCAGGATTCAAATATGTTAAAAATCAGAGTACAGTCATGCTTTAGGTTCAGGGTGGGAAAGGGGACCTTGCTTGATAGAGATTCATGCACAGAAGATCAAGGCCTTTTAGTTAACTTCAAGCTTGCTGTGTGTTAGCAGTGTCGTGGCTGCTGATAAGAAGGTAGTGTTGGTGGTGTTAATAGAACTCCATTTTACCAGTCATGGAAGGTAGCACTTCTGCGGGGCTGTGCTGGTCTAACTAAGAGTTAGAAAAAACATTTTTTGCTTCCAGCTTCTCTGATTATTCACTGTCTTTGAGCAAGTGTCTAAACCTCAGTCTCAATTTTCTCATCTCTAAGATAATAGTAATTATCTTGTTTTGTCTATTTCCTAGAGTCATGAAAATCAGATAATAAAATAAGTGTGGGAATACTGAGAAAATGTAGGGCATTATGTGTGCATGATGTGTTATTAATTCTGGATACCATATTTTAAGTTGATCACTGATAAACTGGAGCATTTCCAGGCAGTGGAATAAGGATGGTGAGTCAGGAATTTGGAATGTTCGGCTTGAAAATAGAGTGGGCTTCCCCTGTTTGAAGGACGTGAAAGACTTTAAGTATTGTTCCAAAAAGGAAGTCGTTTTCAGCTTCATGATGACCTCTACTAGTTTAGGCACACTTGTGAAATGCATTGAGTAGAGAACTCAATACAGAAAGGATTTCTGTATTGGATGTGAAGTTGGTCTAGATCTCATAATGGACAATGTTTACTGTGTGTTTTATATGTTCTAGGCACTGTTCTAAAGGTTTCATATGCATAAACTCTTAATCCTCGAACAACCTTATGAGGGGGAGGAAATCATCTCCATTTTATATTGAAAAAACTGAGGTAAAGAGGGATTTAAGCAACTTGCCCAAGGTTATAGGGCCTAGTGAGTTGCAGAATTAAAATTGAGACCAAGGCAGTCTGGGTCCAGGAGACCATGCTTTTATGTCTCCTTTATTACCAATCAACTCTAGAGGTCTGTAAGAGAAAAAGCATTGTGTTCTATTTATTTTTCCTAACTTGTCATATGTATGTGTAATGTTAAAGATGGAGAAACGAATCGGGAAACCTTTTATTTAAATTGATAGAAAATTACTGGTTTTTAAAAATTATTTCTTCTTTCCTCAAATTACTGGAAAATTTTTTGATGAAATATTTTGAAATATGGAAAAGCTATATTAATTCCTCTCAGAGTTTACTTTGGAATCAATAAATGATATTTGATGTGAAAAGTGGCTGATTTTCAAGGAAGCGTAATACATATACCCTTTGCTTTGAAGATGATCTCGAGCTTCTTAGATCAGCAAGCCATCCTGTTTGTGGATACTGCTGATCGCCTGGCCTCATTAGCTAGAGATGCTCTGGTCCATGCACGCCTGCCTAGTTTTGCCATCCCATATGCTATTGATGTACTGACTACTGGGTCTTACCCACGGCTGCCAACCTGCATTAGGGTAAGTGCATTCCTACCCCAGCCCACCCCCAAAAGTTGAAGGCTTTGGCATTGGATTCTACAATATTAATAAGTAGCCCAGCCAAAACAAAAAACCGTTCTGTATTTTTAAAATAAATATTTCATGTAGTTTGCTTTTTTCTCTATAATTAAAATTTGGAGGGGGCGGGTTTGAAATAAATTGGAGCCAGAATGTGAGTAGCTATCAAAATGAGTTTATTTATTTATTTAGGTGAGGGTGAACAGAATTATGAAGGTAACTTAACATCTATTTCAGATGTGAAAATATGGCACGCTAGTTGCTTTTTGGAAGTGTTTTTTAAAATTTGTTGTTGTGGTAGTTGTTTACTCACTTGGTGCTGTTGTATTTTATACTTCTAAGAAGTGGTGAAAGTCATCTAGTGACATTAAGTTGGTTTCATAAATAGAACATGAAGAAGATCGTGTTGCATTACCATCTTAGCTGGGTGACTGGTGGAATCATTGACACTCTAATGCATGATAGTAATGGTCACT
Organism: Mesoplodon densirostris; assembly: GCF_025265405.1. Taxonomy (NCBI): domain Eukaryota; kingdom Metazoa; phylum Chordata; class Mammalia; order Artiodactyla; family Ziphiidae; genus Mesoplodon; species Mesoplodon densirostris. The sequence continues at coordinate 101,598,992 of NC_082681.1, forward strand.
ATTATTGGATGTAGACTGCAGAAATGAGTGTTGAGGTTCTCTTGGGTAAAGTAAGAAAATACTGTGTTAGGACAGGCGCAGGTAAAAATTATGTCTCTTTGTACATTATTTTTAGATCACTTAAACTTTTTTGTAGGATAAAATTATTCCTCCAGACCCAATCACCAAAATTGAGAAACAAGCTACACTTCACCAGCTGAACCAGATTCTTAGACATCGGCTTGTAACCACAGATCTTCCTCCTCAGTTAGCAAATCTTACAGTTGGTATGTACCTGAAATACATTTTTAAAGAATTGACTCGTTTGAATATTTTTCAAACAGCTTTTGGGGTTTTATCTTTTGAAATATCCTTATGAAGTCTTGACCTACAATTTTGGTGGTGTTTGAATCCGTAACTTGTGCCATATCATTTCTCTTCAGTACCTGGAAATACAGTGCTGGTGTTTGAAGCTGGGGAGTGGGTAAGATTACCTGGGGCTGGAGGAGAGACTAGGTCCTAGAGTTGAGCCTCAAGAAAATATTGTTTCTTGATGTTAGAAGAGTTGCCTCTGGTTTCTTGATAACCTGGAAGCTGGCTGCTGTTTATGCAGGAACTAGTGACTTGTCTGAACACTTATGAAAGATTCTTCAGTCTATTTAAAATTTCTTGTGAGCGAGACTGAAAGTTCTAGGTTAGCGGGAAGCTGCTTATTTTCTAGCAAAGTAGACCTTCTTCTTCTTCTAAAAGCAAATGGCCGAGTGAAGTTTCGAGTTGAAGGAGAATTTGAAGCCACCTTGACTGTGATGGGAGATGACCCTGATGTTCCCTGGCGTCTTCTCAAGCTAGAAATTCTAGTTGAGGATAAGGAAACAGGAGGTAAATCATAAATAATGACTTAAATCATATGTATTGATTTAAATGTTTGGTGTTATATTATTGAAACGTTCTTGCAGAATAATACAGATGTTTAGCAATTTATCCTGTAATCTGATGCAGATTTTATGATAATCGTAACTGCCTACTGACCACAGAAGTTTCAGTGTTTCTCTAGTATACTCTAGTTTTCATAGATAATTTCAGTTCTTTTTTTTAAACTCATCGTTAGTGAGTATACTCTTCCTTAGTTGGTCTATGACAATCTGTACACTTTTCTGATTAACCACCTTCTTTTCTCCTGCCAATGGAAGATGGGCGAGCCTTGGTTCATAGTATGCAGATCAACTTTATCCATCAGCTGGTACAGTCTAGGCTCTTTGCTGATGAGAAACCTCTTCAGGACATGTACAACTGCCTGCGTATCCTTCTGAAATTTGAGCCCTGTATTTGTAAAGAATTTCTGTCCCCCAGCACACACACAATTTCCATCTGCCCCTAGTCCTGAACTAGAGCAGCTTAAACTCTCCCCGTCACCCTTTTTGGGTGGAAACGGGGGCTGGGGAACTGGCCAGTGTAAAGAATAGTGATATGTCTATAAAGAATGAAGTTTTTAATTTTACTATTGACTTTGCAGGTAAAAACTTTAAATGATGAGGTAGAAATAGTACTATTTGGAGAGAAAAAATAGTACCATTTGGTCTACCCATATTCTCTAAACTATGATGAATTAAGGGGTGACCTGGACCTTATGTTTTGTTTATATTGGTTCAAAATTAAATACAAAACCTTTTTCTAAAATTATGTCACAAATTCCAACACTTTTTGTATAAGTCACTGGAGAAGTATAATAGCCAACTTTTGGGGAATAGAGCATTTGTTAAATTAAGTTTGCTTATACTTCACTGGCTGTTGTAGTAATATATTAGATTTGCTTAACAAGATCCATCAGATTCTTTCTGCTTATCACTTCAGTTAGAAGTGCTACATTCCCAAACTCTAATGTTAATCCGAGAGCGGTGGGGAGACCTCGTACAGGTGGAAAGGTATCATGCAGGAAAATGCCTCTCCCTCTCAGTTTGGAAGTAAGTAAAGTTGATTCTGGTGGGGTCATGCAATGACTGTAAATATTCTTTTTGTTTCTCTCTTTCTCTCATACATCTGATTTACCATATACCTCTGTGTACCTCTAGCAACATGATTTTGTATGGTAGAGTCCTATGGTATATAAACCACATAGGACATCCATAATTGACACCTTTCTTAGAACATGGCATGTTTTAAATATGTAGACAGTTATCTATTGGTACTAAAACTTACTTTTTTTTTTTTTTTTCCGTACGCGGGCCTCTCACTGTTGTGGCCTCTCCCATTGCGGAGCACAGGCTCCGGACGCGCAGGCTCAGTGGCCATGGCTCATGGGCCCAGCCGCTCACGTGGCATGTGGGATCCTCCCAGACCGGGGCACGAACCCGTGTCCCCTGCATCGGCAGGCGGACTCTCAACCACTGCGCCACCAGGGAAGCCCAAAACTTACTATTCTTAAAGATTAGATTACTCTGGCTTCATACCAGATTGCTAAAAGACCATTAGGTTAGATTATCAGGTATCATTTTTAAAACATCCTTGCTTATCACAGTGTTATATTTTGAATTACACCTTTCAAAAACTTCTGGGGAAGTTTTTTGGGGAAAATCAGTATCAGGCTGTTTTACAATCCTCTATTCCCTATTTGAACTTTGCTTGATTCCCATTTTCTGTAAAGGAATCAGAGGTGAATAGACATCACTTAAAGGTTGTTTTGGCCTTTTTGTGTGTGTGTGCATGTGTTTTATTTTTAAATTCTGTGTGTTTTTTTTAATGTAGTAAATCATATTGTGTTGGATTACAGAATAGCTGTCTTCCCAATATTAATATTCCCTCAACGAATAGTGAGGACCTGCCATGTTCTAGGCTCTGGATAAGGTGCACAATAGACTGTCTCTCTTTTATTCCAGAAGTTAACAGACTGTGTTGAAAAAATTCTTAATATTTCTTTTTTCTCTTTAGTCAACAGGTTCTTGGGAGAAAAACAGGGACAGCATCTGTTCACAAAGTTACAATTAAAATTGATGAGAATGATGTCTCCAAGCCTTTACAGATTTTTCATGATCCTCCTTTGCCAGCTTCTGATTCCAAATTAGTAGAAAGAGCCATGAAGGTAAAAGAACTCAGTATATTTCAATATTGGTTTGATTAAATGAATATAGTAATATAACTTACCATTTATACTTAAACTTTTAGCACAAATCCTTTAAAATACCTAATTGTTCCTAAAACCCTTTATGAAACTTATTTTAAATGAATGTTATGCTTGTACATTTGTTGTGGTTGTTTTAACATCTAATATAATTTTTAAGATGTTCTTTCAAATTTTGTAATTTAGATCAGATCTATAGTTGCCAGAATGTTAACTGTAGCCTTTAAGTTATCAATACCGTTTAAATTTATTTTTTTAATTTTAAGTTTGCTTTCTTTTACTGGTTAACACTTAATCATTGTGATTCTAAAAGGAAGTATCTTGGGGCACAATAATCTACCCTCAGGCTTTTAAAGTAAAAATGTTTAAATTGCACATACAATTCTGTTCTTGTTTATGCAGATTGATCATTTATCAATAGAAAAACTCCTGATTGACAGTGTCCATGCACGAGCTCATCAGAAGCTCCAGGAACTGAAGGCCATTCTTAGAGGCTTCAATGCCAATGAAAATTGTAGGTTCTTTTAAATTGGCATTTCTGTCTTTCTTTTGTTTAAATTAGTATCCACTTTTATTTTCTGAAGAGTCTTTCTTAATGATTTTTTTCCTGATACACTGATTTTGTTGTAGAGGCTGCATTTTAATTTGTGATCTACCAAGCTTGTCTTAATTTTTCCCTTACTTTCTTCTTTTTCATTTAGTTTGACCTTATTTTTGAAATGTATGTATATCAACTCTCCTTAAAACTTTTCTTTCCTATTGAAATAGAAGCTATTTTAACATTTTAATATGAATCTTCTTTTGTTTTTTCTTCTAAAAGGTTAAGGCAGCTTTGCAAATATTTATAATGTGTTTATAAAATAATGCCTGTTTGAATGAAGCAAAATATATCCCTTGTCTTTTTAAAAATGTTTTTGAGTTGTTAATACCTTAACAGGGTTCAAAATAAGAAATACAGATATGCACACATAGTGAAAAATCTTCTAATTACCTGGTATATTCAGAGCAGATGGGGACGGTCAGTCATTTACAAAGTAAGTGCTTTCATTCTAGGAATATAGTTTCATAGTACCACAATGAGCATATTTACTATTCCTACCCCAGTTGTTTTTGGCTGTGATTACCTGGTGCCCACAGTATTTTTGCAATCTTAATTTTTCTAATTTTAATTATTGCTAATTTTTCAAAATAGTAAAATTCTAAAATATCATTGGGATTGTAGAAAATTCGGCTTTATGATCTTTTGATAGGCTCTGGTTTACTTTAGTATCATCTGTAAACAAGTCTTAGTAAGTAAAAAAAAAACTCAGTATGATTGCCTGGGGGATATTTAAATTACTTTAAAAAATGGACTGAACGTGTGTTTACCTAGGAATAGTTTTGCGTGTTGTTCACGTAAGTTGCGAAGGTTTTTCTTTTTTTTTTTTTTTTTTTTGCTGTACGCGGGCCTCTCACTGCTGTGGCCTCTCCCGTTGCGGAGCACAGGCTCCGGACGCGCAGGCTCAGCGGCCATGGCTCGCGGGCCCAGCCGCTCCGCGGCATGTGGGATCTTCCCGGACCGGGGCACGAACCCGTGTCCCCTGCATCGGCAGGCAGACTCTCAACCACTGCGCCACCAGGGAAGCCCCCAGCGAAGGTTTTTCTTTAGCAGCATTTTGTAGAGATGTCACTGCTTGAGTAGCCAGAAGATGTGGGTTCAGCTGCTCTTCTGCTCTTGAACAAGTCACTTAAATTCTTTGGGCCCCATTTTCCTCATCTGTAATTTGAGGATGTTAGTCCAGGCTCTTCCTGGATCTCTTACTGTAGTGGGAGTGTGCTACAGTAGTGGTTTTCAAGCCCTATGAGTCTGTTGAGTCCTCGGTGTTAGAGAAAGGTGCTTTGGAGACTTTTGAAGGAGAGGGAGGTTCCTGCATGTGGGGTTTGGCCCCTCAGCCCTGCTTTAATCAGAACAATTCTGGAAACAAGGACTGCTGTAGGAAAAGGTCTGCTGACCCACCATTTTAGAACATATGCTTTTAACTGGTTTTTTAAATTCACGTTCATGCATTTATACTCTATGTAGTCTTAACCTGATCTCTTTTGTGATGGGAAAGCAAACTTTAGTCAGATCCTTTGCTGGGACCAGGGACCATAGTCTGTTCTGCGAACCCCTTAGTGCAATTACCCTTAATTAGCTGGCTTTTCTTCCAACTCCTCACTAGAATAAGCCGAGGAAATGAGTAGCTCGGGAGAATGGAGCATTTCAAGGAAGGGCTAGGGGAGTGCACAGATAGCAGGTTTTAGACAGCCCAGGGGGCATTGTGTGGTTTCTTGAGGGTGGGAATGTCTCAGGGGAGGGTAGGCAGGACTCTGGGAGAGACATTTTAAAAAGGCAGTTCAAGGCACTAAAGGTGACTTGCCCTGCGGCCCCTTCTCATTATCACCTGACTCTAGGAAGCCAGGGTGCTCTCCCTCGGATTGTGCTCTGTCAGCACCAGATTTGGGGTCTCGAGGTCAGTTCAGAAGCTGTGAACCACACACAGCCATTCCTAATTGGGCTTAGTTGCTTCTCTTCAGTCTTCCCACTTTATATTATTGTCTATTGGTACATTCCTCATCTTATCCTCAATAAATAGATAGGGAGAAATGAAAGAGGAGATTTGTATATATTCCTGCTGCAGGAAGAAGTGTGCAGCCCAGTCATTTTGCACGGCCTTTAATTCTCCCTTCATAAGTTTCTCCATTCTGGATACACTCCATTAAAACCCGTCGCCTTTAAATGCTTAAGGCCTTATATATTTTATTTTCTGTAAAGAAAAATACGGACATCGGCGGCCATAAAATGTTCAGAGATGTACATCAAAGTATTTTCTATCTTTTGGACTGTGTTCTCTGTATTCTTCTCTGATGCCCTATCTTTTCAAAAATATTTAATTTTGTTAATTAGATTGAAATTATAGTTGTCATCCCAATTGTCAGAACTAGTTTTACTCCGTTGCTACACTTTAAAAATAGTTTTGTTTTAAAGAATACATTCCTATCCCATTAGGAATTAAGACAGTACAGATATATTTTAAAAATCAGCAACTCTGCTTCAAATCTCTAAGCACTTTTTAAATTTGTCACACTGGTCTGAATGATAGAATATTGTAAAAGAAATTCCCGTTTGTGCCTTTTTTGTCCTTTGTTTGTTTGTTTGTTTTAGGTGAGTTATGCTGGACCTGCATGTTAAAGATTTGTATGCAAACATGTTAGATATACTTGAAAGCAGTTTGTTTTCCTCTGATTAAATATGTTTCCTGCAATCTTTTTTTGATTTATTATTTTGTTTGTATAGACAGTACCAATGGCAACATCACCTATTTTAATTGTTGCAAATTTATAACGAGGTTTTCGTTTGTTTCTTTGGTACATAAATACAGGAAATGTACATTATTGAGCACTTTGCTTTCTAAAGCACCTTTACAAGCTTGTCATTGCTTCTTCCTGAACCCATGGCGTGGACAGGAAGATGTCATTGTCCTTGTTTAACAAAGTAGCACAGAGAAGTCACACCTGGTGAAGGGCTGGGCCTACGCTACCACTCTACTCACTCCCTGCCTTTCTCCTCCAGTGTAGCTTTAAAGGACTGTGGTAACCAGAAGAGCATATTCCTTTAGCAGGTCATCAATCTGATGAGCACATGGTGTGCTTTCAGTGAGCACATGGTGTGCTTTCAGGGCTTTGCTCCTTTGCTGGATTGTCTTATACCAACTTGTGAGATTAAGGGGAAAGTTAATCGGGCCTGGTGGAAATACTGTGAAACTCTAGAAAGAGTATATTGGCAGCTTTGGGAATTTGTGTTTGGCAGTTGCCTCTGTTCTTATTTCATCTGTGACTTGAAAATGAGGTACATAAATAACTTGAAAAAAATTTTTCCTTTATAATCAATGTTTAATAGCATTCAGAGGTTTTTTTAAATACATGGGCCCTAATTGCCAGAAAAACCTCTCTTTATGAAGAATGGCATTAAAAATATTTAGGCCATAAATGAAGTTTATTCTATTTACCAAACAATATTATTTTCCCATTATATCAGAAAGAAAATCCTTCAAATTAGCTTATTAGTAATTACTGAGTGAAAGTAAAACTAGAACCCAGCTCACTGATAAGGTTAAATTTTCACGAGCTATTTTAACCTTTTTAAAGGAATCTTGGAGGGTTTTTTTCTTTGCTGTAGTATTTGAGATGGGTGTGTTTGTTTCAGGTCACCTTGTAGATTACATTCTTCTTTTGAGCTACTAAGTGACATAATATTACTAACCCAGTTTAGCAAAATTATGTTTTTCCTGTAACATTCAGGATCATTCAGTAGTTGGTTCGTTTCTACTCACTGAGAAATATATGTATTTTTTGGGGGGGGGATATTCAGATAGAAATATAACTTAATTCTTAACTGTTCAGCTTCCATAGAGACTGCACTTCCAGCTCTTGTTGTTCCCATCTTGGAGCCCTGTGGTAATTCGGAGTGTCTACACATTTTTGTAGATTTGCATTCTGGAATGTTCCAGTTGATGCTTTATGGACTTGGTAAGTTACTAAATGATAGACTCACTCAGTGTAAAGAAAAATACTTTTAACAAAAGCAGAATAAAAAATTTTTTGCCATTAGGTATTGGGAGGGGTGGTATAAACAGTGTATAGAGAGTAGATATGGAAGGAATAACTCTGGCTGATGTCTATTCCTTGGGGCCCATTTTAACTCTCTTGTACCAGAAGTTAAACTTATCAGTATGAAGTACATTCATGTTGTTATTCCTATGTAAAAGTAATAATATTGATGGCTGATCTTTTCTTAGATTAACTATTTTACCACTAATAGTTGGGTGTCATGGAGAAGACTACAATCTAATGTCATTCACGGCTGAAGAACAAATTTATGACAGTATAAACATCTCAGATGACTCAGGGTACAGAATCCTGTAGGAAAGGATTTTTTTTCTGGCTTAAACACAGTAGAAATTGAAGTTTGATTTCTAGCATGTTCTGTTACCAAGTTGGTGTTCTGAAATGATGAAATACTAGGAACTTAGTGGTTTTGTATTGCTGATAGAATGGTGTTCTTGAATATATTAGCACATTTGCCATTTGAAATTAATATTAAGGTAGATAGATTGATGAAAATAAAAGGCTTTCTGGTTATATCGTATGGCTATGTCGTATGGCTATAAAGATAGATTTTTCTATGAACTGCTTATGGAAAACTGGCCTCATTACTTTGAATCACATCACATTTATGATGGCTAAATGATAAGTGACACATTAGGAAATTGTTGTTTGCTCTTCAAAACTTTATTTAACTGTTTTCTTGATGATTAACACAGTACATACTCATAAGTAGAAAAACTAAACATGTAAAAATGAGAGAAGCAAAAAAATAGTTGCCTGTTGGTAATCATTGTTTTTAGGGGATATATGCTTGTCTTAGCTCAGGCTGCCATAACAGAGAACCACAGAGTGGGTGGCTTAAACACAGAAACTTATTTTCTCACAGTTTTGGAGGTTTAAAGTATGAGATAAGGTTGCCACCATGGTCAGGTTATGGTGAGAGCTTTCTTCCTGGCTTATAGTCATCAGCCTTCATGCTGTATCCTCACATGGCAGGAAGAGAGAGAGAGCAAGCTCTCTGGTGTCTCTTTATAAGGGCACTAATCTTATATGAGGGCCCACCCTCATGACCTTATCTAAACCTAATTATCTCCCAAAGGCTCCACCTCTAAACACTATCACATTAGGAGTTAGGGCTTCAACATATGAATTTGGGGGGATGCAGTTCAATCCATAGCAGTGCTCTTCTAATTTTTTCTATACTTTTTTCTTTAGTTGAACTCATTTTATATTTTGCTTTTTGCTCAACATTGTATTATTAGCATTTTCTAGTGTCATTAAAAATTCTAAGTGACATTTAGCAAGCTAATCTTCAGCCAACAGCTCGTGCTTATGCCAGAGATCATTTGTGTTTAATAAATAAACATTTTAATGGAGTTATATAATTTTTAAGGTTCTAAGTCTAGTAATACTATGAGTTTTAAATACATACAAATTAATAATATTAACTAATTAGACTAAGTTTTGGTAATTAAACTATAGGCAAAGAATTAATTCGTGTTGTTTGTTACTTGTTCTTCCTGCTAATGTACATTTGCTATTAATTATCTTAACTGTAACTCTCCCTAAATGTTAAAGAGGGAAAACAAATTAGATTAATTTATGCCTCTTGATGCGTTTCGTTTGGTTTTTCTCTGACTCAAAAATAACACTACTTTCTGCCTAAAACAATAATTTTCATTTAAATTTTGGGCTACCTGGATATCTTGTGTCTCATGTAAGCAATTAATTAATGAAGTGCTTTATGCTATAGACCAGGCCACACTGGATGACATGGAGAAGTCTGTGAATGATGATATGAAACGGATCATTCCTTGGATTCAGCAACTTAAGTAAGCCTATTTATTTAGCTCAAAACTAAAAATGGAAACTTCTTTTGACAAGATAATGCTTTCTTCTCCATCATTGCTCTTGATCACCCACTATCCTTAATGTTTATGACATGAAACTTGAGTACCTTTTGGTACTTAGAATCTAAATTTTCTTGGAGTAGGTCCAAGATGTCAGTGCTTTGTATCAAATTCCCCTCTAGAGCAAATATAGGTATGAAGGGCATGACACTCAGCTTTGATTCCTTTCCACATTTTCTCCTGTGCAAGCACTCTACCAAACACTTACACAGTGAATTTTATTGTATCTAGAGTTCTTTGCAATAAAGTCTTATTTGCTCTTATCTGGGATAATCTTCACGGTATGAATCTACCAACTGACACTTTCAGAGTAGTCATTTCTGCTTCTCTAATACTGTCATTCAGTTTGTCTCAGAATCCTTTGAATGCTTCAAACTGTTAAACTAAATAAAATTGAAAATGGAGCTAGAGATAATTCTGTGAGGTTTCATTACCACGCTGGTACACAAAGGTACCATTATGGCAACTCTAACAGACTCTTTTTTAAATCAATAAAACAGAATTCCAAGGGATAAAAATAAATATCAGAGATTAAAACCAAACTGGCAAATGGCGGGGTGGGGGAGTGGGGGTGTGGGGCCAGACTGTTCAGTGGGATTTAAATACTTAAATCTCGATAATTCACATCTTGCATAACTTACGGCTTTGGGCAGTTCCAGCTAATAGAAATATAACCTAAAACCAGAAAGTCAAGTCCCAAAAGCTTTAAACTTATCAAATGTGTATCTATACTTAAACTCACATTATTTATAGGAAAGGTCCCCTGGTTGTCACTTACAGTGGTGCTTCTCAGATGATCTTTGGTGAATGACCAGTTTATCACTAATCTATCATGGGACATTAATTTTTTTGAAATAACTATTGAAATATAATTTACATATCATAAAATTCAGCTATTTTAAGTGTACAATTCAGTGACTTGTATTAAATTTACTGAGTTTTGCAACCATAACCACAATCCAGTTTTAGAACAATTAGAACATTTCCGTTGCCTCAAAAAGATGCTCATTTACAATTAATCCCCATTCCCAGCCTCAGCCCCAGACAACTATGAATCTACTTTCTGTTTTTGTAGATTTTTCTTTTCTGGACATTTCATATAAATGGAATCATAAAGTATGTGGTCTTCTGTGACTGGCTTCTTTCATTTAGCATAATGTTTCGGGATTCATCCATGTTGAAGCATGTACCAGTACTCCGTTCCTTTTTATGGCTAACTAACATTCCATTGTATGGCTAGGCCCCATTTTATTTATCCATCAGTTGATGGACATTTGGATTGTTTCCACTTTTTTGGCTCTTATGAATAACGCAGCTGTGAGTATTCATGTGCAAATATATGGCTGGACTTCTCATTCCCCTAGGAATGGAATTACTGGATCATACAGTAAATTTAAGCTTTTAAGGAGGTTGCCATACTAGTTTCCAAAGTAGTTGTGCCATTTTACAGTGACATCGGCAGTGTCTGAGGGTTTCCATTTCTCTACATCCTTGCAAGCGCTCGTTACTGTCTTTGACAGTGGCCATCCTAGTGAGTGGGACAGGTATCTGACTGGTTTTTACTTACATTTTCTAGGGACTAATGGTGTTGGGCATCTGTTCATGTGATTACTTTTTTTATAATGTGCGGTGAAAACAAATTCTAGAAAAAAGAATTGATAAAACATGTTCAAAATATAAGCCCCCATTTTTTTTATTAAAGTGAACAGACATAAAATTGCATTTCAATACATAAAATCAGAACAAAAAATATAAGAAAAAATTCAAAATCTGTGTTTTTCATTGAAAGTGAACATATACAGACAAGATACTCTTCACTCAAATTTTTTTTTCTCTTTTTTTTTCTTTTTTTATCATCT